>NC_068915.1:117131250-117457500 GCF_023091745.1 Budorcas taxicolor | reverse complement strand
ACAGCAATGACCAGATTACTTTGTCAGTTTCAATTTAATCAGGTTTTAAACATGCCTTCTATGGTTTCACACTGATGCCTTTGCAAAAACCCTGCTCCTTCAAGATATATGGAAAAGACTTTTCTCAGCTTACCCATAAACAATTTTTTTTGTTTGTTATCTGGAAAGCCAGTACCAGACTGGAATTTAGTCTACTCTCTAGGTTAAGAGAACACAGTTTTCTTAGAATGAAGCTTTCGATCACAGATTATGAATTTCTTTACCTTTCAGTGATTTATATATATATATATATATATATATATTTTTTTTTTTTTTTTTTTTTTTTTTACTTCGGTAAAGCAAATAAGCATTACTTGAGATTATGGAACATGTAGGATGGACCGAGCTTTCCCCACTCCTGTAAATTCCCTTAACCCCTCAGATTCTTCTGATGGGACCAAGGTCTCACTTCCCTCCAGAGGGACAATCCGAGCTTTTTATCGGCTGATCTGCCCCTGGTATCAGAGTCCACTGGAGCATTATTGGGTCCATAATTTAGGCATGAAACTATGGCACCCCACTCCAGTACTCTAGCCTGGAAAATCCCATGGATGGAGGAGCTTGGTGGGCTACAGTCCATGAGGTCGCTAAGAGTTGGACACGACTGATGTGACTCAGCAGCAGCGGCAGCAGGCGTGAACCTACGACTACATACAGGAGAGGTGGCTTTTTGATGCAGGATGGCCATGACATTCCTTGGATTTCAGAGAAAATTGGTTAAAATGAACTTTTTTTTTCTTGGAAACTGCAAAGCTGGTGCTTTTAGCATATGCAATTGAAAACCTCTAGGTTGTTAGGTCAGTTTTCATTCCACTCCCCAAAAGAGGCAATGACAAAGAATGTTCAAACTGCCTCACAGTTGCACTCATCTCACCTGCTAGTAAAGTAATGCTCAAAATTCTCCAAGCCAGGCTTCAACAATACGTGAACCGTGAACTTCCAGATGTTCAAGCTGGATTTAGAAAAGGCAGAGGAACCAGAGATCAAATTGCCAACATCCACTGGATCATGGAAAAAGCAAGAGAGTTCCAGAGAAACATCTATTTCTGCTTTATTGACTGCCAAAGCCTTTGACTGTGTGGATCACAATAAAGGGGGGGAAATTCTTAGAGATGGGAATACCAGACCACCTGACCTGCCTCTTGAGAAATCTGTATGCAGCTCAGGAAGCAACAGTTAGAACTGGACACGGAACAACAGACTGTTTCCAAATAGGAAAAGGAATGTATCAAGGCTGTATATTGTCACCCTGTTTATTTAACTTATATGCAGAGTACATCGTGAGAAACGCTGGGTTGGATGAAGCACAAGCCGGAATCAAGATTGCCAGGAGAAATATCAATAATCTCAGATATGCAGATGACACCACCCTTATGGCAGAAAGTGAAGAGGAGCTGAAAAGCCTCTTGATGAAAGTGAAAAAGGAGAGTGTAAGAGCTACCTTAGCTCAACATTCAGAAAACTAAGATCATGACATCTGGCCTCATCACTTCATGGCAAATGGATGGGAAAACAGTGGAAACAGCAGCAGACTTTATTTGGGGGGGCTCAGAAACCACTGCACATGGTGACTGCAGCCATGAAATTAAAAGAGGCTTGCTAATGCTGCTGCTGCTGCTGCTAAGCTGCTTCATTCGTGTCTGACTCTGTGTGACCCCATAGACAGCAGCCCACCAGGCTCCCCTGTCCCTTGGATTCTCCAGGCAAGAACACTGGAGTGGGTTGCCATTTCCTTCTCCAATGCATGGAAGTGAAAAGTGAAAGGGAAACCGTTCAGTCATGTCTGACTTTTAGCGACCCCATGGACTGCAGCCTACCAGGCTCGTCCATCCATGGGGTTTTCCAGGCAAGAATACTGGAGTGGGGTGGCATTGCCTTCTCCAAAAACACGCTTACGACTTGGAAAGAAAGTGATGACCAAACTAGACAGCATGCTAAGAAGCAGAGACGTTACTTTGCCAACAAAGATCTGTCTAGTCAAGGCTATGGTTTATCCACGTGTCATGTATACATGTGAAAGCTGGACTATAAAGAAAGTTGACCGCTGAAGATTTGATGCTTTTGAACTGTGGAGACCCAACCACTCCATCCTAAAGGAAATCAGGCCTGAAACTCCAATACTTTGGCCACTTGATGCAAAGAGCTTACTCATTTGGAGGTCACTTTGATTTGCCTGTGAGTGTGGGAGCCCAACCTAGGTGCAGGGCCTCAGGGGCAATTGCTACTGAATAACGACATTAAAGCAAGTGCATTCCAGCCCTGTGTGACTCTCAGCACACAAGAGACTGGGAAAGCTATCTATCTTGGAGGAAGGAAAGGCAGGTGAGAGAATGTGTTTTCAGGGCTCTCCTCGCAGCTGGGGTTTGGCTCCTCAGAGGTCAGACCACCAAGCCTGCTCCAAGGGCCTCAATTCCCAAGTCAGAGCCATGTGTCACCCTACACTTTCCGAGCCTTGCAAACACATTTATAGGTCAGCACAGTACTGCCCATGGGGAAGGAGGCTTCAGGAGTGTATCAACACCACAGCAGGGTGCCATGCTGGGGTCACCTAGCTGAGGGCACCTGGCACCTCCCATGGGCCCCTGGCGAAGAGTGGCAGGCCGAGCCCTGGCTTGCAAAAAACCAAAGCGGAGAACATAGCTAGCTCTGGTAGAAGGAAGCAAACAGCCATAGGAGGCCTTTGCAAGCAGTTGCTGGGCAGCCCCATGTTAAGGCTCCCCAGGTTAAAAATGCCAGCTGGGGCCCCTAGGCCCGGGCTCCAGGTGGGCGCCCAAGTTGTTCTGCCCACAGAAGATGAGCACGGTGCAGACAGGCCTAGGCTCACAAGCTCGCTCCTGCAGAGCAGACGTGACGGAACAGCCGTGTGAGGTTGCCTGGATGTTCCCTGGGAGTGTGGGGGCCCTCCCTGGGCGCAGGGCCCAGGGACCATTGCCACTGCAAAATGACCTCCCAACCAGCGCTTGGCAGCTGGGGATGACTCTCAGCCCACAGGCGGCTTGGCACGCTAGCGTCTTTGGAGGCAGGAAAGTCAGCCCCAGAGAGTGGGTTTTCAGACCTCTAGCGCGCAGCCAGTGTGGGGCTTCTCAGATACCAGACCTCTGGGTCTGATCCCAGGGCTTCAATTCACGACTCAGGGCCAGGTGTCTGCTTGCACTCTGCAAGCCTTGCTTTTCCAGCAAAGGTCCATCTAGTCAAGGCTATCATTTTTCCAGTAGTTATGTATGGATGTGAGAGTTGGATTATAAAGAAAGCTGAGCGCTGAAGAATTGTTTCTTTTTAACTGTAGTGTTGGAGAAGACTCTTGAGAGTCCCTTGGACAGAAAGGCGATCCAACCAGTCCATCCTAAAGGAAATCAATCCTGAATATTCATTGGAAGGGCTAATGTTGAAGCTGAAACTCCAATACTTTGGCCACCTAATGCGAAGAACTGACTCATCTGAAAAGACCCTGATGCTGCGAAAGATTGAGGGCAGGAGGAGAAGGGAACAACAGAGGATGAAATGGTTGGATAGCATCACCAACTCAGTGGACATGAGTTTGAGTGAACTGCAGGAGCTGGTGATGAACACGGAGGCCTGACGTGCTGCAGTCCATGGGTTGCAAAGTGTTGGCCACGACTGAGTGACTGAACTGAACTGAGTAGAATTTACTGGTAAAAACATGGGCTATGGAGTCACCTTGAACTCCCATTCTGGCTTTAACAATTTTGATCCATGGACTCTGGACAATGTTTCCTAATGTTTCTGGGCTTCATCTTTTTTTTTTTTTTTTTTTTGTCAAAATGGATTCCTTATATGGGTAGGTTTATTTTGAGGATTATGCAACAGAAAGTATGCCCTACGGAACATATTGTTCTCCATACATGTCTGTGTGTGTCTGTGTGCATGCTCAGTCATTTCTGACACTTTGTACATCCATGGACTGGGTGTGGCTGAGTCGCTTCAGTTGTGTCTGACTCTGTGCAACCCCATAGATGGCAGCCCACCAGGCTCCCCCATCCCTGGAATTCTCCAGGCAAGAACACTGGTGTGGGGTGCCATTGCCTTCTCCAGTGAATGACAGTGAAAAGTGAAAGTGAAGTCGCTCAGTCGTGTCCGACTCTTAGAGACCCCATGGACTGCAGCCTACCAGGCGCCTCCATCCACGGGATTTTCCAGGCAAGAGTACTAGAGTGGGGTGCCATTGCCTTCTCCGATGGACTGGGTAGTCATCAATAAGTGGTAGCTATTAGTCAATAAGTAAAGAATCATAGAGAATGCCACTCAGTATATTCCTTATCATCCACCTAAATGACTCAATGGATTATGTAAGTAATAGTGCCTAAAATAGTAACATCCACACTTTTCTGGTCACTGGTATTTCCTTCTTCTTTCTCGTCATTTATGAATCATAAGTCTAGGTTTGGCACATGATGCCCAAATAAGGAAGCAGAGTTCTGATGGTTGTAAATAAATGTATAATGCAGAGGTCTACATGCCTTTGAAGGAAGAGCCATTTTAGAAAGAGCATCAGTGTCACGGCTCTTCTGCTGAATAACGCAGGCAGGATTTATATTATTTGTAGATTGATGCCATTTCCTTAAGAGATTATACATATAGGTGAGTATTAATTAATTTCTTTGTTAGACAGTATTTTGCACTGAATGAGTTCTCTGGAGAAATAGCAATTGGGGACAATGCAGATTAGCCATGGGGCCCAACTGGTTTCTAGTGCTTTTCTCTTTTAGACTCAGTGTCAGTATTTTCCTTCATACACTGGGAAGTCTACATCATAACATGGATGTCTGCCATCTATACTCACCATATTCTGTTACCCGTGATATTTGTTTAATCCAATTTAACACAATTTCTTCCGCACAATTATCACAACTTTGTGCCACGACCTATTACCATCTCACTTTGGGTTATGGGTTGAACAGTTTATTTAATATCCATATATCAAAATCTTGACTCCCAGTACTTCTGAATATGACTGAATTTGTAGATATAGATTTTAAAAAGGAAATTAAATTGTAATCGGTTCAAATGGTGCATCCTAACCCAAGATGACTGGTATCTTTTTTAAGAAAGGAGATTAGAACACAAAAACGCACACAGGAAAGACTGTGAGACACACAGGAGGTGACGGCCGTCTATAAGCCAGACGGAGGCTTCAGGACAGAACCAACCCTCCTAACATTTTCATCTTGAATTACTATCCTCCGAACTGGAAGGAAATCAGTCTCTTCTGTTTAAGCCACCCCAGTCTGTGGTTCTTAGTTAGAGCAGCGCTCGCAAACTAATGTGTTCTGCCTTCAGTAGACAAAGAGACTGCTTTCATATTCAAGGGAAGTTTAGCTTCTTTGAAGAGTAGTATCATTTTTAATATATTTCAAACGTTTATAGTACACCTTCACAATGTGCACAAAACATAAGTTTACAATTTATTGAATTTTTTCTAAGTAAAAATGCCTTTATGACCAAACTTCTAAACCAAGTAGAAGACCAACACTACCTCAGACAAACTTCTCATCTTCTTTCTGAGTCCGTATTCCTCAAGTTAGATGAACCTTTATTTTTAGCACTATACATAGTTTGTGTCTTTTTCTGAATTTTACACAAGTGGAATCAAAGAGAACACATTCTTTCATGTATAGTCTTCTGGTGAAAACTCTGTTGACATCTGAACATTATGTTGATGACTGTTTTAGCTTGCTTGGACTACTATAGTAATTATAACATAAGCATTTATTTATCACTGTTCTGAAAGCTGGAAGTCTAAGATTGGATTGGGTTCTGATGAAAGCATTCTTCCTGGTTTGTAGATGGCTGTCTTTTTGCTGTGCCCACACATCACATGGGGCAAGGGAGTGCCCTGGGCTCTATTATGAGGGCACTAATCCAGTTCATGGGCTTCCCCAGTAGCTCAGAAAGTAAAGGATATTCCTGCAATGCAGGAGTCCTGAGTTTGATCCTTGTGTTGGAAATGTTCCCTGGATCAGGAAATGGCAACCCACTCCAGTATTCTTGCCTGGAGAACCACATGGACAGAGGAGCCTGGCGGGTTACAGTCCATGGGGTCACAGAGTCGGACACGACTAAGCGTGAGCAGGCACTAATTCAGTTCATGAGGGCAAAGCAAAGCCTTCATGACCTCATGACTTCCCTGAAGCCCCCGCATTCTAAAAAGCAATGGTTCTTTTATTACGGTAAGGGTAAAGATCAGGTTGACAACTTTTATTGAATCATGGAGAAAGCAAAGGTGTTCCAAAATTACATCTACTTCTGGATCGTACTCCAACTATACCAAAAAATCTGGAACAAACAACCGCATTAAAAATGCATAAATCTGAACACCTGGCCAAAGAAAATATAAAGATAGTAAATCAGCATATCAAAAACACTCAAAATCACCTACATTAGGAAATTACACACTAAAGCAACAGTGAAGTGGCACTGCACACCTGTCAGATCCAGTAAACTCAGAAAGGGGGGGACGGGGCTTCTCCGGTGGCTCAGCGGTGAAGGGTCTGCCTGACCATGCAAGACACTCAAGTTCCTTCCCTTACCCAGGAAGATCCCACATGCCACGGAGAAACACAGCTGGCTCTTTCCTCAGCTAAACAAGGCTCACCTGTGACCTGAACACTACACGTCTAGTACTTAGTAAACAGCTTTGAAAAGGTGTCCAGACAAAAATTATCACACAGTTATACACAGGAGCTCTACTTGTAATAGCTAAAAACTTTCAAATACCAGGATGTCTTTAGTAGATGACTGTGTAAGCAAATTGGGATACATCCAAAGTGAAGGGGAGCAAATGTTACCCCAGAATAGACCCCTTCAGCATGGGAATTAGTTGCACTTAATTAACTTTCTTTTTTTTAAGAAGACACATGATCATCTCTGAAACCCAAGTTCAAGATGGCTCTTCTGAGTGACATTGACAAGAGAAATCTCATTTCAAAGGAATTCTCTGTATATATTAGATAGAAGGATGACAGTCTTGTGAACTCTTTATCAATAGGGAAAGCTAAGACGTAAATCTGTACAACAACCATACCCTTCCTTTCCTTTAGTTTTATTTTTTAATATTTACTTGCTTTTTATTTGGCTGCGCCAGGTCGACCTTCACTGAGGCAAGCCAGACATTTAGCAGCAGCATGCAAACTCTTCATTTTGGCATGGGAGACCTAGTTCTCTGATCAGGGATGGAACCTGGGCCTCCTTCTTAACGAGTGTCCAGTCGTAGCCACTGGACCACCAGGAAGCCCCTGTTTCGTTTTTAGATGAAGACAGTATCTAAGGTGATATCTTGGGCCATTTCAGTCACTGACTCAGTTTCCTAAGTTTCTCCAAAGCACGCACAAGGTGCACATTATTAAACTGGTCTGCAAAACAAGTAAAGGTAGTTCATACTCCAACACTGTATGCTTACAAATATGTAAATGGGAAATGGCATGTTATTTATTTTTAATTACTGTGGGGAAAACAATGTAGTATTGATACATATTACAACATGAATAAACATTACACACATCTTCAGTGAGAAAATCCATACAGAAAAGGCCACCCAGATCCCACATTCACCATGTCTGCTTTACACCCACCAAGTTTGTCCAATGTCTGAAAATCTCAGTAACAGTCTAAAAAAAATTGGATGAGGATGGGAAAAAAGATACATTCATACAATTGGACAGTTGCTGAAAGTGGAAGTGGGGCTGTGAAACCATGTGATTTCCTGATTTGGGAGATTATGTGCTGGTTCCACAGGAGAATGTGCCCATTTTGGATGAAACGCGTGGAGTATTTCAGGTGATGTGGCAAGTGTGAGTATTTTTTTTTACCATTATTAAGAGTTTCCTGCACATTTTAAGTTAATGAAAAGTAAATTATTTTTCAAAACAACCATTCAATACCACAAAAGAAAATCAGATCAGACAGGCTTGAAACTTTCTCATAGAGGCCAATACTTATCCAGACGAAGTTCAAGGGAAGTTGTGATGCTCATTGCCCTTGAAAGAGTCCACATGGAATTTACAAAAAAAATTTCCCACATAACTTCACAAAAAGTTGTTAGAATACATTCAGTAAAGTTGAATAATTTGGGATCAATTTGCAATCATATAAAATACTGCAATTTACAATCTGAATCAACATACGAAAATCAGTTGTGTTTCTACACACTAATAACAATCAGAAGCAAAAATTAAGAAAAAACCTAACCAAGGACATAAAAGACCAGTAGTCAGAAAACTAGAAAGCACTGATAAAGAAACCAAAGAAAACACAAATAGTCCATGCTCATGCGCTGGAAGAATGAGTTACTAAAATGTCCATTCCAACAAAGGCCATCAGCAAATGCACTGCAATCAAAATATAATATCCAGTGGCATTTTTCATAATGAAAAGAAATATTCATAGAATATTCCTAATAATATTCTGCAAAAACTGACGACCCTGAACAGCCAGAAAGACTCTGAGAATGAAGAATGAACCTGGAGGTATCTTCCTCTCTGACTTCAAACTACGTCACGGAGCTGTAGTGACCACAGCAGTGAGGACCTGGCACAAACACAGGCACAGGGGCTTGAGGAGAGAACAGGGAGCCCAGGAATAAAGCCACGTGTATGCGGACAGTTCATGGAAATCAAGCCACGAACGTGTGAAGAGGAAAGGACAGTCCTTTCAAGAAACAGTGGCAGGAAAACTGGCCACCTACATGGAAGAACACCACTGGCCATCCTCTAGATCATACAGAAATCTAACTAAAAATCCACTGTTTTGCACATGGAGCTCTTTCCCCCCGAGTCCTCTGAGATGGACCTCCGGTCAGCACTCAGCTGGACACAGGAAACGTCTACTCCGTCCTCATTTTTCGCTCTTGCAGCGCCTCCCTGCTGGTGGGCACTGAGGCAAACCCTGCTCCTCTCAGCCTGGACGCAGCCCCGTTATCCAGGAGCCCGAGCCCTGAGGGCCCAGAGGAGACAAAGCTCCTGCCAGCTGGTCACCAAGCCCAGTCTGAAGGCAAAGCATCCTGTGCCCGCGGGTTAGAGCAGGGTTGGCGCTCCCTGCGGGCCGCCAGAGAAGAGCGGGCAGCCCCGCGCTCACAGACCCCAAAGGGCTCACCCAGAAGCAGCTCTGCAGTGAGCGCTCAGACTGGAAGCCCAAACTGAAACGGAGCCAAAAATCTCCAAGACCCTGCTCAACACACGTCCAGGGAACAACTGATTAAAAACCATATGGAATGAAAGGAACATAAACACAAACTTTGCAAATGACACCTCATTTCAATTAAAAACTATAAACATTTTAGAAAACAACTAAAGATCTACATGGCCTTGAGTCTGGTGATGAGTTCTAAAACACAACAAAAAAGCCAATAGACAAAATGTTTTAAATAAATTAATTAAAACACTGTATACAGTGTAAGTGAAGTGTATGTGTTTTTGTGAAGTTATACATTTAAAAATGTATACATTCACTCCCTTGCTCAAGAAAACCAAAGGACAAAGTGTTAGGGGAACCACTAACCAAAACCACCTGCCCGTCCTTGCCAGGCACCAGAGAAACCACTTGCAGGAGTCATCTTACAACAGGAGGTCCTGGGTAAGAACAAGGAACTAACAAGCTACCACCAACCAGGAAAGGAAAGGTCAAAGGAGATAGGAGGCTCCAATCCGTAGGTCTTACCAACTTCCCAGGATCGTCCTTGCCAGAATCCACCTTGGATGAGTGATGTATATGCCACCAGGAAGGACCCCAATTCAGAATGACTGGCCAGAGACAAACCAGAAACTAACCCAATGCCCATAAAACCTGAGACTGTGAGCCACGTGGCAAAGCAGTTCTCTCAGCTTCCCTCACCCTCCCGCCCTCCACCCAGGCAGCCCTTCCCAATAAAATCTCTTGCTCTGACAGCACACGTCTCCTCGGACAATTCATTCCAAGTATCAGACAAGAGCCTGCTCTCAGGCCGTGGAAGGGGTCCCTCCTTCCTGCATCAAAACCACAAACCAGGAGAAAATATCTTCCAAATGTGTATCTGTGCAGAAGGAAATGGCACCCACTGCAGTATTCTTGTCTGGGCAATCCCATGCACAGAGGAGCCTGGCGGGCTACAGACCAACAGCAGGGCACTTCTGAAGAGACGAAACAGTCCAGGAAAGTTGAGGCGCTCACCAAAGGCCCCAAAGCTTTCAATGGCACAGCCAGAACTGTGGCTGAGCACCCCCAGCTCCCAGGCCTCTTGGCCCTGGCCTCTCTAACCAGATACGGGAGTGGGAACCAGGCCTCTCAATACTGGCCTCTCTCCCCAGATACGGGTGTGGAAACTAGAGTCTAAACATGGCTGAGCACCCCCAGCTCCCAGGCCTCTTGGCCCTGGCCTCTCTAACCAGATACGGGAATGGGAAACCAGAGTCTAAACCGTGGCTGAGGGCTTCCCTGGTGGCTGAGCATTAAAGAATCTTCCTGCCAATGCAGGAGACGCAGGCTGGATCCCTGTCCATGCTGTGGAGCAGCTGAGCCCACACAGCGCAACCACTGAGCCTGTGCTCCACATGCCGGAAGCTGCAACTGCTGAGCCCATGAGCCTCGGAGCCTGTGACCCACAACAACAGGCGCCACCACACACCACAACTAGTGTGGCCCCGGCTCACCACAACTAGACACAGGCCCACACAACAAGGACCCACAACAGGCACCACCAGTGAGAAGCCCACACACCACAACTAGCGCAGCCCCTGCTCAGCACAGCTAGACAAAAGCCACACAACAACAGGCGCCACCCGTGAGAAGCCCACACCACAACTAGAGCAGCCCATGCTCGGCACCACTAGACAAAAGCCACACAACAAAGACCCACAACAACAGGCGCCACCCATGTGAAGCCCACACCACAACTAGTGCAGCCCCTGCTCAGCACAGCTAGACAAAAGCCACACAACAAAGACCCACAAAAACAGGCGCCACCCGTGAGGAGCCCACAGCACAACTAGCTAGTCCCTGCTCGGCACCACTAGACAAAAGCATCACAACAAAGACCCACAACAATAGGAGCCACCCGTGAGAAGCCCACACACCACAACTAGCGCAGCCCCTGCTCAGCACCACTAGACAAAAGCCACACAATAAGGACCCACAACAACAGGTGCCACCCATGTGAAGCCCACACCACAACTAGTGCAGCCCCTGCTCAGCACAGCTAGACAAAAGCATCACAACAAAGACCCACAACAATAGGAGCCATCAGTGAGAAGCCCACACCACAACTAGCACAGCCCCTGCTCGGCACCACTAGACAAAAGCCACACAACAAAGACCCACAACAACAGGCGCCACCCGTGAGAAGCCCACACCACAACTAGCGCAGCCCCTGCTCGGCACCACTAGACAAAAGCCACACAACGAAGACCCAGGAGAGCCAAACGTTAATATTAAAAAAACAAAAAGCATATCTGATAAACAATTCGTACTCAGATTACACCAAGAACGCTAGAGCAAACAAACCAGTTAATAATTAGTAAATACTGAAACAGACACTTGGCCACAGAGGGCACACTGAGAGCAAACAACCATAAAACAACATACGCAGAATCCTGTTGGGATGCATGCATGGCCACCTTTGGAGGACAGTCTGACAGTGTTTTCCAAAGCTAAATAGACTCGTCTAGGATGCAATACTACACCTCTTGTATTTAGACAAAAGCTTTAAAAAACTGTGTTCAAACAAAAATTAGCATAAAATCATGCACAGTAGCTCTATTCTGGGTTAAAAATGGGTTAAAACCTGAAAGATATCAGAATGTTCTTCTGTAAATGAATTCATAAGCAAATTAGGGCACATATACATCAAGGGGAGCAGAATATGCCACCCCAAGTTGTGTCTTTTTGACATCAGGATCATTCTGTACCGACATTTAAAAAACAGCAGATCCAAGAGAATGTTTGAAAATGCCCTTTTAGGAGTTAAACTTACATTTATTAGGGGAATCTCCACTTGTAAGTCTGTATCCACCTGTGTACCGGAAATGGAAAGATAACTAAGTCTTCAGAGAAGCCAGTCCATGAAGATGGCCTGGATGTAATTCTGCATAATATCCAGACCCTTGTTTACTGTGCTTTGCCTCCAAACCTCCCAAATCGTTCCATCCCCCCACCCCCCAACCCGATATCTTTCTTTTGTTCTTAGCTAAAGATAGCACATAAATTACAGGCTTGGGCCATTTCAGGTTTTCCTAGGTACCTTACAAACATATAGGGGGTATGCATGGTAATAAGCTTCTGTTTTCCTCCAGTTCATCTGCCCTTCATCACAGGGGAAGGTCTCAATGACGAAGAGAGAAATATAAAGGGAACATTATTTTTCCTCCAATACACATGAATAGTATTCAGAAATATAACAGAATGAACCATCAAACCAAGCAAAAACCATGGATGAATCGTACATGTATATGGCTAAGTGAAAGAATCCAGTCCACACACTAGTGACCCCATTTATATGACAGTGTGAAAAAGGCAAGACAGACTTAGAAAAAGACCATGAGGTAGGAGGGTCAACATTCCATCTGATACATCGCAGATGAGGTGGTTGGATGGCATCACCGACTCCATGGACGTGAGTTTGAGTAAGCTCCGGGAGCTGGTGATGGACAGGGAAGCTTGGCGGGCTGCAGTCCATGGGGTCGCGAACAGTCAGACACGACTGAGCGACTGAACTGAACTGACATTACGGATGAGTATCTACCACTGTGCACTTGTGTAAAGCCATAGATCTTTAGACCTCAATCAGTAAATCATCATCTATTCAAATTTAGTCATTTCGGGCACGAGAGTGTCACGGGATGGCGCACAGAAAGCAGCAGAGTCTAAACGGCCTAGACGCGCGCGGGGGAAAGCCACTGTTGGTGGTGGCAAGGACGGCATAGGCTGACAAAAGCAAACTTTGGAAATGAACACAATCTGCTGGTCAAAGGCAATCTATACCGTAGATAAACAGTGCACTCTAAATTCTTTCCCAAGGGAAACAGGAGCTAACGGCACCGAAACTACCGCACCAACGATCACATGGAACAAGCGCTGAATACAGTGCCTGACAAGCGGTGGGAGCCAGGCTTCTTACCAGTGGAACAGGAAGTTACAGGTAAAAAGAAAGCTTACAACACCCATGGCACAATGGACCGGGTTGGAGACATCACCATAAACTACTGCACCAACAGTCGCATGGAACAAGCGCTGAATACGGTACCTGACAAGTGGTGGGAGCCAGGCTTCTTACCAGTGGAACAGGAAGTTACAGGTAAAAAGAAAGCTTACAACACCCATGGCACAATGGACCGGGTTGGAGACATCACCATAAACTACTGCACCAACAGTCGCATGGAACAAGCGCTGAATACGGTACCTGACAAGTGGTGGGAGCCAGGCTTCTTACCAGTGGAACAGGAAGTTACAGGTAAAAAGAAAGCTTACAACACCCATGGCACAATGGACCGGGTTGGAGACATCACCATAAACTACTGCACCAACAGTCGCATGGAACAAGCGCTGAATACGGTACCTGACAAGTGGTGGGAGCCAGGCTTCTTACCAGTGGAACAGGAAGTTACAGGTAAAAAGAAAGCTTACAACACCCATGGCACAATGGACCGGGTTGGAGACATCACCATAAACTACTGCACCAACAGTCGCATGGAACAAGCGCTGAATACGGTACCTGACAAGTGGTGGGAGCCAGGCTTCTTACCAGTGGAACAGGAAGTTACAGGTAAAAAGAAAGCTTACAACACCCATGGCACAATGGACCGGGTTGGAGACATCACCATAAACTACTGCACCAACAGTCGCATGGAACAAGCGCTGAATACGGTACCTGACAAGTGGTGGGAGCCAGGCTTCTTACCAGTGGAACAGGAAGTTACAGGTAAAAAGAAAGCTTACAACACCCATGGCACAATGGACCGGGTTGGAGACATCACCATAAACTACTGCACCAACAGTCACATGGAACAAGCGCTGAATACAGTGTGTGACAAGCAGTGGGAGCCAGGCTTCTTACCACTGGAACAAGCGCTGAATACGGTACCTGACAAGTGGTGGGAGCCAGGCTTCTTACCAGTGGAACAGGAAGTTACAGGTAAAAAGAAAGCTTACAACACCCATGGCACAATGGACCGGGTTGGAGACATCACCATAAACTACCTTTAGCTGAATACTTTTAATGATAAGCTGGAAGGCATGTATATATTTCCATTAGGTTTAAATGTCAGCTGAGTACATCAGGTCCTACAGGTCTGGTTTTAATATCATTCTCTAATAAAAGGGGAGCAGGAAACTTCTCTGGTGGTCCAGTGGTAAAGAATCTGCCTACCAATGCAGGGAACATGGGTTCAACCCCTTGTCTAAGAAGATTCCACATGCCCAGGGGCAACTAAGCCCAGACGCCACAGCTGCTGAAGCCTGCAGGCTCCAGAGCCCAAGCTCCAGAGCAAGAGAAGCCATTGCGATGAGAAGCCCAGGCACAGCGAAGAGAGAGCAGCCTGTGCTCCCTGCAGCTCGAGAAACCCCAAATGCAGCAACAAAGACTCAGCATAGCCAAAACTAAATTAACTTCTTTAAAAAAAGAACAGAAGCTCTTTGAAGAAATGACTGAGACTAGGACTAAGACAGTAACTATATGAGCCAGAATAATCTTAAAGTATGAGAAAGTAAAGAAATACAAAGCAAAGAAATCCACAAAGAGAAACGTTAAATGAAAACAAGAGGCAATGCAAGTAGCTCTCAAAAACCAAAACAAGAACAAACTAAGCAACCTGATGCAGAGCTGAACCATCACCAAAAGTTTAAATGAACCATCAAGTTTTCCAAACTGATAAAAATAAATGGTTATATAGTTTTGTCTATATACACCAGCAATTAATAATTTGAAAAGGAATTTAAAAAACAATTCCCTTTCAATAATGTCAACATTAATAAAATAATTTTGAATAGATTTAATAGGATGCCAAGACTGGCACACTGGAAATTATACACCATTGCTGAAAAAAAATCCTAAATAAATGTAAAGATATTCCAGTGATGAAACACTTAAGATGGCAATAATGTGTAATGCATCTTCAATCTGAAATGACGATTCAATATAAAGATTCACTATGAATTTAAAAAGGCCTTTAGGAAGAAATACACAAGCTGACCCTAACATACATGTGGAATTAAAAGGGACTCCAAAGAGCCAAACAATCACATGAGTCTATAGGGCAAAGGTCCTCTGTGTGTGTGCTAAGTAGCTTCAGTTGTGTCTGACGCTTTGTGACCCTATCGACTGTAGCCCACCAGGCTCCTCTGCACAGGGCACCATCCAAACAAGAATACTGGAGTGGGCTGCCATGCCCTCCTCCAGGGGATCGTCCCAACCCAGGGATCAAACTCTTACTTCTTCTGCTTCAGCAGGTACGTTTCCACCACTAGCGCCACCCAGGGCAAAGCTGCCCAATGGAGATCAGGGAAGCCCAGTTAAGAGAAGGGACTCAGTCAGGATCAGGAAAGATCCTGATAATTCATTCCTGGAACCCAGACCTCTTGATGGGGAGGGGAAATATCCCCCAGGCCTACTCTAAGGCCTAGATTACAGACCAGATTGAAACAAAAACATGTCATTGCTGGTTTTCAGTCAAACAGACAGGTATAATGAAGGAAGCAACCCCTGGCCTTGCAGAATTCGTCTGGGGACCTAGTCTGGGAAATTCTTACACATCAAGGCACGGCTCTGAACTGGATTTCCACAAAGAAGAGTATTCCATGTAAAGGACAACCCTGCAGAGGTCTGTGCCCATCAGACACAGGAAGAGACTGGCTGCAGGCTCCCAACAGCTCGGCATTTACAAGTGACCTCCCAGGGCCTTTGGCAAACTGCAGGGGCACCTCTGGGTTCTCTGCTTCCTCCCCTTTTCTGACTCTTTTCTCGAAAAACGCACACTTCTTCTTAGAATGCCACAGTGGTAGGAAAATAGGCCTTCAATTTTTAGACCTCAACTTACAAAAAACTGAGAAGTTCTAGGGTTGTTTTTTTTAATTAAAGGACCGCATAATTTAGAATTTTTAAACGTTCGAATTATTCAGTTCCAAGACACCAAACTCATTGCACAGAGTCTCCCCATGGAAAGGACCCTCTCAGCAGGACAGCCACTGATTCCACAATGAAAGAGCAGCAAAGTGCCCTCCTCCCCTCCCTTATGCCTGGGTAACCAGGTTTTCTAATCCATGCCACGCTAAGGTGCAACCCGTCCCTTTCCCATTCCATCAGGTGGCCAAGGGCCGGCAGGACAGCAAAGGTGCAGGAGGCAGGGCTGGGCCAGCCGGCCAGAATGGGGCTTGGGAGTCCCAGCAGGTGACAGCACCATGCAGGATCATTCCCTCGGACTTCACACAGGCCAAAGGTGACTCAGACCAACCGCTCTCGGGATCTGCTTGCAGAGACCTCGCTGGGTGTGGTAGGTGGCTTGGGAAAACCGTGAGAGACTGAGCTTGTTGCGATGGGGTAAGCTTGGGAATGTCCTCAAAGCCTTTATCCCAAAGGCGAGCCCTTCCCGCGACCGCCAGGTTAGGGTTAAGGTTAGGGTTAGGAAGCTTCGGGACTGTGCCAAGGGAGGGTGTAATACGTGTCTCCCTGCTCCACCCTCCGCTTACCTGCGGTCCCCTTATCTGTGGTCCGCACCCGCCCCGCTCCGCGCACGAAAGGGGCACTCCCAGCCGCCTGGCGCAGGCTCCCGAGACCCCTGCCAGCACGTGGGACCCAAGCTAAGAGCTGGGGAGAGGCGCAGGAGCGCGCCAGGTGCGCTCCGCCCTGACGCCCACTTCCGGAAGAGGCACCAGGCCTCGCTGCTGCACTCCGGTGAGCCACAGCCAGTGCCGAGCAAATCCAGCCCCGCACTCGAGGGCCAGGGTGCTTGCGGCCCGGAGGCCCCTCTCCTGCAAGCGCCAGGGAGAAAATGGCGCCCCTGCAACGCAGCTCGCGATGCCCCCGTTCCCCAACTCCTGGTGCAAGGAGACCAGGCCAGGCTGGACTCACCAAGGCCAATGCCGCCAAGAGGACTGCCTGGCGGACCTGGCTTGGGCCAGGGGCGCTGCAAGCCCCTGCAAACAGCTCAAGGTTTTAAATGGGAAAAGGACTTGGGTAGACCCTTCTCCAAATAAGACATACAAATGGCCAACAAGCACGTGAGAAGTCGAGGTGGACGGCGAGAATGTGTGTACGACCACGTGACTGCAGTTAGGGCCATAGGACCGTACACGGGAATGGATTCGATGCTCAGTGTTGCCTATTTTTAATTGGAATGAAAAATGAAAGAAGCGATAATACAGGTTACAGCATGGATGAACACTGAAGACATTAGGTAAAGTAAGTCACAGAAAAGGCCAACCAGGTCATAATCATCCTGTGTGCTTTTAATCCACAGGTTTATCACGGGGGTCACTATGTCTTGGGCGCTGTGGAAGACTTGGTCATAGTGGAAACTGGGATATCTGGAATCTAGTTTTCCACATCGAGCCACCAAACAACTGTTAGAATACATGAATTCAGTAACTCTGCCAGGTACAAAAATCAACACACAAAAACCTGTTGTCTTTCTATACGCTAATAAGGTGCCATTAGAAAGAGAAATTAAGCACTCCCTGGTGGTTCAGTGGCTGAGAATCCGCCTACCGATGCCTGGGAAGGCTCCATGCGTCACAGGGCAGTGAAGCGCCTGTGCCAGAAATACGCGCAGCTGCACTCTGGAGCACAGGCTTCTCACCTTGAGTGCACCCCTCACACAGCTAGAGAGCGCACGCACACAGAGCCCAGCATGGCCAACAGACACACAGAATGTTCCAAAAGAAACTAGGAAAACAATCCTATTTACAATTGTATCGAAAAATCCCCTGGAATCAATTTACCTAAGAGGGCTTCCCTCATGGCCTAGTGGCTGGCACTCCATGCTTCCAATGCAGGGGACCTGGCTTCCACCCCTGGTCAGGAAACTAGGTCCCACATGCTGCAATGAAGACCCAGTGCAGCCAAATAAATAAATAAAAATAAATATTCAAAAAACCCTCAAAACCCACAGAGCCTCCAGGCTGGGAAGAAGGCTTTTTAAAAATAAATAACTTTAACTGAGGCTGTGAAAGCACACTGAAAGCTCTAAGACAGGGATGAAAGAAACTTAACAGACACAAATAAACAAAAAATTATCCTGTGCTTAGGGACTCAAAGAATATTGTTAAAATATTGTCAGGAACCCAAGTTCAGTTGCTCAGTCGTGTCCGACTCTTTGTGACTACGTGGGCTGCAACACACCAGACTTCCCTGTCCATCACCAGTTCCCGGAGCCCACTCAAACTCACGTCCATCGAGTCAGTGATGCCATTCAACCGTCTCATCCTCTGTCGTCCCCTTCTTCTCCCACCTTCAATCTTTCCCAGCATCAGGGTCTTTTCAAATGAGTCAGTTTTTCGCATCAGGTGGCCAAAGTATCAGAGATTCAGCTTCAGCATCAGTCCTTCCAATGAATACTCAGGACTGATCTCCTTTAGGATGGACTGGTTGGATCTGCTTGCAGTCCAAGGGATGCTCAAGAGTCTTCTCCAACACCACAGTTCAAAAGCATCAATTCTTCAGGGCTCAGCTTTCTTTAGAGTCCAACTCTTACATCCATACATGACTATTGGAAAAACGATAGCTTTGACTAGACAGACCTTTGTTGGCAAAGTAATGTCTCTGCTTTTTAACACGCTGTCTAAATTGGTCATAACTTTTCTTCCAAGGAGCAAGCATCTTTTAGTTTTATGGCTGCAGTCACCATCTGCAGTGATTCTGGAGCCCAAGAAAATAAAGTCTCTCACTGTTTCCATTGTTTCCCCATCTATTTGCCATGAAATGATGGGACCAGATGCCATGATCTTAGTTTTCAGAATGTTGAGTTTTAAGTCAACTTTTTCACTTTCCTCTTTCACTTTCATCAAGAGGCTCTTCAATTCCTTTTCGCCTTCTGACATAAGGGTGGTGTCATCTGCATATCTGAGGTTATTGATGTTTCTCCCAAAAATCTTGATTCCAGCTTGTGCTTCATCCAGCCCAGCATTTCGCATGATGTACTCTGCATATAAGTTAAATAAGCAGGGTGACAATATACAGCCCTGACATACTCCTTTCCCGATTTGGAACCAGTCTGTTGTTCCATGCCCAGTTCTAACTGTTGCTTCTTTACCTGCACACAGGTTTCTCAACAAACAGGTCAGGGACCCAAAGAAGTATTCAGATGCAAAGCAAGCTTGGTCAAAGCTCCAATGGCATTTTCCACAGAAATAGAACAAACATTCCGAACACTTGTGTGGAAACACAAAGGACGCTGAATAGCCAAAGGCATTGAGAAAAGAGAGCAGACTGGAGGCCTCTCCCTCGCAGACTTCACCTGACAGGACGCAGCTAGTTTACCAAAAAAATGTGGAATCTGCGCAAAAATGGACACAGGGGCCCAAGGAACAGAACACAGAGCCCAAAAACAGCGCTAGTCACATCCTCTCCAAATTTCTAGTAATGTCCCTGCAGTCAAGATTTTTCTTTTTGTACCCCTCAAATTCTATCTCTCAGATCTGCATTTATGCCAAATAATAAATATCTGGTAAGTTACAATTATATTAAACATTCCTGCAAAAACTTTTCTCATCTCCAAGAATTAGAACACGATGAAGCAAGAAGAATGGTTGTGATTTTAAATGATTTCTAGACCCTCTTAAAAAAATTAAACTGAGAACTTCTAGCACCTTTTCAGTTAAGTTCAGTTGCTCAGTTGTGTTCAACTCTTTGTGACCCCCATGGGTTGCAGCACACCAGGCTTCCCTGTCCATCACCAAACTCCTGGAGGTTGCTCAAACTCATGTCCATTGAGTCAGTGATGCCATCCAACCATCTCAACCTCTGTCATCCTCTTCTCCTCCTGAAAGAGGCTGCATGAGTATGTATAGGCTGATACATACTTAAGTAGATAGCAACAAGTTGGTAAAGTGTAAACAAAGATGAAGCTTTTATCTTTTTCTCTATATCTGATGCTTCTAGAACTTGGCTTCTCCATTTGGCTCCCCTACAGGTTTGATGGTTTATTGTGACCAGATTTCAAGAAATTATACGAATCATTGTTTGGATTTGTTCTCCTTGTTTTAAAATTTTTAATGCTTTCTCTCTCTCTCTCAAAGCATGGTTTTATTATCGTTACTAGCTGTAAGATATGTTATCTATTTTATAAGACTGTCACTTGAATTTTGCAATATGTAACCAGACCTCCAGCAAAATGAATGATGATTAAAAGTCTTGAGGCAGTTGACACATTTATATCTATATGTATATAGATATTTATAGTTAAATGTTTAGAGATATTTAGAGCTTTTCTGGGTGGCTCAGCAGTAAAGAATTCACCTGCAATGCAGGAGATGCAATTTCAATCCCTGGGTTGGGAAGATCCCTTAGAGAAGGAAATGGCAACTTACTCTAGTATTCTTAACTGGGAAATCCCATGGACAGAAGAACCTGGTGGGCTACAGGCCATGGGGTCACAAAAGATTCAGACATAACTTAGCAACAAAACAACAATATAGAGATATTTATATCTTTATGTATCAATTCAGTTCAGTCCCTCAGTCATGTCTTACTCTTTGCGACCCCATGAATCATAGCACGCCAGGCCTCTACATCCATCACCAACTCCTGGAGTTTCCCCAAACTCATATCCATCGAGTCAGTGATGACATCCAGCCATCTCATCCTCTGCCATCCCCTTCCCCTCCTGCCCCCAATCCCTCCCAGCATCAGGGTCTTTTCCAATCAGTCAACTCTTCACATGAGGTGGCCAAAGTATTGGAGCTTCAGCTTCAGCATCAGTCCTTCCAATGAACACCCAGGACCAATCTCCTTTAGGGTGGGCTGGTTGGATCTCCTTGCAGTCCAAGGGACTCTCAAGCGTCTTCTCCAACACCACAGTTCAAAAGCATCAATTCTTTGGGGTTCAGCTTTCTTCACAGTCCAACTCTCACATCCATACATGACCACTGGGAAAACCACAGCCTTGACAAGATTGACCTTTGTTGGCAAAGTAATGTCTCTGCTTTTTAATATGCTATCTAGGTTGGTCATAACTTTCCTTCCGAGGAGTAAGCGTCTTTTAATTTCATGGCTGCAGTCACCAGCTGCAGTGATTTTGGAGCCCAAAAAAGTTAAGTCTGACACTGTTTCCACTGTTTCCCAGTCTATTTGCCATGAAGTGATGGGACTGGATGCCATGATCTTCGTTTTCTGAATGTTGACCTTTAAGCCAACTTTTTCACTCTCCTCTTTCACTTTCATCAAGAGGCTCTTTAGTTCCTCTTCACTTTCTGCCATAAGGGTGGTGTCATCTGCATATCTGAGGTGATTGATATTTCTCCCGGCAATCTTGATTTCAGCTTGTGCTTCTTCCAGCCCAGCGTTTCTCATGATGTACTCTGCATGCAAGTTAAACAAGCAGGGTGACAATATACAGCCTTGACGTACTCCTTTTGCTATTTGGAACCAGTCTGTTGTTCCATGTCCAGTTCTAACTGTTGCTTCCTGACCTGCATATAAGTTTCTCAAGAGGCAGGTCAGGCGGTCTGGTATTCCCATCTCTTTCAGAATTTTCCAGTTTATTGTGATCCACACAGTCAAAGGCTTTGGCATAGACAATAAAACTTTATGTATGGAGATACTTATATCTTTTTGTAGGCGAAATATCTAGGGTGAGGAATAAAGCAGGTTGAGATTACTATACACACACTTAGGCACAGAAGAAGAGATTATCCACAAGCGCCTACTGTGAACAATGGGGAGCCCTGATCAACCCCCTGAACCAACCAATGTATAGGGGCCAAGACTCCACAATGGACTGGATATGGGTCTTTGTCAACCTTACTCTTGTGGCTGTATACCAGCAACAAACACAACATTGCAAATGAACTAGACTCCAGGATAAAATAACTACTAAACTGACAAATAAAATGAAACACTTACTAGGTTCCCCTCAGGCATCAGTCGCCTGGGCAGGGACCACATCTCAAGAACCTGAGCAGCACTATCCCGGGGACCAAGGCTGTGCCAGCAACTGAGCCCCTGACAGACCTTCAACAGGGCCTCTGTTGCAGGAGCACCAACAGTTATCTATGAGAGCATCCTGCTGCCTGTGGCTATTCCCTGCAACAGCCTCCTGAAATTTATTGCTTATGAGTACTTGATATTCCAGCTTCCCAGGTGGTGCTAGTGGTAAAGAACTCGCCTGCCAATGCAGGAGACATAAGAGACGCGGGTTCCATCCCTGGGTTGGGAAGGTCCCCTGGAGTGGGGCATGGCAGCCCACTCCAGTGTTCTTGCCTGGAGAATCCCAGGGACAGAGGAGCCTGGTGGGCTACAGACCATAGGGTCATGAAGAGTCAGACACGACTAAGCGATTCAGCACACACTTAATATTCACAAAGATTGCTGGGCTCTAAATGATACCTGCTCTCCAAAGAAATTCCAGGTGTAACTAACAAAAAAATGTAAAACAGGGCAAAATATCACAAGATAATATCAATAGATGTATCACACAGTATCACTTATCAGTGGGAAGGGGAAATCAATCCAGATGCGCTCATTTATATTTTAAATAAACACATAGTCTTAGGAAATAAACTTGTGCTGACCAAACGAAAACAGTGGGACAAAGAAATAAATAAGGAGCTTAGGAGTAAATTATGCTAACAAATACATATACAATCCGGGGTGGAAAGGAGGGTCAAGAGGCAGGAGATGCACGCAAACTTGCAGCTGATTCACGATGCTGACTGGCAGAAAACAGCACTACATTGTAAACCAATTACCCTCCAATTAGAAATGAATTTTAAAAATAATAAAATAACATGACACACCTAACCAACACAAAAGAAGACTCCGCACATGGACATCACCAGATGGCCAACACCGAAATCAAAGTGATTATATTATTCGCGGCCAAAGATGGAGAAGCTCTAAACAGTCAGCAAAAACAAGACCAGGAGCTGACTGCGGCTCAGATCATGAACTCTTGATTGCCAAATTCATACTTAAATTTAAGAAAGTAGGGAAAACCACTAGACCATTCAGGTATAACCTAAATCAAATCCCTTATGATTATACAGTGGAAGTGACACATAGATTCAAGGGATTAGATCTGGTAGATAGAGTGCCTGAAGAACTATGGACGGAGGTTCACGACATTGTACAGGAGACGGGGAGCAAGACCATCCCCAAGAAAAAGAAATGCAAAAAAGCAAACTGGCTGTCTGAGGAGGCCTTACAAATAGCTGTGAAAAGAAGAGAAGTGAAAAGCAAAGGAGAAAATGAAAGATATACCCATTTAATGCAGAGTTTGAAAGAGTAGCAAGGAGAGATTTAAAAAAAAAAAAGAGTCTTCCTCAGTGATCAGTGCAAAGAAATAGAGGACAACAATAGAATGGGAAAGACCAGAGATCTCTTCAAGGAAATTAGAGATACCAAGGGAGCATATCATGCAAAGATGGGCTCAATAAAGAACAGAAATGGTATGGACCTAACAGAAGCAGAAGATATTAAGAAGAGGTGGCAAGAATACACAGAAGAACTATGCAAAAAAGATTTTAATGACCCAGATAACCATGACGGTATGATCACTCACCTAGAGCCAGACATTCTGGAGTCTGAAGTCAAGTGGGCCTTAGGAAGCATCACTATGAACAAAGCTAGTGGAGGTGATGGAATTCCAGCTGAGCTATTTCAAATCCTAAAAGATGATGCTGTGAAAGCGCTGCACTCAATATGCCAGCAAATTTGGAACACTCAGCAGCGGCCACAGAACTGGAAAAGGTCAGTTTTCACTCAAATCCCAAAGAAAGACAATGCCAAAGAATGCTCAAACGACCTCACAATTGCACTCATCTCACACACTTGCAAAGTAATGCTCAAAATTCTCCAAGCCAAGCTTCAATAGTACATGAACTGAGAACTTCCAGAAGTTCAAGCTGGATTTAGAAATGGCAGAAGAACCAGAGATCAAATTGCCAACATCCGTTGGATCATAGAAAAAGCAAGGAAATTCCAGAAAAACATCTACTTCTGCTTCATTGACTACACTATAGCCTTTGACTATATGGATCACAACAAACTGTGAAAAATTCTTACAGAGATGGGAATACCAGACCACCTTACCTACCTCCTGAGAAATCTGTATGCAGGTCAAGAAGCAACAGTTAGAACCAGACATGGAAAAACAGACTGGTTCCAAATTGGGAAAGGAGTACATCAAGGCTCTATATTGTCACCCTGTTTATTTAACTCACATGCAGAGTACATCGTGTGAAATGCCAGGCTGGGTGAAGCACATGCTGGAATCAAGATTGCTGGGAGAAACATCAATAACCTCAAATATGCAGATGACACCACCCTTATGGCAGAAACCAAAGAGGAACTGAAAAGCCTCTTGAAAGTGAAAGAGGAGAGTGAAAAAGCTGGCTTAAAACTCAACATTCAGAAAACTAAGATCATGGCATCCCGTTCCACTGCTTCATGGCAAATAGATGAGGAAACAATGGAAACAGTAAGGGGCTTTATTTTCTGGGGCTCCAAAGTCACTGCAGATGGTGACTGCAGCCATGAAATCAAAAGATGCTTGCTCCTTGGAAGAAAAGTTATGACCAACATATACAGTATATTAAAAAGCAGATACATAACTTTGTCAGCAAAGTTCCATCTCGTCAACGCTATGGTTTTTCCAGTAGTCACGTATGGATGTGAAAGTTGGACTATAAAGAAAGCTGAGTGCCGAAGAATTTATGCTTCTAAACTGTGGTGTTGGAGAAGACGCTTGAGAGTCCCTTGGACTGCAAGCAGATCCAACCAGTCCATCCTAAAGGAAATCAGTCCTGAATATTCATTAGAAGGACTGATGCTGAAGCTGAAGCTCCAATACTTTGGCCACCTGATGCGAAGAGCTGATTCACTTGAAAAGACCCTGATGCAGGGAAAGATTGAAGGCAGAAGAAGGGGATGACAGAGGATGAGATGGTTGGATGGCATCACCGACTCGATGGACATGAGTTTGCACAAGCTCCAGGAGTTGGTGGTGGACAGGGAAGCCTGGCATGCTGCAGCCCGTGAGGTTGCAAAGAGTCGGACACTGAACTGGACTAATAACCAGTACATCCACTGCCTGTGAAAAAGCATATCTGATCTATCTCTAGGTGCTGCTTCTGGGTCCCTCCTGACTGAGCGCCTGGCAGCCAGTGTCACTGAGTCATGACTGTGTGCCAGGTGGTGTCGGTCGTGTGGGGTCCAGGCCCACAAGGGGCCCTGCTGTCCATGGAGCCAGTGCTGTGGCCACAGGTGTGCCCTCCACCCACCCCATGAGCAGAAACCACCATCCCCTTATGGATGAGGAGGCATAAGGTCAAGGAAGGCTGTGTGTTTACGTGGAAGATGTAAACATGGGTGCAAATGCAGAGTTGCCTACAGACACTGCTATGGAAACCCCTAATTCTTTCCTGAGAACATCAAGGAGGGGACATCAGGCCACAGAGCAAACAGTTCTGTGCAGGGAGCACAAAAACCTATAACAGCTCCCAGAATGGCAAGCAGAAGAGGCTCTTCCACCTACTAGACGTGGAGGCAAGGGGTGAGGTCTGCTGGGCCACTCTCATCTTCGGGGACTTGCTGGGAGGCTCACATGTCTCAGCACAGCCTTGTGCGCTCACAGCTGAGCTGGGTCACGGCACACCACAGGGAGGCACCAGGCCACCCCTGCACCAGCTTCCTCCTGCACACCCCCGCAAGGCGCCTTATATTTCTTGTTGCAACTTGGCTGTGAGGAGTGGGAGGGGATACTGCCGGTTGACTTTCTGGTCTTTCCAGGGATCACACCAAGGGGTCCTCCTGGGAGTGTGGGAGCACGGCCAGGGCTCCCCATGCACTCCACGCTGATGTCTACATGGACTGGGCGTCCCCAGTGGACTGGACCAATCCCTGGATCACGGCGCCTTCTACCACACTGAAGCGCCCACTGTGTGCGGGCCTACAACCACGATGCCTGGAAGGGCGAGACCGAAGGGAACTGTCCTGGCTACTGTGTAGCCTCCGGTGGCCTCCACTATAGACTCTCCAGTCCTGCTGTGGGCACTTGGGGGTTAATGGGACGGAAGTGTCCACAGCAGATATGGGCAAGGACCACGGTTGCCAGGGTATTAGTCCCCCCAAAGCCCAGGACATGAGTGTTCTGAGCCTCAAGAGCTCCAACTGGAGGGGTCCACCTCTGCCTGAAGTTTGGGCTTGCCTGGAGGTCACAGCAGGGAGAGCCCATCCTTGGGTGATCTTCCAGCTCCCCTGCCCCTCCTTGGGATGGAGTTTCTCATCTACAGGCTAGTCCTAGGAAAGGGCTTTAACACTGTGGGAGCACCGTGGCCCCTGTGCCGTGTGTGTCCCTGGAACCGGAGGGGCCCACGGCCCCGGGGCGTCTCCGGCACTGGCACTCCCAGATCATTTCACAGAAGCCAGAGACCAGGCCAGAGGGGAGGAGCTGGCCCCTTCCTGATATATGGCTAGGATGCCCATATGCAGGAGGGCCCTGGACCCAGCTTAACTACGACTGAGGTCTCCTACCCCTTCTCTGGCACGGGGCCCTGCAGATTTCAGGGCCTGGAGATCCCCACTTCTGAACCTGACTGTGAGGTTGGGGCCCAGCACCATCCTGGGGGTTTTCCTGGAGGATCCCAAGGCTTACTGAGCTGTACACTCAGGTGAAAGGACACAGAGAAAATCAGCTGAGGGCACAGGTCAGAAGTAGGGCTGGGCGTCTACTGGATGTGACCACTCAGGGTAGCCTGAGTCATGGCTGACCTTTGACCTCAGCCTCTGCTCAGGTCTCCAAAAGCCCCACTGTGCATCAAGCCGTCAGCACAGACCAACATGGACCGAGGCCCAGGGAGCACGGACACTGCCATCAGACTCAGGTGGCCTCCCGGAGCCAGAAACAGAGGCCAGTCAGCACACGCAAAGGAGGGTCAGCCAGTGTCCATGTGCCTCAGCCCACAGCCACTGACCACATTGTCTTGCTCTGTTCATGACAAGAGCATGGCCAGTGGAGGCGAAACAGGGTGTGGGAACAAGGCCAGGTCACATCAGTCTGGGTGAGAAAGTCTCCGAGAAGGGAGAGTGCAGCTGCCCTCTCCTGGTGGACAGGTGGCGACGTCCACCCCGTGGTCGGTCACACCTCCCCACGTCCCGGGGCATCGCTGCTCCTTCCCAAGTCCTGAGGCAGGTTCACCCATTGCATGCAGCGTGTCTGATGCCCACTCCAGCCCTGAAGGTGGGGATCGGCGTGAGTGGCCATCCCTGCACGACAGGGGGCCAACCCCAGGAGGATGTTGGGGGGAAGCACTTGGGAGCATCTGGAGGGAGCTCTCACCTGTCAGCACAAGTGGACTGAGGACTGGATGGAGGGCAAGCAAGTGGGGAGTCCAGGGAGGTCTGTGTCAGCCCTGAGGCTGGATGAGAGGTGTGGAGTTAGGGGTGATGGTGGTGAGGAGGCGCCTGGTTCCACCCCCAGGGCAGCTGGAAACCAAATCAGATCCAGCCAGACCCCAGCCGAGAAGAGTAGGGAAGCCAAGTCACTGCTAAAAACACCCATGTGGGGCATTTGCCCTGTCTTCACTGAGGCAAGAATCCTGCAAATTTAAGTGGACAGAGGGATGCGGTTGAGATGGGAAAGTGGACACTTGGAGCCTAGAGGGTTTCCTGAGGGGAACAAGACCATAGAAGGGACAGACAAGGATGGACGAGGGCAGGGATGGATGGGGGCAGGGATGGACGGGAGTAGGGGTGGATGGGGTCAAGGATGGACAGGGGCAGGGGTGGGTGGGGTTAGGGATGGACAGGGGCAGGGGTGGGTGAGGGGCAGGGATGGATGAGCACAAGGATGGACGGGGACATTAATGGACAGGGTCAGGGACGGGTGAGGGACATGGATGGACGAGGGCAGGGATGGATGGGGGCAGGGATGGATGGGGGCAGGGATGGACAGGGTCACAGACGGATGGGGGCTGGGCATGGGATGGGGGCAGGGATGGACAGGGTCAGGGATGGACGGGGACATGGATGGACAGGGTCGGGGATGGATGAGGACGGGGATGGGCAGGGACAAGGATGGGCAGGGTCAGGGATGGACAGGGTCACAGATGGATGGGGGCTGAGCATGGGGCAGGGACAGCGATGCATGGGCTTGGACAGCAAGTGTCCAGAACTGGAGCACATCCATCTTCCTTCAAGCTGGACTATCCCCCCACCCCAAGGCTGGGCCTATAAATACCGGAGGCACTGGAATGGGGTTTCCACCTGGCTGGTTCCCAGCTGGTGAACACACTGCCCTCTCTGGGGGAGTGAGCTGGTGACTGGGCCGCAGTCCGAGGATGCTGTACTCCTCTGGCCCTCGCACCCTTTCCTGGGCATCACTGGGGCTCTGACCTCACTCCATGGAGGATGGGAGGGAGCAGTGTTGACGTCCTGGTCCAGCTGTGCCCTTGTCTCTTGGGGAGGGTTTTCTTTGTCCAGATTCAAGGACCACACTCAACACCCCCAGACTAGGAACAATGACCTGTCCTGTGATATGGGGTGCGTGTGGAGAATGGTGAATCAATTCTCAGGTGACTGCACTCAAGTCCAGGGGTAGGATAGGGGTTGGCCCACAGCCACTCACACTGCGGCTCCGAGATGGGGCCTGGAATGCCCTGGAGATGGGGCTGATGGGGGCAGCTGGCAATGCCAGGGGTGTGCAAGGTGCAGGAACCCTGGGTCCTGGGTTTCTCTCCCCAGGGAAGAGTGGGGCTTGTGCTCAGAAAGGAGGCGGCCAGAGATGATCCTGGATTTCAACAAGCACAGGCCCCACTCGCCCACCCCAGGACCCCACGTCGTACTAGATGAGGGGCTGGAACATGACACGCTTACTCTTAGTCCTGGAGCCTGAGGTCAGAGTGTAGGGGGCCCACTCCTCCCGCAGGTTCTCAGGACGGTCAGCTCCATGCTCCTCCCAGCTCCTGGGGTTCCATCACCCCATCTCCACCGCTGCTGTCACATCACTCTGTCCCCCATGTGTCTGTGTCCAAACCCCCTTGTGAGGACCTCCCCCCACATACACACACACACACTGAACATGGCTCATCAAGTGACCTCATCTCAACCCAGACAGCTCAGCAGTGACCCACCTGTACACGAGGCTCATTCATCTTCCTGGGGGCCTCTTGGGGTGAC
Organism: Budorcas taxicolor; assembly: GCF_023091745.1. Lineage (NCBI taxonomy): Eukaryota > Metazoa > Chordata > Mammalia > Artiodactyla > Bovidae > Budorcas > Budorcas taxicolor. Next base: position 117,428,153 of record NC_068915.1, on the reverse strand, counting down.
AAATGCTCACGGTCAACACAGTTCACAGGGGCAAGCTCCAAGGCAGGAATCCAGGAGCACTGTGGGGGGGAGCAATGTCCTGATTCGGGGAAGACAGACGGACAGGCAGAGGTGGGAGAGACCAAGGGGCAGTAGCCACAGCCCTCTGGGAATGATGGATCTCAAGAGGGCCAGGCAGGAGCCTGCAAGACGGGGACGTCGGAGGCAGGCAGCCCCGTCTATGATGTGTGGGTCACTCAGGGGTGGATGTGTGGTGGCCTCTGTATGCCCCTAGGAAGGCGACCAGACATGGGCCCCTTTGAAGACTGGTCCCTGTGTTGCCTTCAGGGAGAAAGGCCTTGGTTGTGTCTAGGGATAGACTCAGCAGCCTGCCAGGAAATTGAGGTCCTGTGGAGCTGAACATGCCTCCTAACAGTCTTGCCTGATCTGGGATGGAGAGTGACTGCCCAGGACCTCCTGCCAGACACAGCCCTTGGCTGGGAGAAGCCAGCAGGTCCCTTGGCCCATCTCTGTAGCTTTTTGTGACCACATAGACTGCAGCACACCAGCCTTCCCTATCCTTCACTATCTCCCGGAGCTTGCTCAAACTCATGTCCATCAAGGCAATGATGCCATCCAACCATCTCATCCCCTGTTGTCCCCTTCTCCTGCTGCCTTCAATCTTCCCCAGCATCAAGCTCTTTTACAATGAGTCAGTTCTTGGCATTGATGGCCAAAGTGGTGTAACTTCAGCTTCAGCATCAATCTTTCCAGTGAATGTTTAGGATTTGACCTCCTTGCTGTCCAAGGGACTGGCTTGATCTCCTTGCTGTCTATGGGATTCTTAAGAGCATTCCAACACCACAGTTTGAAGGCATCATTCTTCAGCACTCAGCCTTTTTTATTGTCCAGCTTTCACATCCATACATGACCAGTGGGAAAACCATAGCATTGACCATACAGATCTTTGTCAGCAAAGGAATGTCTCTGCTTTTTAATATGCTGTCTAGGTTCGTCACAGCTTCTCTTCCAAGGAACAACCATCTTTTAATTTCATGGCTGCAATCACCATCTGCAGTGATTTTGGAGCCTAAAAAAATTAAGTTTCTCACTGTTTCCATTGTTTCCCCATCTGTTTGCCATGAAGTGATGGGACAGGATGCCATGATCTTAGTTTTTTTAATGTTGAGTTTTAAGTCAGCTTTTTCACACTCCTCTTTGACCTTCATCAAGAGGCTCTTTAATTCCCCTTTGCTTTCTGCCATTAGGGTGCTATCATCTGCATATCTGAGGTTATTGACATTTCTCCCAGAAACCTTGATTTCAGCTTGTGCTTCATCCAGCCCAGCACTTCGCATGATGTACTCCGCATGTAAGTTAAATAAACAGGTGACAATATACAGCCTTGACGTACTCCTTTCCTGATTTGGCATGATATAAAGATGACAGAGTAGAAAGACAAGCGCTCATCTTCTCCTGGGAGAACTCCAAAATTGCAACTCACTGCTGAACCACCATCAAAAGAAGAATGTTGGATCCCACCAAAAAAAAAAAAGATACCCCACATTCAAGGGCAATGGAGCAGCCCCAACAAAACAATAGGAAGGGCAAAAGACACTTTCTCCTTGGAAGAAAAGCTATGACAAATCTAGACGTCATATTAAAAGCAGAGACATTCCTTTGCCGACAAAGGTCCCTTGGACTGCAAGAAGATCCAACCAGTCCATTCTGAAGATCAGCCCTGGGATTTCTTTGGAAGGAATGATGCTAAAGCTGAAACTCCAGTACTTTGGCCACTTCATGCAAAGAGTTGACTCATTGGAAAAGACTTTGATGCTGGGAGGGATTGGGGGCAGGAGGAGAAGGGGACGACCGAGGATGAGATGGCTGGATGGCATCACGGACTCGATGGACCCAAGTCTGAGTGAATTCCAGGAGTTGGTGATGGACAGGGAGGCCTGGCGTGCTGCGATTCATGGGGTCGCAAAGAGTCGGACACGACTGAGCGACTGAACTGAACCGACGGTATTTCCAGTAGTCATGTACGAATGTGAGAGTTGGACTATAAAGAAAGCTGAGCACTGAAGAATTGATGCTTTTGAACTGTGGTATTGGGGAAGACTCTTGAGAGTCCCTTGGACTATCAGAAGATCAAACCAGTCAATCTTAAAGGAAATCAACTCTGAATATTCACTGGAAGGACTGATGCTGAAGTGCCAATACTTTGGCCACCTGATGCGAAGAACTGACTCATTGGGAAAAGACCCTGATGCTGGGAAAGACTGAAGGCAGGAGGAGAAGGGGATGACAAAGGATAAGATGGTTGGATGGCATCACCGACTCAATGGACATGAGTTCAAGCAAGCTCTGGGAGTTGGTGATGTACAGGGAAGCCTGGGATGCTGCAGTCCATGGGGTCACAAAGACTCAGACACGACTGAGCGACTGAACTGAACTGCCCTTTCCCAATTTGGAACCAGTTCACTGTTCCATGTCTGGTTCTAACTGTTCCTTCTTTATTTGCATACAGATTTCTCAGGAGGCAGGTAAGGTGGTCTGATAGTCCCATCTCTTTAAGAATTTTCCGCAGTTTGTCTGCTCCACACAGTCAAAGGCTTTACTGTAGTCAGTGAAGCAGATGTTTTCCCTTGCTTTTTCTATGATCCAACGGATGTCGGCAATATTATCTCTGGTTCCTCTGCCTTCTCCAAATCCAGCTTGTACATCTGGAAGTCCTCGGTTCACATACTGTTGAAGCCTAGCTTGAAGGATTTTTGAGCATTACCTTGCCAGCATGTGAAACGAGGGCAATCGTGCGATAGTTTGAACACTCTTTGGCATAGCCCTTCTTAGATGAAAACTGACCTTTTCCAACGCTGTGGGCACTGCTGAGTTCTCCACATTTGCTGGCACGCTGAGCGCAGCTCTTTCACAGCATCAACTTGGGGCGCACCGGAAGTACAGTCTGAGCCCGGGCCCGCCTCTCCTGAAGCGGCTGACCCCTGGTGCGTATTTCCGGCGCGACGGCGGACACGGAAAGGACGCAGGGACTCTGTCGGGCGCTGCGGCTCTCGCCCGCTCGGCGGCGGTGGAGGCGAGAGCCTCTGCTTCTGGGCGAGAAGTGACCCGGTGCCCGGGAATCCGGATCTCGGCGCGGAGGGTGGGCACGATGCGGCTGGGCTCCGGGACCTTCGCTGCCGGCTGCGTCGTGATCGAGGTGCTCGGCGTCGCGCTCTTCCTCCGGGGCTTCTTCCCGGCTCCCGTCTTTTCCGGAGCGGAGCGGCAAGCAGAGTCCCCGGCGCCCGAACCCTCTGCTGGTACGACTGCGCCCCGCCTCCCGCCAGCGTCTCTGCTCCCGGGGCCCTACTTTGCCCTTACGAGCCTCCCCTCTTCGTCTTCTTCCCGGGGCTCCCGGGGAGGGTCTCTTCCATTCTGATCCCAACCTCTTAGGGTACCCTTCTTGCCGCTCCAGCCTCCTTTTCTGTATCCTACAACTTTGTGGCCAGGACAACTACCAGACCCACTAAGATCTTCGTCCCTGGTCACCGCAAAGTAAGCTCTCTGTACCCGTAAAAAATAAGACTCTCCCCAGCTGTACTCATCCAGTGAACTGCAACCCCCTTCCCTGAGCAGATGTTTGGGTCACTCCCTGTTCCAGGCATGCTTTTTGCTCAGTAAGACACAGCAGGTAAGATTGCTGCGACCTCTCGTGTTATCTTCTGTGACTTTCCTCCAAGAGCCTGTTTTTTCCAGTAAAGACCTCCCTGCGTAGAGCCCTCAAATACCCAGCAATAAAAGTAGGTAAAAGAACTCGCGTTTTGGAAAAAATCAACACAAGGCTAGCTAATAACTATGGAACGACAGTTTGTAAATGCTCGCCCGTCCGTTTCCTGCAGCACTGTTTATATCAAGCTCCCTGATATCCCATTGTGGGACTTGCAAGAAGGAACTCCCCAGTGTCAGTACACCCCACAATGCTAAGGACAGTTCTCTCCTCAATATGGGGGCTCCTGAGCTTACTTGTCACCCACCCTCTGACCTCAGCGTTGTTTTCCAAGAACAGGCCCTTTCCTTTGGGTCAGAATGTGTAGCTGTGACCGCGCATGTGCTGGAGAAGCAGGGAGAAAGCAGATCGTAAAGTCCCTGGATACTAAGAACGAATGTAAAATTCAGTCTCCTTTTTCTTTTTCAAACACTTTAGGAGCCACTTCCAACTGGACCGAGCTTCCACCACCTCTCTTCAGTAAAGTTGTTATTATGCTGATAGATGCCTTGAGAGATGATTTTGTGTTTGGATCAAAGGGTGTGAAATTTATGCCCTACACAACTTATCTTGTGGAAAAAGGATCATCTCTGAGTTTTGTGGCTGAAGCAAAGCCACCTACAGTTACTATGCCTCGAATCAAGGTAAACAGTTTGGCTTAATATATTATAGATCATGGTTTGGTTCCTTCAGAGCTTTAGAAGAATGTTCTGTTGTCTTTTACTTGGAGTCCCAGTTTTAGCTAAGTGGAAACTACTTTGGTGCTGTCCTCCTGGCTGGGGCAATAGAATGCTGACGAAGCCTTCCAGATAGACTGGAACTAAGACTCAGGGTTTATGCCCTCTGTCAGGTCGCCAGAGCTCATGCTTCATGGGGAGCATGACAGATTTAGAGCCAGATCTTCTCGGCCAGTCTGATCCAGGAGATACCATCTTCTTTGCTAGCCTGCTGTTTTTAATCATCAGTGAGTCAGTTAGAATTCTGAGAGGAGCCTCTAGGGTTATATAGTTCAACCTCTTGATTTTATGGATGAGGAAGCAAACTGAAATAAATGACTCATCCAGTATCTTAGTATATATAGTGACCAAATCAACATGCCCTGGCCTCAGCAGATATGTCTGCTTTTACTGTATAAACCACCTACAGGTATTCAGCCTAGTGGGCGAGACTTGACATGCATAGTGCTTTACTCAAGAACTATAGAGAAAGCAAAAGGTAAAGCTTTATTTATTGGCTCAAAAACTTTTTTCTTAAAATAGTATCTCTGCCTTCATGGGATTCAGTGAAGAACAAGACAGCAACTATCCTATACTCATGAAGCTTACTTTATAATTGAGGGGACAGAAAATATGTAAGTATACAAATAGTCAGAACAGTTTCAGTAAGTGGTAAGTGCTACAGAAGAAATTGAGGAGGAGAACATAAAGAGAGTGATGGGCAGTGGCAGAGGTCCCCTCTAGTTAGGTTGCTCAGGAACAGCTTCTCAGTGAGCAGTCGTTCTGCTGAAGAGTCCTATGGAAGCTGAAAGAAAGGCATCCAGGCTCATGACCATCAGGATCATTGATTCTCTGTCCTGTCAGCAGAAGTGTGGAAAGAACTCATTCCTCTGTCATTTTGATAGAAAAAGTGTTATTAGAAATCTGGGTGGTTTTGTAAAAAAAAGTATACGGGCATTCTTCCTCTAGGTTCTGTTCAGTCCTTCACATTGACCAGTGTGGTCCTCCTATCTCCACTTTGTTTCATTTCACCAAACCAGTGTTTCGTGTTGGGTCCTTGGCGGTTCTTGTTCCTCATTCTTCACCAGTGAGGAAATAGTATACAGGGACTCCATCCTGGAGTCAGTTTACAGCTCTGGAATTGATAGGATCAGGTAAGGCACACACTAAAGAGTGTGTCCCCTGCCCTGCTTCCACTCAGTTCATCTGGAGGTGCTGATACAATTGTCATGAAACACAGTTTTAAAATTTCAAGACTGATGTCTCTAGTGAAAAGTGAAAGCTCAGTCGTGTCCGACTCTTTGCGACCTCATGGACTGTAGCCTACTAGGCTCCTCTGTCCATGGGATTTTCCAGGCAAGAGTACTGGAGTGGGTTGCCGTTTACTTCTCCAGGGGATATTCCTGACCCAGGGATTGAACCCAGGTGTTCCGCCTTGCAGGCAGACGCTTTACCGTCTGAGCCATCAGGGACGTTCCTAGTAGCGTGTTCAAATTCTGTTCTGTGTTAAGATTAGACAGTAAGTGAAAGTAAAAGTCGCTCAGTCGTGTCCGACTCTTTGTGGCTCCATGGACCATACAGTCCATGGAATTCTCTAGGCCAGAATACTCAAGTGGGTAGCCTTTCCCTTCTCCAGGGGATCTTTCCAACTCAGGAATCAAACCAGGATCTCCTGCATTGCAGGTGGATTCTTTACGAACTGAACTATGAGGGAAGCCAAGGTTATACAGTAACTTGTATAACATTGTAACTCACTTATGAATGCCTTTCCTTTTGGGGGAACTTATAGTTGTAATAATGAGCAGTTACCACTGGCTGCCCGTGGTGCAGGCACTGTTTTCTGCCCTCTGACCACAACCCATGGACGAGGCTCCATGATGTCGGCGCAACTCTCTTCGTTTCCCGGATGGGGAAGCAGGCTTGAGGTGGTGAAAATCTCACAGCTGACACAGGAACTGAGCCTAAGCCTGTGTGTGTCTGCGTCCAGAGCCTCTGCTGGCCACATGTGTCCACAGTGACACTGAAGAGTGAGGTACCCGGGCCAGAATCTCTCTCAGCAGCCTCTGCAGAGTCCTGCTCAATTCTCAGAAGACAAGAAACTGCTGCTCCCAAGACCGCAGCAGCCCCAGGAAAGCCTCCAGGGAGCCAAAGCCGGGCACTCCCTCACAGTCATAGGCTCTCAGCGGTAACTCGCTTGCTGCCTGCATGTGTCCTGGGCTGAAGGGGATGCCAGCTAGTCCCTGCCCTTCTTGAAGATGTAAATGTGAGCTCAGACTAGTGGGAGGAGGAGGGAAGTGTCTTATGAAAGCCCAGAGGGAGAGATGGACAGACTCGACCCTAAGTGGTGGAAGACATTATACACAAAAGTCAACTGACGATAAGTGAGGGAAATTATTTACAGTTTACACAGCAAATAAGATGTAAATCCCATAATACGTAGGAAGGTCTGGTCAGAGGCAACAGTGTGGTGGCAGCTGGACAAAGGATGTAAAGAATCCACAGGAAGAGACTGGAATGCTGTGAGCACATGAAAGAGTCTTAGCTCTGCTAGTATCAGATCGAAGGCACCCAAACAGTCTGTCCAGCACACTGTACACACTGAAAGGCTGACGATAACACTCTTCACGAGAAATGCGATGAGCAGATCTCTGTACACGGTCCATGTACAGAGCTACACTGTACTGAATTAGACTCAGCCTGGACTACTGCCACCCTCGTCCAGTCTGCTATGATCTCAGCCTGTAAAACCCTTGCCGGCACCTCTTCTCACGCAGAACCTGTCCGAACAGATAGGTCACTCCGCTCTACTCCCAACAGCCCCCAGCGGCTCATACTCTGCCTCCTAACTCAGGCCTCAGGGTGCGTGGTCCTCCCTTTGTTCTCTCTTCACCCTCATCGAAGCCCGTTTCCCCATCCTGTGTCTTTTATCCAGCAGATCACACGTTCCCCATGTGTGCCACCCCCTTTCACAGTGGGGTTTTCACAGTTTGCTGTGTTTCACTCTGGAAAGCCCCACTTTGCCTCACCTAGACGACACTATGCCTTCACACCACAGCTCCAATGGCACGTCCAAACTGGAAGCTTTTTAAAGCAGTGGTCATTAAATCAGTCTTGGATAAATATACTGTACATCCAAACTCTGGAGTACTGTAGCTGTTTAAAAAAAAAAAAAAAAGTGAAATACCTGTATGCTTTCTCTAGAAAGATTAAGTGAAAAAAAGCAAGTTGCAGAATGATTTATATAGTTATCATTTTGATAAAATGTGTACTTTATATATCACACACATATAGAACAAAAGGGTGAAAAGATGCTCATCTGAAGCACCTGGTTGCCTTTAGAGAGCAGACTTTTAGGATGGAAAGGCCAAATTTTAAAAAAAAAACCTCTTTGAGACAGAATTTTCATATAGTACAGTATAATATAACTTGATGAGATTTAACAGCTGTATACATCCATGTGACTCCCACCGCAACCCTGGGCTCTGATCCCCATCCCAGGATGAAAAGGTCAAGTTTTGAAAAATAGCCTCATTGTGATGGAATTCTCATATAGCACAGTATAGTATAACTTGATGAGATTTAACAGCCGTCTACATCCGTGTGACTCCCGCCGCAACCCTGGGTTCTGATCCCCGTCCCAGGAGTGGTGGTGGTCGCCACTGTTGTTTTGTTGGCTTGCTGAAGCTAGTTCTAGAGTTTGTTTCTCATGAGATCCTGAGATGTACAGTCACTGAGGTCTCTGCTCTTGTTTGTTTGTTTAAAGCTAGTCTTCCTGAGGGGCAGCCAGGTGAACATGGCTGAGTGGTGACCCAATGCCTGGTCAGAGGGTATGCTTAAACACACACGTGATGTTGCCTCTGCCCTCAGCAAAGGGACCTGTGTGTGGTTTGGGCCACACACTCATCTTCAGGCAGTTAATGCATCTCCCTAACTCTTACTGTCTGAGCAAGTCTCAAACAGCTGGAAGGAACAGATAGCTCTCTCTCTCATCCGGACAGTTCTCTGTTCTCTCCTGGGTGTACACTCATCCCATGTATGCACGTAGCCTTCCAGATTCCAGGAATGTGTGGGAGCTCACAGAGGTCTGCGGCAATCATCCCATGCCCCAGACTCCATTTCTAAGTTTTCTGTTCCGTGTTTCTACAACCAGCATTGAAGCCTCAGAGAGCCATGACGCTGGCCTTCCCCATTTTCAGTTTGTCCCTGGCATGGGACTTTTCGATGGAGCGCCAAATTAGGTGGGCCCCTCCTAGTACTCATGGCTCACTATGCGAGAGGGGAACGTGTTTTTCAGTCAGCAAGTCGTGCCCAACTCTTTTCAGCCCCGTGGACTGCAACGCACCAGGTTCATCTGTCCTGTTTCCCAGGGTTTGCTCAGATTCATGTCTGTTGAATCAGTGTTGCTATCTAACCGTCTCGTCCTCTGCTGCCCCCTTCTCTTTTTGCCTTCAATCTTTCCCAGCATCCCAGAGTCTTTTCTAATCGAGTTGGCTCTTTGCATCAGGTGGCCAAAGTATTGGAGATTCAGCATCAGTCCTTCCAGCGAATATTCAGGTTGATTTCCTTTAGGATTGACTGGTCTGATCTCCTTGCTGTCCAAGGGACTCTCAGAATTCTTCTCCAGCACTACAGTTCAAAAGCATCAATTCTTCGGCTCTCAGTCTTCTTTATGGTCCAACTCTCATATCCATACAGGACTACTGGAAAAACCATAGCTCTGACTATATGAACCTTTGTTGGCAAAGTCACTGTCTGCAGTGATTTTGGAGCCCAAGAAAATAAAATCTACCACTGTGTACAGTTTTTCCCCTTCTATTTGCCATAAAGTGATGGGACTGGATGCCATGATTTTAGTTTTTTTACTGTTGAATTTCAAGCCAGCTTTTTCACTCTCTTTCACCCTCATCAAGAGGCTTTTTAGTTCCTCTTCACTTTCTGCCATTATTGATATTTCTCCTGGCAGTCTTGATTCCATCTTGTGATTCATCTAGTCGGGCATTTCTCGTGATGTACTCTACATAGAAGTTAAATAAGCAGGTGACAACATATAGCCTTGACATACTCCTTTCCCAATTTTGAACCAGTCCAGGTTTCTCAGGAGGTGGGTAAGGTGGTACTCTCATCTCTTTAAGAATTTTCCACAGTTTTTTGTGATCCACGCAGTCAAAGTCTTTTGTGTACTCAGTAAAAGAGTAGATGGGTTTTTTGTGCATGTTTTTGTTTATCTGTTCGTTTGTTTTCGGAATTCCCTTGCTTTTCTCCATGATCCAGTAATTGTTGGCAATTTGATCTCTGGTTCCTCTGCCTCTTCTAAACCCAGCCTGTACATCTGGAAGTTCTCAGTTCATGTACTGCTGAAGGCTAGCTAGAAGGGTTGTGAGTATAACCTTGCTAGTTCATGGGGTCGCTAAGAGTCGGACATGACTGAGCAACTTCACTTTCACTTTTCACTTTCATGCATTGCAGAAGGAAATGGCAGCCCACTCCAGTGTTCTTGCTTGGAGAATCCCAGGGACGGGGGAGCCTGGTGGGTTGCCATCTGTGGGGTCACACAGAGTCGGACACGACTGGAGTGACTCAGCAGCAGCCGCAGCATGTGAAATGAACACAGTTGTGCAGTAGTTTGAGCATTCTTTGGCATTGCCCTTCTTTGAGATTGGAATGAAAACTGACCCTTTCTAGTCCTATGGCCACTGCTGAGTTTTCCGAATTTGCAGGCATATTGAGTGCAGCACTTTAACAACATCATCTTTTAGGATTTTAAATAGCTCAGCTGGAATTCTGTCACCTCTGCCCATGATAAAACACCACAAGTACTCACAGCTTCTACTGGAATTTGAAAGTTTGTTTTGAATAAGAACATTTCAGTGTGTATATCCTTACTGAGTATTCAAAGTCCTGTCGTGGTTGTTTTTGACAGTTGTATCCAGATTTATCGTTGCTCTTGGGGGAGAGGATTTGCCAAGTTCCTCACTCTCCAAGTCCAAGATTAATTCATTTTTGTTAATTTGCTGATAGAGAGGTCTTGGCAGAATTGTTACACTGTTCACATTGTCCAGATTCCTGTTTATTTTTATCACACAGGTCCCTGGATGCCAGTGTTCTGGGTTGCAAGCTCACTCCAGATCCCAAAGACCCATGACCCATTTAGACTGCTCAAGTGCAGGGGTGGGGTTGGGGGAGTGATTGACTTAACTCTGTATCAGAAAGTTGTGAGGACGTGTTACACCCACCCACTTTTTCAGTAATTACGGTGTGTTGGCAGCGGTTGGCGGGGGGGAGGGGTGGGGACGGGGTGGGAAATGTGTCCTACCAGCATCCCTGGGCCAGTTTACTGTGAGAATTCCTGAGAATTCTTGTTTAGAAGCTGCTTTCCTGCCTGGGTGAGTGGGAAGCTATTCTTTCTCAGGGGTGGACAATAGAATTGCTAGATGTTAGGGTCAGGAGTTTGCTTGCTGCATGGGTCAGATCTGAAGCTTAGGTGAGGACCAGTCAGTGAGTTTGGATATACAGAGTTCTTGCCACCCTTGGCATCTGCTTCAGTTCTTAAAGTCCATCGCTGCCTTTTTGACCACAGCTATCATCTGGCTACCCCACAGCCGCTGCCTCTATCCTCATTAACTGAAATATGGTCAGTTCTTCACTACTTAGTTTGCTGGTTTTGCCCAGAATCTATGCCCTGCTTTGTCCTAATACTGACCCAGCCTTCAGCACTGGGGTCACTTTAGCTTTATGCTTGCCTCCGTTAGTCATCAAGTCATTTCCGTCCCTGATCACCACACCACACCTGGACACCATGGGCAGATTCCCTGGACTGACTCCTGAGTGCTCCCTCCTGCAGGCGTTGCTGACAGGGAGCCTCCCTGGCTTCATCGATGTCGTCAGGAACCTCAATTCCCCTACGTTGCTGGAAGACAATGTGATCACACGAGCCAAAGCTGCTGGGAAAAGAATCATCTTTTATGGAGATGAAACATGGGTGAAATTATTTCCAAAGCACTTTGTGGAATACGATGGAACAACCTCTTTTTTTGTATCAGATTATACAGAGGTCAGTTTTTAAGAAAAATATATCCAATGAGACAGCCTGGTACCCTGTTCTTAGCAAGGGGCAACATTGCGTTGTATGTGGCTTTTATTAATACATTAAGAATAGTATGGAGAGTGAAAACCTTATTCCTTCCCATTATTAGCTCCAAGCCAGAAGCATAAACCCTGACACAGGTGTGAGCTTAGTTCTCTGACCCTAAAGCCCAGATAGATGCCTGTCGATGGGTACCAACAGTCAGGAAGGGCTTCCCAAGAGGAGTCCCTCAGCCTGAGCTCTGACAGCATCTGCACGGCAGAGCCCAAGGTCTCCGTGGTCTGCCAGGAGTCCTGCCTCACAGCTGTTTTATGGGGTTGGCAGCATGAGTGTGCTGGGTGAGCCTGGCCCCAAGAGGCATCGACCCTGTGCTGGGTGTGCAGCCTCCAAAGAGGAAAATGGCATAATTAGACCCACAGTGAGAAAGCTGGCCCACGGGGCAGAGGTGCCACAAGTCTGAGCTGGCGCTGGATGGGTCCACTTGCTTGGCCTTCTGCTTCACTGAAGGTGACCTGTATAGACACAACAGTTACTGCCCTTCCTGTGTATGACCACTCAGAAGTACTTCTCTTCATGGTAGATTCTTCAGTGGAAGGGAGAAGGGCCATCTGAGGAGTCGGGGCTCTCCAGGCTAATGGGTCTGTCGGGGGCTGTTTGACTGGGAACCACTGAGTGTCTCTTTCCTCCCTGAGTAGCATTCTTATAGGACACACATGCCCTTAGCTTCATTCCACTGGTTTCTTGAACTCTGGGTACTGTTCTGTCTTACCCAACTGCCCTTAGCCTTTAGTTGCCTCATAACAACCTGGTACCTGTTGAACTTGGTCATCTGGTCAGCTTTAGTTTATGCTCCAGTAGTGATCTTACAGAATTGTTGTCAGAACAATCCTTGTGCATTTAAATTATAATACGTTCTGTTCATAACTTAGAGACATAAAAATATTAATGAAAGCTTGATCTAATGCAAACATTTTTTAAGACAGTTTTTATTTTGGAGGTTTGTTCTGTTTTGTGGTCTTTGCAAACTCCCATGAATCCGAGTACCTAAAAAAAGACCACTAGATTTGAAAATAACCATATAGCTTTTCGTTGAAGAGTGAACACAAGGGAAATTAGGGAAGCTATTGATATGTGCTTTTTCCCCTTTAAAGGTGGATAATAATGTCACAAGGCATTTGGATAAAGTACTAAAAAGGCAGGATTGGGATGTGTTAATCCTGCACTACCTCGGGCTGGACCACATCGGCCACATTTCTGGCCCCAGCAGCCCCCTGATTGGGCCCAAGCTCAGTGAGATGGACAGCATCCTGATGAAGATCCACACCTCACTGCTGTCAGAGGTGAGCATGTCAAGGTGCCAGTGTTTCCTGGAGGAAATGTAGCCTCTGAAGTGAACTCAGGTGACCTTGCGTGAGCTTCGTGCCCACCAGCATTCAGGCACCCTTCATGTACAGTAGCACCTGCCGTGTGCTGGGCACTGTACCCAGCGGCCCTGCCGAAGAGTGGCTCTTAGTATCTCCACCTGTTCAGATAATTTCTCCTGGATGCCTTCTGTCACTGTGCCTATACAGACACTTGAGGAGCTTGGCCTCTACCCAGGAGGGAAAACGGGGAGCATAATCAGTGAGTCAAAGGGATCCTGGACAGTAGTTGATACCGAGCAGAACAGAGGGCAGGAGGAGCGCACAAGTGAGAGAAAGGCCAAAATGTTAAACTGCATGATCAGAGCAGACTCTGAGGACACGTGAGTGGTGAGCAGACGCTGGAAGTGGGTGGGAGTGCCAGCAAGCCACGCATGAAGGTGTGTTCCAGGCAAGGAAGCAGCATGGGCAGCTTGGAGCCTGCAGGTCCGTCCCGGGGCCGCAGGGGCCACTGGCCAGAGCCCTGGGGGCAGAGGGCAGCTGTGTGCGACAGATAAGAAGACTGTCCTGTGCTCCGTGACCTCCGTTTAATCCCGCTTGTCTGACTTAGGACATCACTGTTGTTAGTTTCGGGGGTTTTTCTGGCTGTGCGTGGCATCTTAGTTACCTGACCACATATCATACCCAAGCCCCCTGCAGTGGAAGGGCAGAGTCCTAACCACTGGACTGCCAGAAAGTGAAAGTGAAAGTCGCCTAGTCGTGGCTGACTCTTTGCGACCCCATGGGCTATTCAGGGCACGGAATTCTCCAGGCCAGAATACTGGAGTGGGTAGCCTTTCCCTTCTCCAGGGGATCTTCCCACCCAGGGATCGAAGCCAGGTCTCCCACATTGCGGGCGGATCCTTTACCAGCTGAGCCCTCAGGGAAGCCCCTGGACTGCCGGTGAAGTCCCCATTTATGACATTACTTGACCTTGACCCTTTAATCTGACTGTAAGTTCATAGGTTAGAAAAAATAATAAAAATAACTCATTTAGAAAGAGCTACTATTTACAAAGCATAGCTGAAGTCTGGAGTAGTTTTCTTAACAAGATCATGTGATCGCCCCAGTCTGGGCACAACTGAAATGCTTTCCCTTCGCCTCGCAGGAGAGAGAGGCTCTGCTGCCCAGTCTGCTGGCCCTCTGTGGTGATCATGGCATGTCTGAAGCTGGGGGCCATGGAGCCTCTTCCATGGAGGAAGTAAATACTGCCCTGGTCCTAATTAGCTCTGCATTTGAACGGAAACCTGGTGAGATATGGATGCTTAACAGTTTAAGCCTGTACTTTATTTCTTTGTTTTCTATACTTTGATTTTAATTTTAAAAAACATTGTTAGAAGCTGTGTAAGTTTGAAAAACCCTGAATAATGAGAATGAAAATTAATGGGGCAGGACCAGGCAGGATTTGGAGTTTATGTTTCTTGCCCTGATTCTTAAAATACAGATGTTCCTTTTGGGAATTGTGTGGTATGAATGTCACTGCCTGGAAACCTAAATGATAAAAAGTGCCAGAGGCTCGGGGACATCGGAACTGCATGTATGAATTGAGAGAAACATAAAAAATCTAACTTAAGAGAAAGAATCTATTATTTGAGACTATCTTGAATAGATAGCGATGTCAACTAGACATCATAAGGCCACTCAGAGCAGGACTGTCTGAGCCCACTGTCAGCATTGAGACACACCTCCGCTCTCCAACCCAGGCACGCGGGCCCCTCACTCAGCACAGGCCTGCACAAGACCCCTGCCTCCTCCCTTTAGGACGTGCAAGCCATCAGCTCACGGCTGCTTCCACGCTGGACACTCTGATACTTTTCAGTACCACTGGCTCTGCTGACCCCTGGTCCTGGGAGCTCCCGCCTGTTGGGTCCCCTCCACCTCTCACTCCGCTCTGCAGCCCTCTTGGCTGGCTCGGCACCCTCGCCCTGGCCTCTTTTTTGGACTTCCCCTGTTTGGTTCTGCATTTTCCCCTGAGGTGATCACGTGCGCTTCCATGGCTTTACGGGCCGTGAGTGGGCTCACACCTGCTGGGTTTACCCTCCAGCTGTGCCTCTTCCTCACCCTCCAAACTGTCAGCCCCACTGCCTGCTGACGCCCTCTTGGATCCCCCACAGGGAGAGCAAATGAGATGACCACCCCTGCAGTCAGCCCTCCCTGTGTCCCTGTCAGCGGATGGTGCCATTCACACAGTTCTTCAGGTTGGAAACCTGGGCGTCTGCCTCGGTCTGCCCCCTCCCTGCTCCTCACCTGTGCCAGACTGTTCCAGGCTCCCATACATACCACCTTTCAGAAGCTGAACCTCGGATAAAGTAAAAACCCCACGTGAGGCTTCTTGCCTCCCTCACAGCCTTGTCTGGAGGCACATCCCCATTCCTCATCGTATCCTGGCCTCCCACACATCCTCCAGGTGTTACGCTCTTCCTCATACGCCCTGACCCGTCCTCCTCAGCCCCTCAGCTTGCTCATGCGCTCGTCCTTGGTCTCACCTTCCCTGAGGTTGTCTCTCACAGCACCCATCCACTCCACCATCATCCTTATCATGGTTTACAACCGCAGAGTGAGCTGTGCAGCTCGTGTACATCTGCCTTCTCGCTGTGAGCTAGAGTGGGGCAGGGCCAGGTCTGTTTTATGCAGCACCGTATGCCTTGGGCCTCAGCATTGCCTGGTGTTTAATGGGTACTGAAAATACTGAATGAATCTTCCCCTTGAGCAGGGACTGGCTGGGGAAGAAGCTCCACCTGTTTCCTTCTGTCTGTTTACAGCACTACCTCCTCTTGGACGTCTGACTCCAAAGGCATTAGGTATTGGCTCCCCTGAGCCTTTACTGGGTGCCCAGCTGGAGCCTGCCTTCCAGTGAGTGTGCACGGCACGCACGGGAGCACTGGCCTCCGACACATGCACACCCCGGGCAGGGTCCCGTGGGGCTCGTCTGCCTCAGTGAGAGCCCCTGGCCAGGTGCACCCTCGGCATCCGTCTGTCCACTCATCCCGCAGACGACACTGAGCACCCGCAGTCAGCTCGGCACTGTGCTGGCGCTGTAGACGGAGCTTATGGTCTGAGGAAGAGCAGGGACAGCGAGGCCGGCCTGTTGTCATTAATATTATAGGAATCTTAGGGTTATTTTTAACTTAACTGCTGATGTTTCATGGCTCAGATGGACATTTAAGGATATCCTCCCTGGGAGGCCTGACATGTCTTTAGGAAGGGCCCGGGCGGCTGTGCCTAGGGACTGCCTGCGTGGGCTACTCACATGGCTGACCTCAGTGCCCACAGTAAGCTCTTCCTTGTTTTGTTGACTTGTTTGTTTGCTTTGAGAGTAGTTATAGTCTGTGTTCTTATCAAGCTTATTTTTTGAGCCAGCACTCCACACCTGCCGTTTAGTTCATTCAGAGTTGGTTAGCCATTGTTAGTGTCAATTTTGGGATATAGCATTACCTCTTTACTGGTCACCTCCGCTTCCTCCAACCCAGTATCATCGCCATCCTCAGCCACCAGAAAACACTAATCTTCCTGTCTCTACAGATTTGCCTTTTCTGGACGTTCCATACAAATAGAGCCCTGTAATAAATGGTCTTATGTGACTATGGTGCTGCAGAAGACTCTTGAGAGTCCCTTGGACTACAAGAAGATCAAACCAGTCAGCCTTAAAGGAAATCAACCCTGAATATTCATTGGAAGGACTGATGCTGAAGCTCCAATACTTTGGTCACCTGATGTGAAGAGCCAGCTCACTGGAAAAGACCCTGATGCTGGGAAAGATTGAGGGCAGGAGAAAGGTGCCACAGAGGATGAGATGGTTTGATGGCATCACTGATTCAATGGACATGAACTTGGGCAAACTCCGGGAGATAGTGAGGGACAGGTAAGCCTGGTGTGCTGCAGTCCATGGGGTTGCAGAGTCGGACACTCCTTGGCAACTGAACAAAACAACAGTAAATGGTTTTGTGCGACCAACTTCTTCTACTGGGGTGATGTTTTCAGGGTTCATTCATCCTGTAGCAGGTGTCAGGACTTCATGCCTTTCTTCTGCTGAATAATATTCCATTATATATATGTTCCACATTTGTTTTTCCATCCATCAACTGATAGATGTGTGGGTTGTTTCCACTTTTTGGAAACATTCCATTCCACTATGAATGATTCTGAACAAGTTTCTGTGTGGACGTATATTTTCTTACCATGTCATTTCTTTCTCCACTAGAACTTTGCTTCTACTCACCTCTGCTCTGCTGTTTGTCAGATACATGCCATTTCTATATGTTGTAGGCTGACAATATATATATATGGTTTGATACATACATACATATAGTTTTATATAATTGTTTTGGAATTTAAGAGAAAAATACATTTTATGCTATCTTTTATAACTATCTAATTATAAACTATATGAACCTTTTCACTTTCATGCACTGGAGAAGGAAATGGCACCCCACTCCAGCGTTCTTGCCTGGAGAATCCCAGGGACGGGGGAGCCTGGTGGGCTGCCATCTATGGAGTTGCACAGAGTCAGACACGACTGAAGCGACTTAGCAGTAGCAGCAGCATAACTAGTTACCTGCACTGATGCTCTTTACCTTTTTTTTTAAGTGGATCCAGATTACCATCTGGAGTCAGTAGCTTTCAGGGTGAAGAACTCCCTTTAGTCTTTCTTGTAAGGCAGGTTGATGGTTGTTCAGTCGCTAAGTCGTGTCCTACTCTTCGTGACCCCGTAGACTGCAGTACGGAGAAGGAAATGGCAACCCACTCCAGTGTTCTTGCCTTGAGAATCCCAGGAACAGGAGCCTGGTGGGCTGCCCTCTACAGGGTCGCACAGAGTCGGACACGACCGAAGCGACCTAACAGCAGCAGCAGCAGACTGCAGTACGCCAGGCTTCCCTGCTGTTCAGTGTCTCCCCAAGTTTGCTCAAACTCACATCCATTGGTTCGGTGATGCCATGCAACCATCTAATCCTCTGCTGCCCTCTTCTCCTTTTGCCTTCAATCTTTCCAAACATCAAGGTCTTTTCTAACGAGTTGGCTCTTTGCATCAGGTAGCCAGTGTTGGAGCTTCAGCATCAGTTCTTCCAATGAATGTTCAAGGTTGATTTCTTGTAGGATTCACTGATTTGATCTCCTTACAGTCTGAGGCACAGTGATGTCTTTGCTTTTTAATACACTGTCTAGGTTTGTCATAGCTTTCCTTCTGAGGAGTAAGCATCTTTTTAATTTCATGGCTGCAGTCACCATCCACAGTGATTTTAGAGCCCAAGAAAATAAAATCCACTTTTTCCTCATCTATTTACCATGAAGTGAAGGGACCATATGCCATGATCTTAGTTTTTTGAGTCCTGAGTTTGTTAATAATGAATTGTCTCTTTTGCTTTTTTAGTCTCAGGATGTCTTCATTTCCCCTTGATTTTTTGAAAGGTAGTTTTGCTGGATATAGCATTCTGGTTCTTTCAGCTCTTTGCACATGCTGTCCTGCTGCCTTCTGGCCTCTGTGGTTCTGATGAGAAATCAACCATTAATCTAATTAGTTTTGCTTCACTCCTTGTAGTTTGTATTTGTCCAACTTGGAGTTCATTGAGCTTCTTGGATGTGTAAATTAATGTTTCTCATCAAATTTGGGAGATTTTCTGTGTCTCAGATTGTATAATTGTTTATTGTATAATTATTTAATTTTTATTGATCTGTCTCTGCTGATTCTTCTGCCAGTTGAAAATCTGCTATTGAGCCCTCATAGTAAAGTTTTCATTTCAGTTACACTTCTCGCCTTCAGAGTTTCCATCTACCCCCAACCCTTTATTGATGATCTCTGAAGGTGGGACCCTGTCATCCTATCTGCCTTTACTGCCTTCCTAGGCAAGGAGATCTGCCTGGTTTTCTTCAGTTCTTTGCCCATATTTACAGTGACTGCTTGGAAGACTTTGTCTGTTAGCTCTGGCATAAGGACCCTTCCCAAGACGCTTGTACAGCCTGCTTTCTTTTCTCTCTCTCTCAGCTGTACTTTCCTGTTTCTTTGCATAATTGCATGTCGTTTTTGATGAAAACCGAACATTAAATGCTATATTGCAGTAACTCTGGCCCTCCTCGCAGGCCCTGTTGTCATCGTTTTATTTTTGTTGTTCAGTTGCTCAGTCGTGTCTGAGTCTTTGTGACCCCATGGACTGCAGCATGCCAGGCTTCCCTGTCGTTCACCATCTTCAAACTCATGTCCATTGAGTTGATGATGCCATCCAACCATCTCATCCTCTGTCGTCGCCTTCTCCTCCTGCCTTCAACCTCTCAACTTCAGGGTCTTTTCTAAGGAGTCAGCTCTTTGCATTAGGTGGCCAGAGTATTGGAGCTTCAGCTTTAGTATCAGCCCTTCCAATGAATATTCAGGGCTGATTTCCTTTAGGATTGACTGGTTTGATCTCCTTGTAGTTCAAGGGGCTGTCAAGAGTGTTCTCCATCACCATAGTTCAAAGGCATCAATTCTTCTGCACTCAGCTTTCTTTATAGTCCAACTCTCGCATCCATACATGACTACTGGAAAAACCATAGCTTTGACTAGGCGGACGTTTGTCAGCATAATAATGTCTCTGCTTTTTAATATGCTGTCTAGGTTTGTCATAGCTTTTCTTCCAAGGAGCAAACGTCTTTTAATTTCGTGGCTGCAGTTACCATCTGCAGTGATTTTGAAGCCCCAAAAGATAAAGTCTCTCACTGTTTCCATTTTCTCCCCATCTGTTTGCCATGAAGTGATGGGACCAGATGCCATGACCTTAGTGTTTTGAATGTTGAGTTTTAAACCAGCGTTTTCACGCGTCTCTGTCACCCTCATCAAAGAGGCTCTTAGGGCTTGCCTGGTGGCTCAGAGGTTTAAGTGTCTGCCTGCGAGGCAGGTTCGATCCCTGGGTCGGGAAGATCCCCTGGAAAAGGAAATGGCAACCCACTCCAGTATTCTCGCCTGGAGAATCCCATGGACGGAGGATGCTGGTTGGCTACAGTCCACGGGGTCACAAAGAGTCGGACACGACTGAGCGACTTCACTTTCACTTTCGCTTTCTGCCGTAAGGGTGGTGTCATCTTCGTATCTGAGATTACTGACATTTGTCCCGACAATCTTGATTCCAGCTTGTACTTAATCAGCCCAGCATATAAGTTAAATAAGCAAGGTGACAATATATAGACTTGATGTATTCCTTTCCCAATTAGCAACCAGTCTGCTGTTCCATGTCTGGTTCTAACTGTTGTTTCTTGACCTGCATACAGGTTTCTCAGGAGGCAGGAGGTATTCTCATCTCTTCAAGAATTTTCCAGTTTGTTGTGATCCATACAGTCAAGAACTTTGGCATAATCAATGAAGCAGATTTTTTTTTCTGGAATTCTCTTGCTTTTTCTATGATCCAGCAGATGTTGGCAATTTGATCTCTGGTTCCTCTGCCTTTTCTAAATCCAGCTTGAACATCTGGAAGTTCTTGGTTCATGTACTGTTGAAGCCTAGCTTGGTTGATTTATTGAGTACTTTGACTAGACCACTGCAATGAAACCTTGACCCCCACACATGAAATCTCTGCCGTCATCCCTGTGAGGGCGCTGCAGCCTGGGAACTGGCGGAGCCAGCAGAGCTCTGTGATGGTCCCTCCCACGGTGGCTCTGAACTGCTGCCTTTCTTGCTGGCAGGCCCCCCCAGCTGCTAGCCCCACTCACTGCAGGCTGACCGCACCCTCACTTCTGACAGCTGATAAGCAGTGTTCTCCATGGTCCGGTCTCATCACATTGGGGCAACTTTGCAAGAGTCTTTCTAAGGCCAGTCTTTAAGGTTGTTCTGATACCAGGGGAGCCCGTCTTGGCTTATACATTTGGAACTGACCTGTGGTTCAGCTTGTTGCTCTCAAGAAGCTGCCAGCTTCCTCTTAGTTACTTGGCTCCAAAACCTCCATAGTTTTCAAGAGCACCCTTAGGCTTGAATTGCTCACATTCTTCTTAAAATAATTTCAGTTGTTGTTGAGGTGTCTCTAGGTCTCCTTTAACTTACAAGTCTCCATCCCCATCCTGTTTTATCGTGATTATTTGTTAAAGAGTTTGGTTAGTTGTCCTGTGGAGTCTCTTTCTGCATTGTCTGTTAACATGTCCTCTATTCACCTGGTAAATCCCGTCTGACCTGGAGGCATGAGTAGATTCAGATCCTGTGGTTTTGATTGTTTTAGGCCAGGTTGTGGTTAGTAGGAAGCACACAGGGTGATTTGATTTAACATTACTTGTAGAAGGTCAGATTTAAGAATGACTACCTTCACCATCACACATGTCCTAGGGCCTGTCACCTAAACCATTTTCTTTTTTCTAGGTGATGTCAGACATCCAACGCACGTTCAACAGACTGACCTGGCTGCAACACTCTCAATAGGCCTGGGTCTGCCGATTCCGAAGAGCAACACTGGCAGTCTTATGTTCCGAGTTGTAGAACGAAGACCAATGCGGGAACAGCTGAGGTTTCTACATTTAAATACAGTACAGCTTAGCAAGTTGTTGCAGGAGAACGTTCCATCGTATACAAAAGGTAAGCCAGTCAGCAGCGCTGACGTGCCCGTCATGCTGTGTGCCTCCGTCGTGCCGGGCGTCTTCCTGCTGTCCTCGCGACGGGCGCTGCGCTGGTCCTTGTCCGCTGCCTTTTATGTGTCAGCTCTTCGCATCAGGCGGCCAAAGTATTGGAGCTTCAGCTTCAGCATCATTCCTTCCAATGGATGTTCAGGACTGATTTCCTTTAAGATTTGCTGGTTGGATCTGCTTGCAGTCCAGGGGACTCTCAAGAGTCTTCTCCAGCACCACAGTTCGGAAGCACCATTCTTCAGTGCTCAGCCTTCTTTATGGTCCAACTCTGTCATTCATACATGGCTAGTGGAAAACCAGCAGCTTTGACTAGATGGACCTTTGTTGGCAAAGTGATGTCTCTGCTTTTTAATATGCTGTCTAGGTTGGTCATAGATTTTCTTCCAAGGAGCAAGGGGCAAAATCACATTTAGAATCAAACCCCATATCTGCCAGAGGCGCTTGGAGGGCTCAAACAAAACCTTGGGTGCACCAGGACCGAGAGACCCCACAGAGACTGAGCCAGACCTGCTTCTGAGTGTGGGCGCGTCTCCTGTGGAGGCGTGGGGCCGCAGGGGCCGGCCGCAGGGGCACGGGCTCTGCCCACAGCAGGCGTGGGCCGTGCAGCATGTGGCCTGAGCCCTGTCGGAGGAGGGCGCCATCGGCCCCACTACAGAGCTCCCGAGCAGACGACCCACAGCTGCAGACAGTTATACCAAAGAAATGCTCGCACTGGTAAGAAAGTTCTAGGACCTACAACAGGTTTCCCAACCTGGGGATCTGGCAAAGGGACTGAGAACCCCCAGGGAATTTGACCTTGGAGGCCAGTGCAGTTCAATTACAGAACTTGCACAGGACTGGGGAAACTGACTCTTGGTACAAACAAAACCTTGTGTGTACCAGGAGCCAGGACAAAGGAACAGTGTCCCCACAAGAGACTGAGCCAGCCCTACGTGCGAGTGTGCAGGAGTCTCCGGCGGAGGCCTGGTCTGCTGCAGGGTCGGGGCACTGAATACAGCAGTGGTGCAGAAATCCTTTTGAAGGAGGTCTTAATTATCTTCATTCAGTCAGTTCAGTTCAGTTCAGTCGCTCAGTCGTGTCCAACTCTTTGCGACCCCATGGACTGCAGCACGCCACGCCTTCCTGTCCATCACCAACTCCCAGAGTTTACTCACACTCAGGTCCATCAAGTCGGTGGTGCCATCCAACCATCTCATCCTCTATTGTCCCCTTCTCCTCTTGCCTTCAATCTTTCCCAGTGTCACGGTCTTTTCCAGTGAGGCAGCTCATCTGGTGGCCAAAGTATTGGAGTTTCAGCACCAGTCCTTCCAGTAAACATTCAAGACTGATTTCCTTTAGGATGGACTGGTTGGATCTCCTTGCAGTACAAGGGACTCTCAAGAGTCTTCTACAGCACCACAGTTCAAAGGCATCAGTTCTTCGGTGCTCAGCTTTCTTTAGAGTCCAACTCTCACCTCCATACATGACCACTGGAAAAACCATAGCCTTGACTAGACAGACCTTTGTTGGCAAAGTAACGTCTCTGTTTTTTAAAATACTGTCTAGCTTGGTCATAACTTTTCTTCCAAGGAGCAAGTGTTTTTTTATTTCATGGCTGCAGCCACCATCTGCAGTGATTTTGGAGCCAAAATAATAACGTCTGACACTGTTCATTACCCCTACTCTGGTTTGGCCTGAGGCCAAACAACAGGGAGGGAACACAGCCCTGCCCATCAACAGAAGATTGGATTAAAGATTTACTGAGCATAGCCCCACCCATCAGAACAAGACCCAATGCAGTTCAGTCATTCAGTCCTGTCCAACTCTTTGCGACCCCATGAATCACAGCATGCCAGGCCTCCCTGTCCATCACCGACTCCCGAAGTTCACTCAGACTTGGGTCCATCAAGTCAGTGATGCCATCCAGCCATCTCATCCTGGGTCGTCCCCTTCTCCTCCTCCCCCCAGTCCCTCCCAGCATCAGAGTCTTTTCCAATGAGTCAACGCTTCGCATGAGGTGGCCAAAGTGCTGGAGCTTCAGCTTTAGCATCATTCCTTCGAAAGAAATCCCAGGGCTGATCTCCTTTAGGATGGACTGGTTGCATCTCCTTGCAGTCCAAGGGTCTCTCAAGAGTCTTCTCCAACACCACAGTTCAAATGCATCAATTCTTCGGCACTCAGCCTTCTTCACAGTCCAACTCTCACATCCATACATGACCACAGGAAAAACCATAGCCTTGACGAGACGGACCTTGGTCGGCAAAGTAATGTCTCTGCTTTTGAATATGCTATCTAGGTTGGTCATAACTTTTCTTCCAACGAGTAAGCATCTTTTAATTTCATGGCTGCAGTCACCATCTGCAGTGATTTTGGGGCCCAAAAAAATAAAGTCTGACACTGTTTTTACTGTTTCCCCATCTATTTCCCATGAAGTGGTGGGACTGGATGCCATGATCTGCGTTTTCTGAATGTTCAGCTTTAAGCCAACTTTTTCACTCTCCACTTTCACTTTCATCAAGAGGCTTTTTAGCTCCTCTTCACTTTCTGCCATAAGGGTGGTGTCATCTGCATATCTGAGGTTATTGATATTTCTCCCAGCAATCTTGATTCCAGCTTGTGTTTCTTCCAGTCCAGCATTTCTCATGATGTACTCTGCATAGAAGTTAAATAAGCAGGGTGACAATATACAGCCTTGACGTACTCCTTTTCCTATTTGGAACCAGTCTGTTGTTCCATGTCCAGTTCTAACTGTTGCTTCCTGACCTGCATACAGATTTCTCAAGAGGCAGGTCAGGTGGTCTGGTATTCCCATCTCTTTCAGAACTTTCCACAGTTTCTTGTGATCCACACAGTCAAAGGCTTTGGCATAGTCAATAAAGCAGAAATAGATGTTTTTCTGGAACGCTCTTGCTTTTTCCATGATCCAACAGATGTTGGCAATTTGATCTCTGGTTCGTCTGCCTTTTCTAAAACCAGCTTGAACATTAGGAAGTTCACAGTTCACGTACTGCTGAAGCCTGGCTTGGAGAATTTTGAGCATTACTTTACTAGCGTGTGAGATGAGTGCAATTGTGCGGTAGTTTGAGCATTCTTTGGCATTGCCTTTCTTTGGGATTGGAAGGAAAACTGACCTTTTCCAGTCCTGTGGCCACTGCTGAGTGTTCCAAATGTGCTGGCATATTGAGTGCAGCACTTTCACAGCATCATCTTTCAGGATTTGAAATAGCTCAACTGGAATGCCATCACCTCCACTAGCTTTGTTTTTAGTGATGCTTTCTAAGGCCCACTTGACTTCACATTCCAGGGTGTCTGGCTCTAGATGAGTGATCACACCATCATGATTATCTGGGTCATGAAGATCTTTTTTTGTGCAGTTCTTCTATGTATTCTTGCCACCTTTTCTTAATATCTTCTGCTTCTGTTTCTGTCCTTTATTGAGCCCATCTTTGCATGAAATGTTCCCTTGGTATCTCTGATTTTCTTGAAGAGATCTCTAGTCTTTTCTATTCTGTTCTTCCCCTCTATTTCTTTGCATTGATCGCTGAAGAAGGCTTTCTTATCTCTTTGGAACTCTGCATTCAGATGCTTATATCTTTCCTTTTCTCCTTTGTTTTTTGCCTCTCTTCTTTTCACAGCTATTTGTAAGCCCTCCCCAGACAGCCATTTTGCTTTTTTGCATTTCTTTTCCTTGGGGATGGTCTTGATCCCTGTCTCCTGTACAGTGTCACAAACCTCATTCCATAGTTCATCAGGCACTCTATCTATCAGATCTAGGCCCTTAAATCTATTTCTCACTTCCACTGTATAATCATAAGGGATTTGATGTAGGTCATACCTGAATGGTCTAGCGGTTTTCCCTGCTTTCTTCAATTTGAGTCTAAATTTGGTAATAAGGAGTTCATGATCTGAGCCACAGTCAGCTCCTGGTCTTGTGTTTGTTGACTGTATAGAGCTTCTCCATCTTTGGCTGCAAAGAATATAATCAATCTGATTTTGGTGTTGACCATCTGGTGATGTCCATGTGTAGAGTCTTCTCTTGTGTTGTTGGAAGAGGGTGTTTGCTATGACCAGTGCATTTTCTTGGCAAAACTCTATTAGTCTTTGCCCTGCTTCATTCTGCATTCCAAGGCCAAATTTGCCTGTTACTAAGACCCAGTTTCCCCCAAAGTCAGTGCCTGCTGTCAGGAAGCTTCCGTAAGCCTCTTATTATTTATCCATCAGAAGGCAGACGAATGAGAACCACAATCACAGAAAACTAACCCAACATTACTTTGCCATGACAAACGACCGTGTAGTCAAAGCTATTGGGGAAGACTCGTGAGAGTCCCGTGGACTACAAGGAGATCCAACCAGTCCATCCTAGAGGAAATCAGTCCTGAATATTCATTGGAAGGACTGATGCTGAAGCTGAAGCTCCAGTACTTCGGCCACCTGATGCGAAGAACTGACTCATTGGAAAACACCGTGATCCTGGGAAAGACTGAAGGCAGGAGGAGAAGGTGATGACAGAGGATGAGATGGATGGATGGCATCACCAACTCAATGGACATGAGTTTGAGCAAGCTCCAAGAGTTGGTGATGGACAGGGAGGCCTGGCGTGCTGCAGTCCATGGAGTCGCAAAGAGTCAGACACGACTGAGTGACTGAACTGAACCAAACTGATCACATGGACCACACCCTTGTCTAACTCAATAAAACTATGAGCCACACTGTGTAGGCAACCCAAAACAGATGGGTCATAGTGGAGAGTTCTGACAAAACATAGTCCACTGGAGAACAGAATGTCAAACCACTTCAGTATTCTTGCCTTGAGAACCCCATGAACAGTATGAAAAAGTCATCAGTTCACTCATTTGGTGAATGCTGAGTTTCTCGCTGTGGTCCTCTTCAGCCAGGGGTGGTTGGGAGCACCAGCAGCGCAGCAGGAGGAGGGCTCTGCCCTTAGGGAGCTTCTCATCCAGAGGCGGAGAGAGAGGAAGGTGGCCAGGAAAGGGTGCCGGGTGGTGATGGGCACCATAGGGAAAGGCTGAACCAGGGAAGGATGGGCATGCAGATGAGTGAGGGCCGTGGGGCACGTGGCCTGGGAGGGAGCCTCGTGGCCAGGCAGGGACCTGTGTTGAGGATGTGCCCACACAGTCAAGGAGTGACCGGGGGCCAGCGTGGCTGGAGCACTGTGAACCGAGGGGAGCCAGAAGGAGATGAGGGCTGAGGGCCTTCTAGGCGTTCCAGTGGCTCTTGCTTCCCTTCTGAGTAAGTGGAGAGCTCCTGCAGGGTGTCGTGCAGAGCCTGCAGTCTTCGCCTTGCGTTTTCAGAGGCCACCTCAGGTGCCCGTGAGGAGGGCTCTGAGCTGCACTGACGGAGGATGAGGTGGATGGTGTGAGATCCTCCTCTGTAGGAGGGTGAGGTGCTCAGTGCAAGCGGAGGGCGAGGCCCAGGCAGTGGAATCCAGGACAGAGGGTTGCTTCTGGGTCTGTTTTGAAGGTAGTGCAAAGAGGACTAGCCAGTGGCATAAAAAGCAACTTTGGTTTTCAGCTGAGCACTGTAAGGAAGCAGTGACCATCACTGAGGTGGGCGAGGCTGTGTCAAGAGCGAGTTTGTAAGGCAGGGCGCTTGTGTATGTGCTGGAGGGCCAGGGTGGGACTGGTGTTGACAAAGCCAAGTAAAGAAGGAGCTTCAAGAAGGAGGGAGCGAGTGGATATGTTGAATAGGGTTCAAGGTAAAATAAAGTCAGGAACTGAGGAGAATTCCCCGGCACTCCAGTGGCTAGGACCCCTCACTTCACTGCGGGGGCACGGGTCGGATCCCTTATCGGGGAACTAAGATCTTGCAAGCCGCAGGGCATGGGCAAAAGTAAAATGAGGAATTGAGAACTGACCACTTCTCTGGCGGGTGAGATCTCAGCAGCTTTGTTGACAGGGGGGGTCACATGCCTGGCTGGCATGGGTGCAGCAGGTGCGCCGGGTCTAACGGGAACAGGATACGGGCTGTCGTCTGAGCTGAATGGGGGCCAAGAAGGGGGTGTTCTTGTTTTTGAGCTGGGAGGAAGAACAAGGTATTTACAGCTTGGTAGGGATGACACCGACTGGATAGACATGAGTTTGTACAAGCTCTGGGAGTTGGTGATGGACAGGGAGGCCTGGTGCTACAGTCCATGGGGTCGCAAAGAGTCGGACACAACTGAGCAACTGACCTGATCTGAGAGATGACACAGAACAGGAGGGTCATGGCTTTAGAGAGTTCATTCTGGCCCATCCAGGTGTGTCAAGGCTGGTGTTCAATGCTGGGGCTGGGCTTGTTTGGATGCCGAGAAGGTCACTTCCCAGTTTGAGGCAACATTCAATGGGATGTGGGCGTGTTTTCCTACTTGAAGTTGTGGGGCACTGCCAAGCAGAGTGAGTGCCATGAGTTTGTGCTGAGATACAATCTGACCTTAGGCTGGGCGTGGAAGACACACCTGCCAGCAGGGAGTGGTTGGGCACCAGGCATCCTGAATGGCAAGAGGACTTGGGGAGCACGAGCACTCAGATCGTGAGGCCTCCCTGTGGGGAGCACGAGCACTCAGATCGTGAGGCCTCCCTGTGGGGAGCTCTGTCAGGGCTGAGGCCTGCCCTCTGTCAGGGCTGCGTGCCTATTTCAGTCTGGGCCAGAAGCAAGGAACTTGCAGATGGGTCGCTGCTGGCACCGTGCGGCCCTTCTCGTATACCAAGAAGTAATAAAGAGGGAACCAAAAACAGGATACGGAACTGAGCGCTGCAGTGGATGTGGCCGTAATGAGCCCGAGACGAGCGGAGGCCAGTCCCCAGAGTGAGGAGGCGCCCCAGGCCTCAGCCTCCAGGACACCCGCCGTCTGCACCGTCAGTGACAGCGTGTCCTGAAACGGAGCTGGGCACGTGTCTGACGGTGAGAGGGGTCTCCGGGCCTGCCGTGACGGCCAGCCAGGCCTGGAGCGGCGCGCCCACTGGGCCGTCACACGGTCGCAGCGGGGCCTCGCTCGCCGCGGGACCTTCACGCGCGCCGTCCCTGTGGGCACTGCTCTCCCCGCTCACCGGGGTGGCTCCCGGGCGTCCTTCACGTTTCCGCTTCACGGGCAGGCCGCCCCTGGCCCCCACGCTTGGCCTCCTCTTCTGCCAGTGCCCACTGTGTCACCAGGGCCTCTCGCTAGCCCCGCTGCTTTCCCTCCACAGCATTTCTCACTGTGTGTGGTTTTGCGCGCGTGTGACGACCCGGCTGGACCACAGGCCCACACTGGCAGGACCTGAACCCGACACGCCTAGCGTGTAGTCAGTGTTCGGTTTCCGTCTGGGTGCGTGCATAGGCCCCCGTTTCTCTGTGACTCCAGGCAGTAGGGAACCGACACAGACACACCCACGTCTGTGACTTCGGGGTGGTCGAGGGTACAAGTAAGGGAGACAGCTTGCCCAGCTCTCACTGCCAGCCCGTGAGCTGGTGTCTGAGGTGCCTCTCTGAAATGGGCATGTAGTCATCCCAGTCCCACTGGTCCTGGGGAGGACCGAGTGGGCTTGGGGTCATGCCTGCCCCCAGCGCTTGGTGCAGGTCCCCTGGCTCCAGTGGAGGTGGTGGGGCTGTGGACATCTGAGCCCACGCTCGGGCTGTGCAGCAAGGGTGCCAGCCTGTGGTCGGGGAAGGCTGGAGTGGGCCCGCTGCTGGTGGTTTGGGCCAAGGCTCCTGAAAGGCATGGCCCAGACCACCTTGAAACAGCTCTGCTTTAAGTTGGAAAAGCACGTTAAGTACCAGGGAGCCTCAGAAAAGAAGTTCTTGCTCTGCCGGCCAGTCGAGTCACGACTGAGTCTGGTTCAGCCGTGAAAGGAAGCGGGCAGCCCCCGGCCTTGGGCAGCCTGCCACCACCGTCCCGGGGGAGGAGCCCGCCGCAGCCAGGGCTGGGCCCCACTGATGGGCCATCTCGCCGCCCTGGCTTTGCATCAGCCATGGGTCATCTAGCAGGCGGGGCACGTCAGCCTTGTGACAGGAGGGGCTGAGAGACTGCATCCCTTCCCAGAAGGGGCCTGTGAAGAAGGGAAGCAAGTGAAAGGGGCCGCTGACAGCGGAAAGCGGGGGCGCCCACTGGCCTTGGGGCACTTCCTGCCCCGTCATCACACAGAGCCTGAGGGTTGGGGCTTCTGTAGAACTGAGGGCCGCTCAGTGCTCTGGCTTCGCGGCTGTCCCACTCTCGCACCGTGGGGAAGGGGGGTGGAGAGAGAGGAGAGGGAGGGGGCAGCAAGCAGGAGGCCGAGGAGGAGGGGCTTCCGTCCACGCGAGTGGGGCAGTGGGAGGAAGGACGGGGCGGGCACAGGCCGGTGTCACCGCGGTCGGGGTTTCCTGGGGGGCGGCCACCCTTCCCGGGAGTTCGTCTTGACAAGTGTCAGGCTCTGCCACGTGCCATCGGTAACTGGACTCACAGGTTGCACGTATGTGCGTGTCGGTGATTTGTGTGTGTGGCCCTTTCTCCCTAGAGCCTGGATTTGAGCAGTTTAAAGTGTCGGAAAGACTGCACAGGAACTGGGTCAGGTTGCACTTGGAGGAAAATAACTCAGAAGAAGCCCTTTTCAACCTGGGGGCCAAGGTTCGCAGGCAGTACTTGGACGCACTGAGGATGCTGAGGCTGTCGCTGACCAGACGAGCGGCCCAGTACGACGTCTACTCCATGGCGGTGGGGACCGTCCTGGTCCTGGAGGTACGGGTCCCCAGGCAGGGTCGCTGCGTCGCCGGGCGGACAGCTCCGCCAGCGCTTTGTAGTTAAAGGACGTGGAGATTCGGTGTTTCTGGAAGGGGACAGGAGCGCGCCCTGTTGGCACAGTCGTGGACACACGCTGTTCCCGTTCCAGGCCCTCGCCCTGCTCCTGCTCGGCGTCCCGCAGGCGCTGAGCAGCAAGGCTGAGCTGGACGTCCCCCTGCTGTCGCCCGTGTCCTCTCTGCTCTTCGGCCTGCTGCTCCTGGCTCTCGCGGCGCTCCACGTCGTCGTGTGCACCGCCGCCGACAGCTCGTGCTACCTGTGCGGGCTGCCGTGGCTGGCTGCGGGCGGAGTGATGGCGCTGACCGCCGCGCTGCTCTGTGCCGGCATGTCTGCTCTCACCAGGATTTTTGCCGGTGGGCAGTGTCTGACTCAGGTAGGACTGGCTTTCCAGGTGGGCTGCTCTTTTTGCTCCACTGGTGAGATGTGGGTGAGACCCCTAGTGTGTAGCAGGCACGGTGCTGGTGGGAGCTGAGGAAGGGGCCCACGCTCCGTGGGAGCTGACGGGACACACTCCCAGCGGCGAGCCCCCCAGGCCCCTGGCCATCCCAGCTTCACACACTCACCTGTGTTGTCCGGCCTCATGCCTTCTTTCTCAGTCGGGAAGACGGGGTCCCTGGAACTGTGGCCAGGGGCCTCTCTAGAGTGGCTGCACAGAGGAGCAAGCAGCTGGCTGACGGAGATCGAGAGGAAACTCAGCCCTCACCCTCATTCTGCCTCGGAAAACGCAGTTTCCTGTTCTAGACTTCCTTGCAGCCTTTGGCCTCTGACACCTTCTTTCATCAGCTGGTTGTGGTGGCGGGCTGGTGAGAGAGACACAGGCAGTCCTGGTTCGTTCACAGTGCCCAGGGCCTGAGGGACCCAGGGCAGTGACTTCAGGCCCCAGAGGGCAGCTCCTGGTCAAGGGGCCGTGGACACCCACCCCTCCTCACGTGCCGGTGGCTGAGGGAACACGTATGTTGTCATTTCCCACACATTTTCATGCCTGCTCAAGCGTGGGGCTCCCCAGAGGAGTGGATCCTCCGGGGCTTGACTGGGTCACCACATCACCATCATGTACTAGGTGCCCACAGGCAATAGAATGAATACCAACTAGTGTTAGATGAGAGCCACTGGTCCTCATCTTAACTTAAAATGCTTTATCTTAGTGTATCTAAGGGCTAGTACTGTGATGCCCTACCACTGTAATGGAAACTGGATTTCCGGCAAGTTCACGGAGAAGCTAGATGTCTGGTTTGGTGGAGTATGCCCTTGGGGTTCTTTGGTCTCGAGTGGTGGGCCGTGGCTGTGAGAGGCAAGGACGGGGTGTGAAGGACGGGCTGAGAGCTCTGGCACGGCCGAGAAGGGGGTCCAGGCGTCCTCAGCCTCCTTGTGCCTCAGCTGCAGGCTTGCCGTCCAAGGCAGGGTCGCCTTGCCATCCCCACATCCTCTGGCTCCCCCGGGGGGACGGGGTGAAGTGGATGCGGGGCGTGAGGAGCAGCGAGTTATCTTCTGTGAGTGAGCACTGTGCGCTCGTGCAGCAAGAAGGTGAACTGTTCAGACTCCTCCTTACAAAATGCATTTTCCTTTTCACAGACTCCACCTCAGTCCACCTCAAGGTGGTCAGAGTTAGATCTTCTCAGCTTCCTGGGAACCGTGGGCCATGTGTTGAGTCTGGGTGCAAGCAGCTTCATTGAAGAGGAGCACCAGACCTGGTACTTCCTCGTCAACACACTGTGTTTAGCTCTGTGCCACCAAATCTACAGACACTGCTTTCTGGGAGACGACTGTGCCCCGCAGCGTTGCCCACACACGGGAGAGGAGTTTGACGGGGTCGAAGTGGCCCTGCAGGGCAAGCGGGCTGGCCCTGAGGGGTGGGAGCTCAGCCATGCGCCCAAGGAGCCCTCCTCCCTGGAAGCCTTCAGAGGCCCTGAGCGGTGGATGGTGCTGGCGAGCCCCTGGCTGGTTCTGGCCTGCTGCCGGCTTCTGCGATCCCTGAACCAGACCGGTGTGCAGTGGGCCCACCGGCCCGACCTGGGGCACTGGCTCACCAGGTGAGGGCGTGACCTGTGGCCTTGGGCCAGACTCTCCAAAGGCCTGTTTCTCCTACTCAGGATAGAAATAGTATTTGAAATCTGAAGAAAGAGGCTAACCCGTGAATTGAGTTGAAAGGCGAATATATTTGAGGCTAGCCTGGTAGTTTGGTTTTTCATTGCCGAATCACTGTAAGTGTTCCTGTTTGAAAACCAGTGAGTTTTATAATGATCGTTGCAGCAGGATGTAGTTCATCACTCGCTGCCCTGTCCCCCATGGTGCCCCCGCCCCTCTCTGTCCCCCTGCCTCCCCCACCCCACCCCCATCCCCAGAGGGGCAGCTGCGTTGGCTGGAGCCTGGAGGCGTGGCTTCAGCTGCTCCTGAGGCCTCTCACCGGTGGCCGGTAGCCCAGGGAAAGTATGGCAAGTGCAGAGGACTGCAGTGCAGAGAGAAAGCTAGGATAGAGAAGGCCAGGGTTTGGCTCTGTCGTACATTTCACCGCCAACAAAGTCTGAGAAACAAGTAAGAGCACAGCAAGATGAAAAAATATTTCCAAGGGAGGCCAACAAAAGTCACTGTCGTATAACTGGGGAGAGCTTCTTTAGAACCGTTGGCAGAACGCAAGACTCGCAACTGTAGTAGACACACCGCTAAGGGAGGGAGGCCCAGAGGAAAGGCGGGGAAAGGCACACTCCCACTGGTGGTTCGGGAGCGTCAAATCACAAAGTGCAGTTTTACACCTGGTGAGGGCTTGGCGAGCACCAGAGCATCCTGGGGCACAGCCCTTTCGGATAAGTCCTTCTGGAACTGGACGCCAGAGGCTGTAGGTTATTCATTCCTCTGGGCAAACCATTCTTACGGTAAATTTCTCCCCAGTGATAACAGCAAGTCTCTGGCAACCGCAGTAACCCCAGGTAGCAATTTTCAGGTGCCTGCTGTGTGCCCACTCATTCCATTGTCACAGCAGCCTTAAAGAGAGTGTGCTGGCCTGTCCCCGTTTGGGGTGCGGAAGCAGAGGGGAGCTGAGGCGTGCCAGGCAGAGCCCGAGCGTGTGAGGGCGAGAGCGCCGGAGCAGCGCAGTGACCTTCTGATTCTCCCGGGACACTGCAGGCGGGCTTGGTGGTTTCCACCCCCAGACGCACTAACAGGCGTGCTTGCAAGGGCACCCCCACCACCGCGTCCCCTCTCCAGGCTGTGCCCACGCCTCAGTCGGGACCCTCCCTCAGCACGCTGGCCCCCTGCACCTTCCCATCGGGGCATGACTCTCCCGGTCCCACTTGTGAGGAGGCTGCAGTTTCAGTGGTTCCTGCTCCAAGACAGAGCCTTCAGGAGGCACCCAGAGACACCCCGAGTTGCCGCCTCTGTGCTCTGCCTTCCATCTGTGACGGTGACCCGGGGGCTGCATACAGCGAAGCTTGCAGAGCAGCAGTGGGGGCCCCAGTGAGACCCTGCCGCCATCCCCGGGGCCCACCTGACACCGGCCTCCTTTCCCCTGCGTCTTCCCTAGTAGTTTCTCCGTGTGGTGTGTGTGTATCTTGACTCACGCACTTCACAGGTGCTGAGTGTTTGGGCTTCGTGACCATGAGCTGCAGTGACCAAAACGGGAAAGCCCTGCCACCCAGGACAGCTCACCGAGGCAGCAGGGGGCACGGGCGAAGGCCAGGCAGAGAGACAGCTGTGACGGCCGTGTGCCAGCCTCTCTGCTGGGGCACCTGCAGGGGGGCAGACTCTCCCGAGTGATGCCCTCTGCACTGACAAGTGAATGGAAGAGGATGGTGCCAGGACATGTCTCCTTTGCCCAGAACCTCCTCACCTGTGGTTGGGGAAAGCGAGGCAGCCCCAGGAAGGAGAGCCAGCAGGCAGTGTTGCCCTGACCCGTGCAGAGCTGATGGTGGGGACCAGCTGTGACGGAGCAATGGGAGTTCGGGTTCACAGCCCTTTCGTTTGTTCCATTCTTAGAAAGCCGCATGTGTAGATCTGTGACATCACTAGTTGTCCTTGTAGTAATTTCTGGCATCTTGCATTTCATTCCAGCTCTGATCATAAGGCTGAACTCTCTGTTCTGGCCGCAGTTTCTCTCACCATGATTTTTGTGTTGGTTCAGAAGAGGTGCTCCCTCACATCAAAAGTGGCCATGGCGTTTGGCCTGCTGGGCATCTATTGCTACCGGGCAGCCATTGGAAATGTGCTGTTCCCATGGCAACAAGACAACAAAGACATTTCAAAGTAAGTGTACTAGCAGACACAAGCACTTGTTTTCAGACCTTTTGTAATGTTTTACGTACTAAAAATGCCATGCAGTCTTGAGAACATTGGAGTTGGGGTTTTGTGAATTGTGACAAGTTACTGTGAACACCTCAGTGAGCCAGTTCTGTTAGCCTCTTTTTTTGGTAGGAGAGAGACAAATAACTTGCAAGTAAGGTCACTTAGGTTTTGTTTTGTTTTTTTATTAAGGGATTGTTTAAAAATAAAGAACTTAAAGGATTTCATTTTGCTCCACTAAGAAGTAACTAGTAATGAGGATAATAATGAGTGGATACTCCTAGCAGTTGGGGGTGAAGCATGGCAGAAA
This sequence comes from Budorcas taxicolor, assembly GCF_023091745.1. Classification (NCBI taxonomy): domain Eukaryota; kingdom Metazoa; phylum Chordata; class Mammalia; order Artiodactyla; family Bovidae; genus Budorcas; species Budorcas taxicolor. The sequence goes on along the minus strand of NC_068915.1, from coordinate 117,393,324 downwards.
GCTTTCCCATGATTTCCATGAGCTCCCGCAGCTGGCTCCTGCAAATCGTCAATACCACTTTCTGCACGTCACAGGGCTTTCTCTGTTTTTAACAGTCACAGGGTTGGGGCGAGCAGACCCTATTTTGGAAGGCTGTTTATAAAATGTGTTAAGAATCTTGATTTTGTCCAACCCTCTGACTTGGGTGTGCTCTTGCAGAATTCATCTCAAGATACAACCAGACATGAAGCAAGAGACTGGGATATGGGTGTGTTCTCTGAAGCATTACTTACGGTTGCACATAGTAAAAAACAAGGTGATTGGCCAGCAGTTGTGGATGAGTCTCTGAGGTCTGTGGTTCCAGGTCTCAAATCCGTTTTGGATTTGTGTGTGGATGAGTCCTGAGGTCTATGGCTTCAGGTCTCCAGTCCCTTTTGAATTTGTGTGTGTGTGTGTGGATGAGTCCTGAGGTCTGTGGTTCCAGGTCTCTAGTCTGTTTTGTGTCTGGGGGGGGGGGGGGGGAGCGGAGGGTGTGGGTGTATATGGTTCCAGGTCTCTGGTCCATTTTGAATTTCTGTGTGTGGATAAGTCCTGAGGTCTATGGTTCCAGGTCTCTAGTCCATTTTAGGTGTGTGGGTGTGGGTGTGTGTGGGTGTGTATGGTTCCAGGTCTCTGGTCCGTTTTGAATTTCTGTGTGTGGATAAGTCCTGAGGTCTATGGTTCCAGGTCTCTAGTCCGTTTTAGGTGTGTGGGTGTGGGTGTGTGTGGGTGTGTATGGTTCCAGGTCTCTAGTCCGTTTTGATTTGTGTGTGTGTGTGTGTGTGTGTGTGTGTGTGGATGAATCCTGAGGTCTATGGTTCCAGGTCTCTAGTCTGTTTTAGGTGTGTGGGTGGGGGTGGGGGTGGGGGTGTGGGTGTGTGTGGGTGTGTATGGTTCCAGGTCTCTAGTCCGTTTTGAATTTGTGTGTGTGTGTATGGATGAGTCCTGAGGTCTATGGTTCCAGGTCTCTAGTCTGTTTTGGGTGTCGGTGTGTGTCTGTGTGTGTATGTGTGTGTCTGTGTGTGTGGTGTGACAGAGCTGTCCAGTTCGCTTCATTTGTGTGTGGCTTTCTGGTTTTCCCGACACCACTTATTGAACAGACTGTCTTTCCTCCACTGTATATTGTTGCCTCCTGTGTCGTCAGCTGACTCCCCACACAAGTGTGGGCTCACCTTGGCTCCACAGTCCATTCCGCCAGTCTCGATGTGTGTGTGTGTGATGTGTGTGTGTGTGCCTGTGCCATACTGTTTTGATTAGTGTAGCTATGTAGTATGGTTTAAAGTTAAGGCTTGTGATACCTCCAGCTTTGTTCTTTCTTAACATTGTTTTGGTGGTTGGAACCTTTTGTGTTTCCTTACAAGTTTTAAAATCTTAGAATAACCTGTTCCGGTTCTGTGAAAAATGCCGTTTGTATTTTGAGAAGGATTGCATGAATATGCAGATTGCCTTGGGTAGACGATCGCTCCGACAGTGTTAACCTCTCCAATCCGGGAACGTGGTGTGCCTAAACGTGCCTTTACGTCAGCTTGTGCTGTCTTCAGTCCCTTTCATGAGTGTCTTACAGTTTTCTGAGTACAGTTCTTTTATCTCCTTCTTAGATTCATTTCTAAGTGTTTTATTACTTTGATGTGGTTGTCAGTGGGATTGTTTTCTTACTTTTTATTTATGACAGTTTGTTGATAGCTATAGGAATGTGGAATATTTCTGCACATTAACTGTACTTTTCAGCTGTACTGAATTCATTGATGAGCTCTAGTGGTGTTTTGGATTTTCTGTGTATCCCCTCGTGGCATCTGCACACAGCGACGGCTGCTTTTCTTCCTTTCCAGTTTGGCGCCGTTTCAGCTCTCTTTCTTACCTGACTGCTGCGGCCAGGACTCTCAATTCCAGGCTGAATGGAAGTGGCGAGTGGCCATCCTTGTTGCGTTCCCAGTCTGGATCTTTTCACCACTGAGTATGAGGCTGGCTGTGGGCTCAGCACACCTGGCCTTTATCGTGCTGAGGTGTGCTCCCTCTATACCCGCTTTCTGGAGAAGGTTTTAAATCATGAATGGATGTTGGATTTTGCCAGAAGCTTTTTCCACCATCTGTTGAGGAGGACATGTGGTTTTTATTCTTCAGTTTGTTAGCTTGGTGTATAACTTTGATTGATTTTGGGGTATTGAACCATCTTTGCGTCCCTGGGATAAATCCCACCTCATCACGATGTATGATCCTTTTAATGTTGGTTGAATTTGGTTTGCTACTATTTTGTTGATGATTTATTATCTGTGTTCATCAGTGATGTTGGCTTATAATTTTTTGTGTGCAGTATCTTTGTCTGGTTTTGATATCAGGGTTATGCTGGCCTCATAATGTGAGTTTGGAATCATTCCTTCCTCTGCAATTTTTTGGAATAGTTTGGGAAGGATAGGTTTTCTCTAAATGTTTGGTGTTGCTTTGCTAGTCAAAGAAAGAAAAGCAAGTGTTGCCCTCTCTGAAAGCATGTCAGGGTGAGTTCTGAGAGCTGTGGCCAGATTGTCTGGGTGGCCGAGAGGCACAGGGGGCACTCCTGGGAACAGGGCCTGTCACCCGGTGTGGGGGAATCAAGATGATGCTGAGGGCCTGGCTGAGGTGACAGCCAAGTGGCAGGCCTTAACCTGCGGAAGGAAGGTCAGGTGGGGTGGGCGTGGTGGGGAGACACCTTAAAGGCTGTTTACCTCAGAGTTCTGTGCAGATGTCAAGACTGAATGTCACACGTGAGGGCATCCAACTCAGGGCTGTTTGTTTACATCTCAAAGTGTATGTTGCTTATATGTAGGATCTAAAAAATAATACAAATGAACTTATTTACAAATCAAAGGGTGATACATGAGTAAATTCCTCTTTCCTCTCGGATGCACCATATTTCAGCATCACTCACGTCAAGATATGGATCACTTCCTCACCTTTCATGGAGACAACAGTATGTACCTTATTGGTGTCCAAAACATAGACCAGTGCACCCTTTCATCAGCCTGCACTGCCTGGTTCCCATTCTTCCTGTGAAATGCTTCCACTCCCCACCCCGTTTATCCTGGTTCCAGATCCATCCTGATTCTAGACTCCCTCCTGATTCTGTGTCTGCCGTGATTCTAAAGCTGCCCCGATTCTAGATCTCCCTAAAAGCTGTTCTCTCCTTTCAGTGCCCGCAGGTGCTGCTGTCCATCGGTGTTTCAGTGGTTCTGGACGTCCAGCACAGCTGGGTGGTCAGGGCAAGAGGGGGACCCTTAAAGACATCAGTGCTGCTCTCTTTCCTGTTCACTGTCAGCCTGCCCAGTGTCCTCCTTGATATGAGTCCCAGCCCCTTTCTTCCTGAAATGTCTCTGATTACTTGGGCCTTTGCGGATTTCTCCCTCTTTGACCTTATCCTGCTGCAGCAGTTTTTCAGATTATCTATGCAAAGCAGGTGGACCGATCTTTTGGCCACACGTGATGGCTCTGATCTTTCACCCAGGTGACCCTTGGCCTCATGAGCACGATTCCCCGTCAGCCGGCTCTGTCAGAGAAGTGCACACATAAAGGACAGGCCTGCCGGCCTCTGGGGGTCCTGGGGGTCTGATGTGCATGGGCAGACACCCCTACTTCCACAGAGCCCCCCGCAGTGAGTGGGTCCCGAAGCTTGCATTGTCAGCTCAGGAGACACATGGTTTTTGTGGGAAAATACGTATTAGATTTTTTCGTAGCTGGTGCTAATGAACCTGACTTGTTTTGCTTCCTTCAGGGGCATTACTGAGGCGCGTTTTGTTTATGTCTTTGTCCTTGGCATTCTGTTCACGGGCACCAAAGACTTGCTTAAATCTCAAATCATCGCTGCAGACTTCACGGCCAGGACTGTGGGCCTCTGGGAGATACACAGCGGCCTAGTCCTCCTGGCAGCACTGCTGCTCAGACCCCACAACCTGCCCGTCTTGGTGCTGAGCCTCGTGGTCCAGACGGTCATGACTCAGTTCATCTGGAGGCCCCTGAGGCACGGCGCAGCCGCGGTCACTGTGATGCATTACTGGTTTGGTCAAGCATTCTTCTATTTTCAGGTAGGGTTTATCATTATCGTGGGTAGGAGACTATTAATTTTTATGTTGTTTATCTTTTAGTTTTTCTTTAAGAAAATCTTACCATAAGCCGGGAAGTTTAGTGAAAGGACTGTTGGCATGGCAAGGTGAATTATGCTCAAGTCATGCGCATATTTATAAGATAGAGTGCAGTTAGTTATCTAAGACAGGCGTGCTGGGTGGCAGCGCGCAGCTGCTGTGCGGGTCTGCCTCCCCCGGGCGGTCAGGGGAGTGGAGGGCTTGGCTCTGCCAGCTTAGCTGGTGACTGCTCTCCCTGCTCCCTGGCTCTCAGCTCTGGGTGCTGCTGGGGCTCCTGCTTGGCTGTTACTCTCTTGGGACCCGTGCTTGTTGCATCTCCTCTTCAGTGTTGAAGAGCCCATCGAGGCAGACCCAGCCACCTCCAGGGTAGACCTCAGGGTGCAGCTGTGTACTCAGGACAGCACTGGACAGGTGCACAGAGCATCCAGCTCCTGGCCCTGGAGGGACCGAGTTCCACCTCAGCCTTCAGCCCTGCCCTTGACCTGTTCCCCGTACCCGGAGTGCAGCTCACCAGAGTCTCCCGCTTGCCCCTGGTGGCACAGCAGACCTGCCGCCTGATCAGGACGGTGCCCATAGACTCCCTGCAAACTGAGCAGCTCTGCCCAACGCTGAGGCCTCAGTGTCAGGAAGACTGACTGCAGGCCACGCCCCCAAGCAAGGAGACAGTCTCACGTTCAGTTTGCTTCTCTGCCACGTGGCCTCATCCCACAGCAGGACACGGAGCTTCCGTGGCAGTCTGAAGTTGGCACATCTCAGGCACTGCCCATAGGCAGCCAGCGCACATGCGTCTGACGGCCACGGGGCACCTGCAGCAGGCATCGTCCGACACACTCCAGGCCCCAAAGGGCAAGACCAGCACTGGCCAGCCCTCCCACGGTGGGCCCTACGACACGTCAGGCAAGTGGGCAGCGGTGTGGCCTTAGGAGCACAGTGGGCCCCCGGGGCCTCTCTCGTCTCCCCTCCCACAGCCCTTCCCTTGGGACGTCCTTTTCTCACTCTTGGGTTTCCTGGCAGGAGACTCACTGACCCTTTCCCCAGCCCTCAGCTCACCGACTCCTCATGGTACAGGGTCAGGAGCATGGGGCCCAGTTGGCATCCACAGCCCCCCATGGGCCCCTCAGTCTCTCTTTGCCTCTTGACCACCCCTTCACACCCAACCCACACACACAGCGTCGCACCGTTGAGGACCTGCTGGCCGAACACAGGGAAGCCCCAGAGCGTGCGGGCCACACCTTAGGCCAGCCCTCCCTGACTGCGGAGTCGGCTTTGGCAGCACCTCCAGCGACCGCCTGGGGTCAGAGCCACTCTTCTGTCGTCAGCCTGCCTCCCCTCGCTGTGGCGTTTGAGGTTCTTGTTCTTCCTTCTCCTCCTCTCAGCAGCTCCGAGGTCTCTAGGGAGGGAATCATACAGTCGGGGAAAGCCCAGACGGACGTGAGAAGAGAGGGCCGTGGGGAGGCTGCACGAAGGAGGTTGTCAGGGATGGGCCAGCGGTGGACAGCGAGCACACGGGGAGTGGGCGTGGCCTGAGATGCTTGGGTCGGCGCCACCACCCAGCGATGGCCCAGAATGGCACACAGCCAGGGGAGGAGGCGGTGGGCTTCACCCAGCTTGGACCCGTGTCCTTGGGCCATGGGTGAAAAGTTCCTGGGAAGGGCCTGCACTGTGCTGGGACAGACACTTGTGCTCTCAGGCCTGCAAACAGCACGAGTGTCTGAGAAAAGGCCGCCAGCATCAGTGAAGACTGAAAGGTGGGGGCCACACCTCGGGAGACCCGCACTTGGGTTCAGACTCCCCACTGCCTGGTGGGACGAGCTGTCCTCTTAGCGGCTAGGATCCTGGGCCTGACACTGCCTGTACTCCCTGACAGCCGTGTCCTGCTGCTCCCGTAAGCCATGTGGCACCACCGCCCTTAGCCCCTCAGACAGGGTCCCGGAGGAGGGAGGAGAGAGGTTGGCATGTCTGCCTGAAGTTGACAGAAGTTTGGGGCTTTTCACTTCCATCAGCAGACTTTCATTGTATAGTTTCCTAAAGGTAAAAAACACTCCACTTGCTCCCCAAGCCTGGGAGCGAGGCGAGCAGGTGGAGGGCCGTCATCCGGGGTCAGCCCCGGAGCCGGGAGTGAACGGGCAGCCGGGCTCCTGGGGCCAAGTCCCCGCGACCAGCTCTCGTGGTCTCTCGTGGCCATGGTACAGGACCAGCCGCATCAGCACTGCTTCTGCCCTCATCCAGGGAAACTCCAACAGCATCGCCACTGTGGACATCTCAGCAGGCTTCGTGGGCCTGGATGCCTACATGGAGATCCCAGCCATGTTCCTGACAGCATTTGCGACATACTCGGGGCCTGTGCTGTGGGCCAGCCACCTGGTGAACTTCCTGACCTCAGAAGCCAGCAGGTGAGGCTCCTCATCTTTAATCTGATGGTGGGTTAACTCCTGCTCCCAATGACTCAGAGGTCTTTTTCATCAGTTTTCTTTTCCTTAAATAAGAATGAACAGTCCACAGTGCGTGGCGTGTGGGGTGTGGGGCTGGTCTGTGAAGGGACAGCTCAGACCTCCCTGGTGGCTGCTTCTAGATCATACCAAGTTGGGTCTCCAGCTGGACAGGATGGAAAGCCCCTTCTCGTCCCATCTAGCTGCTGGAGACCTGGTTGGGGCCCAGGGAGTGGGTGTCCACTGGGGGCCAGAGAGCAGGAGGCTCTCACTCTCACAGGAGCTAGTTCTCACCTCCAGGATCCCTGCTGGAGAGGGGGGGCCTGGACGGTCCCAAGGGGCTTGTGGGCCAGTGGGCTTGTGACTCTGTCAGCCGGTCCTGCCCCCACGGAAGCCGGCGGTCACCAGCCCCAAAGGCTCCTTCCTATCAGACTGCCGGGGCAGCCCACCATGCTGTCCTGCCCAGCACGTCCATCCGTCCATCCTTCCCCTTCCCGTTTACTCCACAGAGTTCCCACCACCTCACATTCTGCGCTGTGGGTTTGGTTGGGAAAGGAAGCTGGCAGGTCCCTTCACACATCTGGGCCGTGAGCAGGTGAGGTGTGTGCTCCCTGCCCTGGAGGGCTGCCTGCTGTGGGACTGGCTCGGTGCGCACCACGTCTGTGACTGCAGGCCAGCCGAGCAGGTGGACAGGACAGGTGAAGGCCGGGCCGTAGAGCCCAGTCTTCTGTGGAGAGCAGCTTCCCTGGTGCTGAGATCACAGCTTGACTTTGCTGGCACTTGACATCTGTTACACTTGTATTGGGGAGAAAAAAGATGTTAGCATGGTTTTTAGGTGAGTTGAGAGCATTTTAGTCAGTTGGGGAGTGTTGTCTGATGTTTTCCCTAATTGAGAAGTGTTCCTCTTTTACTTTAGAAAAGGTTTTCCTCCTTCATTTTCAGTCGCTTCGCTCATTGTTTCTGTTTTTCCAGTAAAATCAAAACTATAACCAGACTAAAGTGGTAGAAAAAGAAAATTTCTTTTCTTTTTTGATCCCTGGGTCGGGAAGATCCCCTGGAGAAGGGAATGGCAGCCCACTCCAGTATTCTTGCCTGGAGAATCACATGGACAGAGGATCCTGGGGGGCTGCTGTCCATAGGGTCGCAAAGAATTGGACACAACTGAGCAGCTAACACTTTTTTTTTTTTTTTTTACGAGGGAGATGATTTTTCTAAATTTTTTATTTTTCTTTTATTTCCGGCTGTGTCTGGCCTTAGCTGAGGTGCATGAGCTCTTCATTGCAGCCTGCGGGCCTCTCACTGACTGTGGCACGTGGGCTCTGTGGTTTCCTGCAGGCAGGCTCTCCAGCTGAGGCGTGGGGTCTTCCTGCCCTGCAGCAGGAAGGATTTTAGTTCCCCAACCAGGGATCTGAGCCATGTCCCCTACATTGGAAGTCTATGTTCTCAACCACTGGGCCAAGCAAGCTCTGAAAAGGCATCTCCAGTGGCTCAAAACCTCGGCCCTGGGTAGACTGTGCCCCTCTTCTGAGGAGCTGGCATCTGCTCTGGAGCTCAGCAGTGGGGACGGACAGCCTGGTTGCAGGGCCTCCGTTCATCCCCTCGATTGCAAATTACCTTATGCTGAGGTTACAGGAACTGCCTCCTCACTGGGGCTGTCACTATGGAAGGAACCCAGTCAGAGTCTTCCAAACGGGTCACGTGCCCCACTCACATGACATTGAAACCCAAGCAAGGCAGTGTCCTGAGTTTCCCTACCTCCTTGTCTGGTCGAGAGGGCTGTGGGGTCGGCAGGCTTCCTCTGAGCACAGATGCTCTGGCACCCCAGGAGGGCAGCGGAGCCGAGGCCCGTCCACCAGGCCCATCCCCAGGAGTTTCCTGCACTGGGTGTTGGAGCCGAGGCCCCAGGAGGGGAGGAGGTGCTGCTTCAGGCCCAGCTCTCCCAGAACCCCTGCCTGAGGGACTGGGTCCCAAGTGGGACACGAGGCTGGGCGTGAGCACCGCCCCCGGGCTCGGGCTCGGGCGGCTGCGTGCGCGCTCACGGCCTGCGCGGCCAGAGCGCCGTGCGCTAACGCGCGTCTCCCTTTCTGTTGGCAGCGGCTCGGCGCTGAGGCGTGCGTGCTTCTGCTACGCGCTCGTCTGTTCTGCCCCAGCTTCTGTGTATATCCTTATGGTCACATCCCTGCGTTACCACTTATTTATATGGAGTGTGTTTTCTCCAAAACTTCTCTACGAGGGAACACATCTGCTCGCCACAGCTGCTGTCTGCATATTCTTCACAGCCGTGGACCAAACCAACACGAAGGCTTAGACGGAGCTGTTAAGACACTGGGAAAATTATAAATTTTTAAACCCTTTTGTTTACTTCATGGGTTTGTGTCATGACGGATATCTGTTTAAATGCAAGATTATTCTTTTAAAAAAAGATGTGAATTCTATAAGGTTGATGAATAGCTTCAATTTCTTTGATTACTGTACTTGAATTTAGATTGAGTAGTAAGTAGTTTAAAAGACGTGGTTTGGATATGCATCATATTTCCCTGTTGTCAATCACTCCGGGAACTTCTGAGCTTTTAATTTCCTCTGGATAAGTTACCTGAATATATGTGTTTAAATTGAAGTATACAAAGTTTCCAGGTTTGTTAGTGTCCAGGGATTCTGTGGGACGAGGCTCACGTGCTGCCAGGGCCGCCTTGCAGAGCTCAGGGCCTTTATGATCCAGGAACCACCAGGGGTCCCAGAAGCTTGGGTTTATGTGGGCTATATCTGTCAGCATTTATGGCATTTAAAATTAAAACTAAGACATTTAAAATAAATATATTCAATTAAAAATAAAGATATAAATCATTTGCAACACCAAGTACTCTAGCCCACCAGGCTCCTCCCTCCATGGGATTCTCCAGGCAAGAACACTGGAGTGGGTTGCCATTCCCTTCTCCAGGGGCTCTTCCCAACCCAGGGATCGAACCTGGGTCTCCCCACATTGCAGGCAGATTGTTTACCATCTGAACCACCAGGGAAGCCCCTATTGCATGTTAGTATACCATTTTAAAGAAAAATAAAGGACTCAGTGCTGAATATTCATTGGAAGGACTGATGCTGAAGCTCCAATACTTTGGCCACCTGACTTGAATTGCTGACTCATTGGAAAAGACCCTGATGCTGGGAAAAATTGAAGACAGGAGGAGAAGGGGCAACAGAGGATGAGGAGCTTGGTTGGCATCACCGACTCAATGGACTTGAGTTTGAGCAAACTCCAGGAGATAGTAAAGGACAGGGAAGCCTGGCGTGCTGCAGTCCGTGAGGTCACAGAGTCAGACGTGACTGAGCGACTGAACAGCAACCAGAGTGGAGGCTCGACGCTCGGAGACGCAGCCAGGCTATTGGAGAGCTGAGGCTTCCAGGCCCGCCCCCGATTCCTGGTGAGTCAATCACTATTGGCCAGTGACTTAGTCAGTCAGGACTATATAATGAAGAGCTGGGACCTTTCAGGCCCGCCCCCGATTCCTGGTGAGTCAATCACTATTGGCCAGTGACTTAGTCAGTCAGGACTGTATAAGGAAGAGCTGGGGCTTTCAGGCCTGCCCCCCAACTCCTGGTGAGTCATCACTATTGGCCAGGGACTTAGTCAGGACTGTATAATGAAGAGCTGGGGCTTTCAGGCCCGCCCCCCGACTCCTGGTGAGTGACTTGGTCAGTCATGACTGTATACTGAATCCTCCCATTTGAAAAAAAAAGAAAAAAAGGAGTGCTTTCTTACCCTTTTGGAGAATTCCCAAGTCAGGGAACCAGGAGGGCTCTACGTGCCAGCGTGCTGGGCCCCCAGCTCCACAAAAAAAGAAGGCCTTTGTTCAGGACTTTGCCCTGCAGGTATGTGCATCTTCTTCTTAATTCATATCCTTCAATTTTGTTAATAGTAACTCACTAAACTAGTGAGTGAATGCAGTGTCCCCTGAACTCTGCTAGCCATTCTTTCCACTTGAGGGAGTGACCAGAGGGTAGGCTCTTGGGTGCCTCTGGTTGACAGTCAGTCAGTCAGAGGCACAGGCAGCAACCTGGCCCTGGGTTGGGTGTTGTCAGAAGTGGAGGGTGGGAATCTGATTCTGTCTCTGGGTTGATAGCATCAAGACTGAGTGGGATTCACGGACTCCATACTGCCACAGAGAGCTGCTTGGTCAGGAGAAGCCTCCACACGCAGTCATTGGAACTGGGTCCAGCAACTCTTCTCAGTCTGAGACCACTGAGTAAGGTTAAAAATGTGTCCCCCTGTGTTGGTAGCAGCACTATTCACAATAGCCAAGACACAGAAGAAATCCGAATGTCCACCAACAGATGAATGAGTCAAGAGGGTGTGGCGCATACGCACAACAGAATATTACTCAGCCATAAAAAGAGTTTCACTCCATTCCAGTGAGGTGGGAAGAACCTGCAGACTTATACAGAGTGAAGTAAGTCAGAAAAATAAAAGCAAACATTGTATATTAATGCATACATACAGAATCTAGAAAAATGGTACTGGTGAACCTATTTGCCGGGAAGGAAGGGAAACGCAGATACAGAGATGGACTTGTGGACACAGTGGGGGAAGGAGAGAGTGGGACGAATGGAGAAAGTGGCATCAACATATGTACACTATCATGAGCGTCAGTGAGAAGTTGCTCCAGAACACAGGGAGCCCAGTCTGGTACTCCGATGACCCAGAGGGTGGGACTGGGGAGGGGAGGGAGGCTCAACAGGGAGGTGATACATATATCACTGGAGAAGGGAATGGCAAACCACTTCAGCATTCTTGCCTTGAGAACAGTATGAAAAGGCAAAAAGATAGAACACTGAAGGATGAACTCCCCAGGTCAGTAGGTGCCCAATATGCTACTGGAGATCAGTGGAGAAATGACTCCAAAAAGAATGAATAGATGGAGCCAAAGCAAAAACAACACCCAGCTGTGGATGTGACTGGTGATGGAAGCAAGGTCTGATGCTGTAAAGAGCAATATTGCATAGGAACCTGGAATGTTAAGTCCATGAAACAAGGCAAATTGGAAGTGATCAAACAGGAGATGGCAAGAGTAAATGTCAACATTTTAGGAATCAGCAAACTAAAATGGACTTCACTGGGTGAATTTAACTCAGATGACCATTATATATACTACTGTGAGCAAGAATCCGTTGGAAGAAATGGAGTAGCCATCATAGTTAACAAGAGTCCAAAATGCAGTACTTAGATGCAGTCTCAAAAAGACAGAATGATCTCTTCATTTCCATGGAAAACCATTCAGTATCATGATAATCCAAGTCTATGTCCCAACCAGTAATGCTGAAGAAGCTGAACAATTCTATGAAGACCTACAAGACTTTTTAGAACTAACACCCAAAAAAGATGTCCTTTTCATTATAGGGGACTGGAATGCAAAAGTCGGAAGTCCAGAAACACCTGAAGAAACAGGCAAATTTGACCTTGGAGTACAGAATGAAGCAGGGCAAAGACTAATAGAGTTTTACAAAGAGAATGCACTGGTCATAGCAAACACCCTCTTCCAACAACACAAGAGAAGACTCTACACATGGACATCACCAAATGGTCAACACCAAAATCAGATTGATTATATTCTTTGCAGCCAAAGATGGAGAAGCTCTATACAGTCAGCAAAAACAAGACCAGGAGCTGACTGTGGCTTAGATCGTGAAGTCCTTCTTGCCAAATTCAGACTTAAATTGAAGAAAGTAGGGAAAACCACTAGACCATTCAGGTATGACCTAAATGAAATCCCTTACGATTTTACAGTGGAAGTGACACATGGATTCAAGGGATTAGATCTGGTAGACAGAGTGCCTGAAGAACTATGGACAGCGGTTCATGACATTGTACAGGAGACAGGGAGCAGGACCATCCCCAAGAAAAAGAAATGCAAAAAAGCAAACTGGCTGTCTGAGGCGGCCTTACAAGAGCTGTGAAAAGAAGAGAAGCGAAAAGCAAAGGAGAAAAGGAAAGATATACCCATTGGAATGCAGAGTGCCAAAGAATACCAAGGAGAGATAAGAAAGCCTTCCTCATTGATCAGTGCAAAGAAATAGAGGAAAACAGTAGAATGGGAAAGACTAGAGATCTCTTCAAGACAATTAGAGATACCAAGGGAACATTTCATGCAAAGATGGGCTCAATAACAGACAGAAATGGCATGTACCTAAAAGAAGCAGAAGATATTAAGAAGAGGTGGCAAGAATACACAGAAGAACTGTACATAGAAAATCTTCATGACCCAGATAATCAGAATGGTGTGATCACTCACCTAGAGCCAGACACCCTGGAATGTGGAAGTCAAGTGGGCCTTAGGAAGCATCACTACTAACAAAGCTAGTGGAAGTGATGGAATTCCAGTAGAGCTCTTTCTAATCCTGAAAGATGATGCTGTGAAAGCGCTGCACTCAATATGCCAGCACATTTGGAACACTCAACAGTGGCCACAGGACTGGAAAAGGTCAGTTTTCATTCCAGCCCCAAAGAAAGGCAATGCCAAAGAATGCTCAAACTACCGCACAATTGCACTCATCTCACATGCTAGTAAAGTAATTCTCCAAGCCAGGCTTCAGCAATACGTGAACTGTGAACTTCCAGATGTTCAAGCTGATTTTAGAAAAGGCAGAGGAACCAGAGATCAAATTGCCAACATCCGCTGGATCATCGAAAAAGCAAGAGTTCCAGAAAAACATCTACTTCTGCTTTATTGACTATGCCAAAGGTTTTGACTCTGTGGATCACAACAAACTGTGGAACATTCCGAAAGAGATGGGAATGCCAGACCACCTGACCTGCCTGTTGAGAAACCTGTATGCAGGTCAGGAAGCAACAGTTAGAACTCCACATGGAACAACAGGCGTTCCAAATAGGAAAAGGAGTACGTCAAGGCTGTATATTGTCACCCTGCTTGTTTAACTTGTATGCAGAGTACATCATGAGAAACGCTGGACTGGAAGAAACACAAGCTGGAATCAAGATTGCAGGGAGAAATATCAATAACCTCAGATATGCAGATGACACCACCCTTATGGCAGAAAGTGAAGAACTAAAGAGCCTCTTGATGAAAGTGAAAGAGGAGAGTGAAAATTTGGCTTAAAGCTCAACATTCAGAAAATGAAGATCATGGCATCCGGTCCCATCACTTCATGGCAAATATATGGGGAAGCAGTGGCTGACTGTATTTTGGGAGACTCCAGAATCACTGCAGATGGTGATTGCTGCAATGAAATGAAAAGATGTGTACTCCTTGGAAGGAAAGTTATGACCAACCTAGACAGCATATTGAAAAGCAGAGACATTACTTTGCCGACTAAGGTCCGTCTAGTCAAGGCTATGGTTTTTCCAGTAGTCATGTATGGATGCGAGAGTTGGGCTGTGAAGAAGGCTGAGCACCAAAGAATTGATGCTTTTGAACTGTGGTGTTGGAGAAGACTCTTGAGAGTCCCTTGGACTGCAAGGAGATCCAACCAGTCCATCGTAAAAGAAACCAGTCCTGAATATTCATTGGAAGGACTGATGCTGAAGCTGAAACTCCAATGCTTTGGCCACCTGATGCGAAGAACTTACTCATTGGAAAAGACTCTGATGCTGGGAAAGATTGAAGGCGGGAGGAGAAAGGGACAACAGAGGATGAGATGGTGGATGGCATCACCAACTCAATGGACATGAGTTTGAGTAAACTCTGGGAGTTGGTGATGGACAGGGAGGCCTGGCGTGCTGCAGTCCATTGGGGCTGTGACCAACTGAGTCAGACACAGCTGAGCAACTGAACTGAATTGAACTGATAAATATATATATATATATATATATATATAATTACAGCTGATTCAAGTTATTACACAGCAGAAACCAGCACAACATTTTAAATATTTAAAAAAGAATGATGTTATTTGCAGCAACGTGGATGAAACTAGAGATTACCACGTTAAGTGAGGTGAGTCAGACAAAGACGAATGCCCTGTGATGCCACTGACACGTCGGGTCTAGAATGTGACACGCGTGAGCTCACTCACGGAGCAGATGATGTCACTCACACGTGGGGTCCAGAATGTGACACGCGTGAGCTCACTCACGGAGCGGATGATGTCACTCACACGTGGGATCCAGACTGTGACACGCATGAACTCACGGAGCAGATGATGTCACTCACACGTGGGGTCCAGAATGTGACACACGTGAGCTCACTCACGGAGCAGAAACAGGCCCGCAGACATAAAGAACAGACGTGTGGTTGCCGAGTGGAGGCGGGGCTGGAGGAGGGAGCGACGGGGTGTTAGATTAGCAGATGCAAGCTCGCACATATAGGATGAAGGAACAGTCACGTCCTCCTGTAGGACACAGGGACGTATATTCGTGTCCTATGATAAACCATAGTGGAAAAGAATATATAAATAACTGAATCACTTTGCTGTACAGCAGAAGTTAACACAACGTTGTAAGTCAACGATATTTCAGTTCTTAGAAAACATGCAGGCAACACTATATACTGTGCACAGACACACACTTGTGTTGTGGACGCACAGAAGCACTCCAGGTGTGAGCCACGACGAGCAAGAGGTGAGGGCAACCCAGAGGGTGAGGGGGCGCGCGCCCGGGACCAAGGCCATTTCCAGAACTTACTGAAACCCTTTGTAACCATTGCCAGAAGTACCCTCGATCATCACTTACTTAACAGGCTTCCTAACTCCAAAATAGGCAAAGAGACCCAATCCAGTAGTCACCATATAACACCCTAACCCATCAGCTAATGCCACCCATCCAGCAGGAATTTTTTTTGTCTTGAGGCTATAAAAATTGGCTACTAACCCATGAAAAGGGCTTCCCTCATAACTCCATTGGTAAAGAATCTGACTTCAATGGAGGAGACCCCAGTTCGATTCCTGGGTCAGGAAGATCCACTGGAGAAGGGCTAGGCTACCCACTCCAGTATTCTTGGGCTTTCCTTGTGGCTCAGCTGGTAAAGAATCCACCTGCAATGCGGGAGACCTGGGTTCAATCCCTGGGTTGGGAAGACCCCCTGGAGAAGGGAAAGGCTACCCACTCCAGTATTCTGGCCTGGAGAATTCCATGGATTGTAGAGTCCACGGGGTCGCAGAGAGTCGGATACGACTGAGCACCTTTCACTTCACAACCCGTGAAAAGCATCAGCTCTCCCTGGCCCGTGAGGAGGTCGGCTGCTGTGCACTCAGGGCCCGTCTGCTCCCAATAAACTCACTCCTTTCTGAAATGCTCTGTGTCTGTAAACTTTTCCAACCTGAGCTTGGACTGCCGTGATGCTAAAAGTCAGACCAGCCAGCAGCAGCTCACCACCGCAGCTATCAAGTCTTTGAATTGTGGCAGGTCTACTTTGAGGTGTGCCTAATGTGTAATATCCAACCAGATTTCTGCACTTAGTATGGAAAATAAATGCAAAAGTCTCTTCACCCTCCAGTCTCCCAAGAGCGGCACTTGCGTTTGCATCAGGGCAAGTGCCAGGATGGAGCATGGGGCACCCTCTGAAATTCCCGGCATCCAGTCCCCGGGGTAGCCACTGAATGAACAGAGACAGCCCTGGTGACTGGCATGGGGGTGGGGCCCCTCAGTGGAGAACAAGAAGGGGCTGAGTTTTGGCGAAAGTCTTGCGTTTAGGGCCCTAAGGGACCCTGAGGAGGCCAGTGAGCAGGCTGTTCGCTGAAAGCACAGAGGTCTGCGGAGAGCTGGAGATTGCTACCCTGCCAAACCTGGGCTCACAAAGCTCCCACAAACGCCGCTTGGAACAGCCTCGGCCCCACTTGTAGCTAGAACAAGGCGAGGGCCCAGCCACAGTGGAGAACTGAGCTCAGACCCCTGTTCTCACACCAGCTCCACCCCAGGCACACAGCCCGTTCCCTAAGCTTAGGCTTCCTACCTTTGAAGTGCTGTTTCCAGGGTTAAGGGAGGCAGCAGTCTTCAAGCGCTTGTCACACAGGGCCTGGCTCATAAAGAGCTCCCAACACAAATTAGCCATTGGTCAGATGACACCACACTGACAGAGATGGTGGTGGGCATAGGCCTCGGGCTGGAGTGCGGGCTCGGGCAAGGCTAATTGGTTGGGCAGGTGAGGGTGGGGTTTCAGAAAACTCCTGGAGCTTTCCTCCACCTCCAGGAAGGGTTGGCGATGGCAAGAGGTGAGGGAGGCAGGAGGTGGCAGAGCTCACAGCTCTGGGTGGCTCCATGGTGGTAGACGAAGGAGAACTGAAGTCTTGCATTTAAGGAAAAATAACCTGAGCTACACTCAAAGGCAGAAGGGGCTCCCGGGGCCAGCCCGCTGCACAGGAGCAGGGGTTGCTGCCTCCAGGGCCGATGGTTCGGACGGCCCTGCAGGTACACTTGGAAGAGGCTCCCAGGAAAGGCAACGTCCCAGCAGGGCCAGGACACAAGATGGGGGTGAGGGTCCAGTGATGGACACGGGTGTTGAGGGGACTGTGTGAGCCAAGGCTGGGAGGAGAAGGAGCAGGTGGAGAAAAAGTCCCTAAAATGAGCAAAATTGAGGCCACTGCTGAGTCCATGCTGCCCCAGGCAGAGAGGCCCCTTCAGAGCACAGACTCTTTGGCCTTTCACTGGATGAGAGTGGAGTCTCCAGCAGGACTCCAGCCTCTGACACAGAGGCCATGCCTACCCCCACCTCCCCAAGCTGCTGAGAAGAGGAAGTAACGTGCCAGGCGGCATTTATGAAGTAACACAGTCACTGGCACTCTTATATGCAAACGTTTGCAAATATGCCAAATGTTCCGAAATTTTTCCCCCTTGGGTGATTACTCTCACTGTTTCAGCTTTTTTTTTATGTTCATCTGACAGATGGCGAGGGCACCACCAGCTTCACCCCTGCGCCCTGGCTCAGGGAAGGGGTGCCCTCCCTGGGTATCCTCAGCAGCTCGCCCCAGGCAGGAAGGAGGGCACAGACCACGCACCTGAGTTCTGTACCAGGTTCAAAAGTGTTCAATGCAGTCCCCCAAATTCTTATTCACCTAGAACATGACCTTATCTGCAAATAGGGTCTTTGCAGATCACTCTGGACTAGAGACGGACCTAAAGCCAACAAAGTCCTTATAAGAAGCAGAGAAGGGCACACAGAGCCAGAGGACACCAAAAGTGGGACCAGCTATAACGTGGTATGTCCGTGGGCCCAGGCATGCCTGGGACTGCTGGCTCCCAGAGCCTGGAGGGAGGAAGAGAATGAGTTCTTCTTTAGGGCTTCAAGAAGGAGCCAGCCCTGCCAACTACCTGACCTTAGACTTCTGGCCTCCAGACTATGAGATAATATATGTCGTTTTAATCCATGTAGTGTGGCAGCAGTCCAGGGAACTAAGACAACCTCCTACAATGTCCTGGTCACCGAGATGGTCCAGGCCCCTGAGAAGGTCCAGGCCCCTGAGAAGGTCCAGGCCCCTGAGATGTTCCTGGCCTACATCCTGGTACTCCATATCATCTTCCCTGCTCAGCAACACCAGTGAGTTTGCCTCCCCACTGCACACCCTCCTGACATGCCCATGGCGCACACCAGCTTCAGTCTCCACACCTACTTATTCTCTGGGCCCCAGACAAGAGCCCCCTGTGCCCCACAGAGAAGGCTGAAAGGTCAGACTGGGTCAGGTCCACGAGGTTTTACTTTTTCTTCAGAAAAGGTAGTTCTTGAAAGTTCCTGGGAAGGACAGCACAATCTGACACATGTTTTAGAAGAAAGTTTTATCAGGAGTGGAGCTGATAAAGGACCCAGGCTGGTGTTGTAGGAATAGTGTGAGCACACAGCAGGTGCACAGGTCAAAGCTGGGCCTGGGTGTCGGGAGAAGGGCCCCCTCCTGCAGCCACAGGCGGCACAGGGAAGGGCCACAGTGGCCTCCATCCCTGGCCAGCCTGTTCGGCGCTCCTGCCCTTGGCGTAGCCCAGGTGGCTTGACCACACAGCCTGCTGGACCAGGACCAGAGTCACGAGTCACCCAGAGACAGACAGGAAGTGACCGTTGTGCTCTATCGATTTGAAAGGAACAGGATTTCTGCTGGCATTCTGCAGAGGAGCGAAGGTAGATGAAAACGCAGACAGAGCTTCTCTAGACGAAACTCACCTGTGTGAGGACGATCCTCCAGATGTGGGGATTCTGAGAAAACCATTAAAAACTTTGACAGGAACCCCCAGGCTTTCTCCCACCACCACCACCCCCAGGAAGTCCTTAGAATTCAAACTGGGGATGTAAGGATGTATGGGCACTACTTTTCGAAGTTAGATTTTTATTTTCCATCTTGGTGAGTTTTTTCCTGTAATTACTGTGCCGAAAAGTGGCAAATTAAACAAAGGTATCATATCATCTAGAAAATGAACCACCTAACATTAGGCTGCTGGCTCCCTCTCCTATAAAAAGAAGTTCACAGTTATACAAAGAATTTATACTTACTTATGTGCCAGAATTCATTTTGCTTAGAGTCTCTTATTAATTTTCATTCATATTTTGGTGAGAAAATGGTGCTTTGGGGCAATAACACTGAGGGCTTGCAAGGGGCCTGTGCCCATAGCAGGGCTCCCCAGAGGCCACTCAGAGGCTCTGCAACACTGCTGCCCGGGAGCCTGGGAACTTGGCCTGCACACTGACTGATACGGACAGGAGCCGTAGATTTTTGTATCAGTCAAAAATTCAGTTTTGTAGTCGAGGCTTGTGTGGCCAAGAGCAGCTCCTCTGCCTGAGGAAGGCGTGTGAGCCCTGGCGCCCTGGGGGCGCTTGCTCAGCAGCATTAAGGGAACAGGGTTGTTTGCTGACTGTGCCACGTGTCGCTGATTAGGTCATTCTTTAAACAAATTTTATGTTTAAAATAACTTACAAACAGCATTAAACAAAGTAACAACACAAAAATGTGTTTATTTAATTCTGGTATTTCACCATGATATAAACTCTTGGTTTGGCCTCCACCAGGCCAAGAGTTATTATTCTGAAAAGTAGAATAAGACCCATATTTTAAGAATGCTCCAAGAACTGGCGTTATTTTCCAAGGAGCATAAGAATCAATTCTACACAACTAATGTAAATTTTCAAAAAGGAGAAAAAGCATGAATGAGCTGGCTAACCTCCCAGGACTCTGGAGCCATCACAAGCAGTTAGCAGGAGGCGAGGTGGTGACTTTCCACTGCCTCCCTGAGTGCTGGTCTTCAGAACAATTTGAGTGAAGGGATATTGGAGATTTTATTTCTTTAGCAAAATTCAAAAAATGAAACCCTGGGATCCCATATCATTATATTGGCCTCTATAAAGCGGACTTAACCATATTCTGGAGTTAGAAACACATCTTTAAAAATCCCATCTAGCTTCTTGGTCACATGTACATTTGACAGGGGGAAGCCACTGTCTGTACCCACAGATGCCCTCTGCTGCCCCATCCCAAGGAAAGTCTGCAACTTGAGCGAGGTCATTGATTTTGCCTGCATGTTTGAAAGACAAATCGTGTAAGACACCACCTCGCTCAAGAGTCTTCTCCAGCACCACCTCGGGAAACAGGAAGGATACAGGAAGGCCTGACATCAGATGTCCGCGCTGCTCCAGAGTTTGCTCCGTTCCAGTGGTCCCTGCCCAGCAGCCTTCCGCAAGAGCTCACCGTGTGCCCACTCACTGGGCGCACCCTGGCTTGGCTGCCTCCTTACGTGGTTCTGGGAAGTCAGCCTTGCAGCTGCCCCTGAGGTCTGTGCTCCATGGGCGGTGAGCAGCCCTGCCTCATTGACTGGATCTCAGGAGATGGGCTAAAGCTTTCCCGAAGTCTCTTCTGCTGCCACTTATCACTTTTTCTGCTTAGGTTGATGGCCAGTGGGCTGGTGGTGTGGGGGCAGGGGGCGGGTGTCAGGTGATAAGGACCATCAGGGCAACTAGTTGGGCTGGGGCCTCAGCCTGGCTGAATCTCAAGGCCTAGTATGGAGCACTATCTGAAGAGGTCTGGGTATGAGGACCTGGGAGGTTGGCCTGGAATGATTCTTTTTTCTCGGATGGCATCAACGTAACGAGAAGACACTGCCCAAGGCCCCTTTGATCAGAATCCCCAAGTTTCTAAGTAACTGTCCAAGCATCAGCATAACAGCTTTGCCACCTCCACTGAACGGTGGCCAGTCTCCACTTCTCTGCATGGATAGCGGGCCTCTCCTCTCTAGCAGCCTCTGCTGCAGCTGGGTGGCCCTGCTGGTCATGATTAGACGCTGGACTCGGTCACCTGGGGTACAAAGGAACTCTGGCTTTGGGCAGGGCAGCTGGTCTCATCCCAGAGCCCACAGCTGGAAGCCATATCTCCAACACCAAGTCTGGCTGCTTTTCCACAATTAGAAGTGGACCCCTATACACTCGAGAGAGATCACACACTATTTCCTTAGCTTTCCTCACTTCCAGTGCCCTGTGCTGTGCTCACCCCAGCAGAGCGCAGGGTGAGTCCTCAACTCCTTTTGCAGGAGGGTCACACCATTTGGGCCCAAGTGGGACTCTGCTTACAGCACGTTCAAAATTAGCAGCACACCTGCCTGGCACCACAATTCCAGCACATGGTAGTTGGATCACCTTTCCCCGAGATCCAGAGCCTACCTGGATCCCAGTCAGAACCACAGGACTGGGCGGAAACACATTTCACCATCGTTCAGAACACGTGTCACGTTGTG
This sequence comes from Budorcas taxicolor, assembly GCF_023091745.1. Classification (NCBI taxonomy): domain Eukaryota; kingdom Metazoa; phylum Chordata; class Mammalia; order Artiodactyla; family Bovidae; genus Budorcas; species Budorcas taxicolor. Next base: position 117,372,121 of record NC_068915.1, on the reverse strand, counting down.
TTTAAATAGGCACACACATGTGTATCCTAATGATTTAAAAGTATGACCTTCACATCAATTAAGGCTATTTAAGGGGTATATTTCAAATGAAATGCTATGATATCCAAAATTACCAATTACTGAATTAACCAACAGGATAATAATCTTTGCCAGAAAAACTATGACTGTGATTTCCAAAATAGGATTGGATTGTTCATATGTATTAACCAAAATAAGCTCAGTTTTGCCGTAAAAACCCAATCTCCAGTTTCCAGAAAAAGAAATGTATGGGACCTGATATACAGACAGAAATTTAGCCTCCGAAAGAGGTTGGATTTAGCCAACCCGCTAGCATAATACAACTGTTCAAACTCACATCTGTCAGACCAAATTCAATCATTTTCCCCCCAAATTGATGTTTGTCGACATTCTCTAACCCCAATTTGATGAATATCTCCAATAACACAGCAATTAATTTAATAAAGGAACTCACCAATTTTAAATTGCAATAAATTTACCAAACATTTTCACTGTTTATGGAGAGCTTTACAGTAAGAAAGTTATCAACAAAAGCAGGCACATCCGTGTACAAAGTGTTGCTGTGGGCGCTTCTTCACGTCTTCCATTCCGACAGTACCAGCCGCTCCGTCTTTCTGTCCTCTCAGTCAGCGTGCTTCCCGCTCGCTGGGTGAGCTTCCACCCGGGCCTGGGCCTCGGGGGCGCCCAGGGAACGGACTTGCCAAAGAGAAGTGCGGTGGGGGCGAGCCAACCCCAAAACATTTATTGTAAACTTTAAAATGGAGTCCGGATACGAGCAGACACAGAAAAGAAGAGAAACCTCCCAAACACAGAAATAATAGGACTGGAGGACCAGTCTCGCGGCGGGGAGCCCCCCAGAGGCGCTGGGCCAGACCGCCCTGAAGCTGCGGCGCCACGGAGAGGCTTGGCTTTGCGTCCCGCCAGCCCCGCACCTCCCTCGCCGCCGCGGCAAGGCAGGGAGACGGGCCCGGCCGTCCGCACAGGCCCAGGGGCTCAGCAGGCCCGACCCGGCTCCCAGGGGCGCGCCGCCTCGCAGGACGGGCGGCAGCAGTAGGGGTAGGAGGCGTTGAGGTCGGGGTCCGAGGGCGCGTACCCCGGCAGCTCCACAGACGGGTGCCCCCCGCAGCACACCTCCACGCCCGCCTCGTCAAACGCGTGGAAGACGCCCACGTTGATGTAGGAGACCGCGTGGTGCGTGGCGAAGCCCGCGCAGTCCCCCGGGGCGGCCAAGTCCGACTCCTCCGGAGACAGGATGGAAGCCTCGCTGGGCCGCGGCTGCAGCCGCCGCCCCCGCCGGCCCCGCCGGCCCCGCCGCGCCCGGGAGGCGGGCGGCTGCGCGCGGAGCCCCGGGCCGCCGCGGGGCCGCGCCAGGGCCCGGCCTCCCTTCCGCCGGCCGCGCCGGCCGCGCCGAGCCTGCGACGACTTGTAGTTCTTGACCAGCAGGAGGCTGAGCAGGCCCAGGAGGCACTCGAGCGAGTTGAAGACGGTGGAGAGCACCAGGCCGCGCTGGTAGTCCTTCAGCTGGCGGCACTTGGCGGACGTGGCGCTGTCCAGGGTGCCGCGGGCGCGCGGCGCGCCGGGGGCCGGGCCGGGGCCGGCGGCCGCAGGGCCCGGGGCCGGGCCGGGGGCCGCGGCCGGCGCGCGCGGCGGCAGGCAGTAGTGGGAATACTTGCGCTCCACCAGGGACACGGTGTCGCCGTCGATCACGGCGCCCGCGAAGGCGCTGAGGACCCCGAGCATGAAGACGAGGACGCCGAGCAGGAGCAGGTTCTGGCTGCTCACCGGCCCCGAGGGCCCGGCGGCGCCCCCCGGGTCGCCCGGCGCGGCCTCCGCAGCCCCCGCGGAGCCGGCGGCGACCCCTAGCCCGGGGCCCGGGCCCGGCCCCGCGAGGGGCGCGTCCCGGGGCCCGCAGCAGAGCAGGGCGGCGCCGAGCAGCGAGAGGCCGGCGGCCAGCAGCAGCCCCGAATAGAAGGCGCCGGCGGCCGCCCCCAGCCGGAAAGGCTCCCCGCGCAGCTCCGAGCCCAGCGAGAAGCACTTGAGGCCGACGGCGGCGGCGCTGAGCGCGCAGGCGAGCAGGAGGCAGGAGGAGAGCGCGGCGCAGGCCCCGCGGACGCTCCACTTCATCCTCCGCGCCCGAGCCGGCCCGCACCCCGCGCGCCCGCCGCCGCCCGCCGCCGCCCCCGCCGCCTGCGCCTCCTCCCGGCGCCGCGCGGCCGGACCGCCGGCCTCCTCCTCATCCTCCCGCGTCCTCCCGGGCCCGCGCCGCCGCCGCCGCCGCCGCCGCCGCAGTCGGAGCCCGCATCCTCCGCCTCCTGCCGCCGCCGCCGCGGCCCCGCGCAGGGAACCGATGCGGCGCGGAGGACCGCAGGGCGCGCGCGCCCCCTCCCCAGCCCGCGGCGCCCCTCCCCGGACGCTCAGCTCCCCCCACCGCCCGCGGCCCGGCGCGCCCGGCCCAGGCACCGCCCTCCCCCGCCCCCCCGCCCCGCGCCGCCCCTAGGGCACCCCTCGGCCACCCCCGCCAGGAGAAGCCCCCCGCGCCGCGTCTCTGCGCCTGCCTCCCCCGAGCGGCGCCCCGGCCTCTCCGGGCACGCCGCTCCCCACCCCTGGGCGCCCGCCGCTGACGCCCCCAGGCCCCACCCCCAGCGCCTCCCGCCTCTCGGGCCCCCGCGGGCGCGCTCCGCAGGCCACGGGGCTGGGGTCTCACTCCTCGCCCCCCGCCTGTCAGAGATCAGGAAGCCCGAGGAAGTTGGCTTGGAGTGCGGGAGCAGAGGCCCCTCGTGCTGAGGGCCACCGGGAAAGCCTGAGGGTGGGCGGGGAGGGGCGAGTCCGGGGCGGAGGGGAGAAGGAAGACCCCGCAGCGGGGGTTTCCGTGCGGGGGCGGCGGGAGGGAGGGAGGCGAGGAGAGGAGCCCGGGCAGCGATGAGCCGACTACCCGCGGGAGGAGGGCGGGAGTCCGGCTGCGGGGCGGCGCGGAGGGCTCGGAGGAGGCGCTCGGGTGCCGGGACCCTCGGGCGCCGCCGGGGAGCGCGGGCCCCAGTGCGGGGGGCGGGGGGGGGCGCGGCCCCGGGGAGCCCTGGAGGAGTCTCGTCCGAGCCCTTCTCAGGGATCCTGCGGGACTTCCCCGCAGATGCGGGTGCGAGTGAGTTAACTCATCGGAAGGCGGCTCGCGGCCTGAGAGCAACGCGGGAGACGGGGGGTGCGGCGTGGGGGAGGGTAAATCGCCTCCTTCCGACCGACGCGGCGCTCTCGGTGGGAGAGGAAGGCGTGGGGCCGGGCAGAGCATGGAGATGGCCTTGCCCGGGCCTCCCGGGCACCCAGCCTGCTGAAACCAGGCCTGGGAGCGCGTCTCCGGCAAGCCCTCTGAGGTCCCACCGCGCCGAGCGCCCTCGCGTTCTTTCCACACCGGCTCTGGCGCTTCTGCAGCGCGGCCTGGGACCGATGACTCACCCTGCCGGCTAATTACAGCGTTAAATAACTTCGCGCTGGATCCCGGGGAAGCGGGCGGCGCGGCAGCTAGGGAACGCGATGCGGGAGGAGGGGCCGGGGGAGATGCAGGGGTGCTTTGAGAACACACACCCGTTCCTGCCGCCCGCTCGGCAAGTTCTGGCCCGTGGAGGCTCCCCCGGAGCTCACAGCGTCGGGCCCTTTCCTGCACAGTGTCCAGCGGTGCCCGGTGAGCAGGGGCACCAGCCCCCAGAGGGCCCTCGCGTCTGGAGGAAGCCTCACCCACATTCGCCAGGCAGCCCGCGCAAGGGGACCCTCGCCCACGTTTCACGGAAACCATCTGCCCAGTGAATATATGTGAAGGCCTTTCGTGCGTCTCTCTGGACATTTGCGTGGGACGGACGTGAACGGCGGTGGCTGTGCGGAGAAGGAGCAGGTTTCGCTGTATTTTTAGCAGGGAGTGCAGATTTTAGAGCATCAGCTGAACCTCCTCGTTCAGTCCTCTCCTCATGCATGACGACTTGCCAGAAAAGTAGGGATAGTGAGCCTCCTTTCACATTTATGGGGTATAGGTTTTAAAGGACAGTGTGTAAATCAGCTTGTATAATAATCATGGCACCCACGCGTGTGAGCGGAGTTGCCATGAGCTGACTTCCAATGATTATTTCTGTTTCCAGGGAGACGAGGTTTGCAGCCACCTCCGTGGAGGAAGGAGCAGCTTCTCCATTGCCTCCGCTGTGCTGCGGCAGCCGGATTGATGAGGCTTTGCGGGAGGAAGTGAGCTGCCTTGGCTGGTCCTGAGCCCCGCCAGGATGGAGGCCTGGGTTGGCCTGGGCGAGCTGCAGGCGGCGGTGCAGCAGCCTCTCAAGTCCGAGGACCCAGGCAGGCTCGTGGTTTAGGATTCCTCCAGGATCTGGCCTCCTCTCTCCTCCAGAGCCTGTGTCTGCCAGCCCTTCACTCGACCCCTGGCCACTGCTCTACCCCTAAATGAGTGGTGCCTCTTACCAAAGCAAGCCCTCGGCATATGCTGGTCCCGTTTCTGCTTTATGTTCCCCGGGCCACATCCTCAGCCGGCTTCTGCTGTCCCCTTTCTTAGACCTTAGCTTCAGCTCCCTTAATTGCCCTAACTTCTGTTGGGTGCCCACCCTCCTTTGAACAGCGGAAAGAGTGCCCCCAAAGACTTTCCTGTTTAGTCCTGGCAACGAGCCCTGAGGCAGGTGGGCCTGCTATCCTCACAGAGGTTTTCCACCCCAAACCCAGACTCTGCTCACCTCCCTGGCCCCCACCTCCCTGCACCCTCTCCTTCCTGCACCCCTCCTCCTTGCACCCCTGCCTCCCTGCCCGTCAGCTCCTGGACAAAGTTCCCCCATAACAGGCAGGATCTCCCAGTGGTCTAAATGTCTGTCTTCCCAACCATATTGGGGGCTCAGTGCAAGCAGGGTCCATATCCAGCTTGACCCCACCCCCTCCCCATCAGGACTCCCCAATCAGGCCCCGTCCTGGCCATGTGGAATAGACAGGTGAGCAGATGAATGAATGAGTGAACTGCCGCCAACCTGGGGTTGCTCTGTCCTGTGACACCATCTAATGTCAGTCCAGTTTTGCTCACAAGGAGAACAGGGCCAAGTGACACACACAGGTCCGCAGGATGGCGAGGACCCACCTCCCTGCTGCAGTGAGGGGGTGCACTCTGGCCAGGAGCCAGAAGCAGAACTGTGGAGCCCTGCAGGCAGAATGACCAGCAGGCGTCCTGCCATGACGGGCCTTGAGCTGTGCGAGTTCGGACTTCATCCCGAGGGTGAGGAGACCTTAGAAGGCCCGGCTCTGTGGGGTGTTCTAGACGCACTGCCGTGAGAAGACTGGGCTGAGGGCTGGAAGCATGTAGGGGTCGGGGCCGGTGGAGGGTCCTGCCCCATCACAGAGCTCGTGGAACACACTCTCAGGCTCCCGCCCCACCGCCTGGCAGATGGCCGGCCGGCCATCTCTTTTTTGGCTGCTCTGCTGGAACGCAGACAATGGTCAGCTCTCTTGATGAGTGTGTCTGTCTCCCCTCTGTGTCTGCAGGAGGAAGGGACAGCAGCCTGCAGTCCCTGCCACACACGGCTCCCAGGGACCCTGTAGCCGCGCCACACTCACCTCCACAACCCATGTGTAGTTCGAAAGTTAACCCCACTGCTTTCTTCTAATGGCTGTGCTCGGTCTTTGTTGCTGCTCGTGGGCTTTCTGCAGTTGTGCAAGTGGGGCCTGCTCTCCAGGCGTGGTGTTTGGGGCTCACTGCCGTGGTTTTGGGGTGCAGAGCACGGGCCCTAGGGCTCCCGGGCTTCAGCAGTTGCGGCTCAGGCCTGGTAGTTGCAGCTCGCGGGCTGTGTTGTCCCGAGGTGTGTAGGACCTTCTCAGACCAGGACTCGAGCCCATGTCCCCTGCACTGGCAGGTGGATGCTTTACCGCTGAGCCACCAGAGAGGCCCTCCCCTGCTTTCTGGCAGAGTCCTTTCCCCCGGCCCCCAACAGGCTCACCTGTGAAGCTTGTGCCCCACCACAGCCCCTGGCACAGCGGGGTCCAGGGGGTGACTTGAGGGCCAGGGTGAACTCTGAGGCAGGGAGCTCATGCCAGAAAGAAGCAGCGCCCTCATGAGAAATGACTCTACGTGGGGAGGGGTGGGTGGCAAGGAGTGATTTTGAGAATCACAAACCCTACCACATACCAAGCGAGTTCACAGGGACCCTTGTGGTGCCCCTGTGTGGGCACATCACGGCCACACTCTAAACACAGGGCCAGAGAGGACAGTGTTTTCAAAGCGCCACGTTTTTATAGCAGTAAGCGCGTGTCAAGTGAAGAGTGTTTGTCGTATTAACGTTAAATTTCATTTTAATATTTGCATATTTACTAGCATTTAAAATTAAGCTTCCTGCAGTGTTTACTTCAGTTAATTTGGCTGAATTCTGACTATTTTTTCTACTTTGTCTTTCACCTTACCTTCCAGTATTTCATCCTTTGCCTTTTTAACTGGCTAAGAGCTCAGATTTCTCTTTCATTATTAATTCTAAGCCCCTTTTTTAGGGACGATCAGCATAGATCTTCCGGTAGGAGTGCAGCCACCTCTGCACAGGTGAGGGCTCACCTGAGGAACACAGTCTCACAAACTCAGAGCCTGTGAACTCTTGGAGACACAGAAGGTACCTTATTATTTTATAAGTTTTTGTCTTACAAAATGTAGTGGAGCCCAGGAAACCTGTAAAGCACGCGCGTAGCAGCTTAATGACATAGATGGGCGTCTGTGTCCTCGCAACCAAATCAGGAAACAGGACGCTGCAGACTCACGCACACGGCCCACCTCACCCTCCCCCAGCGGCCCTGCTGACCTCAGCGAACGGCCTCCTGTGTCTATTTGCACTTCAGTCACCTAAGTACACGTCCCTGAACGTTTTAGTTTGGCTTTGCCCGTTTTTTATTGTTTTTATACAAGTGGAATCATAACGCTGATTGTTGCACATCTTGTTTCTTTCATCCAACTTGATGCCTGTTGTTGTGTCTGTACTTTATCTCTGTCAAAGCTGGTACTAAGCCACTGTGTGAAGGTGCCACAGTTTATCCACATTACTGATGATGAGCATGTGATTGTTTCTAGTTTGGGATATTATGAATGAAGCTGTTGTGAACTTTCTTATGCTTGTGCACTGATGCACTTAAGGGTAGATTTTATTTGCTCATGAGTAATATAATATATACAGTGGTCATGTATGGATGTGAGAGTTGGACTGTGAAGAGGGCTGAGCGCCGAAGAATGGATGCTTTTGAGCTGTGGTGTTGGAGAAGATTCTTGAGAGTCCCTTGGACTGCAAGGAAATCCAACCAGTCCATTCTGAAGGAGATCAGCCCTGGGATTTCTTTGGAAGGAATGATGCTGAAGCTGCAGCTCCAGTACTTTGGCCACCTCATGCCAAGAGTTGACTCATTGGAAAAGACTCTGATGCTGGGAGGGATTGGGGGCAGGAGGAGAAGGGGACGACCGAGGATGAGATGGCTGGATGGCGTCACGGACTCGATGGACGTGAGTCTGAGTGAACTCCGGGAGTTGGTGATGGACAGGGAGGCCTGGCGTGCTGCGGTTCATGGGGTCGCAAAGAGTCAGACACGGCTGAGCGACTGAACTGAATATAATATATATCCTCAGCTTTTTGTTGAGATACAATTTATGTGCAATAACAATCACTGATTTTAAGTGTTTGACTCAGTGACTTCAGACAACTGTACACATTGGAATGAGTCTCCACCACAGCACGACACAGGAATAGTCCAAACACCCCCAGAGCCCCCTTTTCAGCAACGCTCTGCCCCACTCAGGGCCCTGCAGAGCTGCTCGTCTGCTCTCTCTTGCTATAGTTTTGGTATGAAGTTTCAGATGCTTGCAGTCATAAAGTATATTGTCTTTCATGTGTGGTTTCTTTCACTTGACAATGCTTAGTTTTTATTGTCGAGAATTCCACCAGAATTTGTTTATAATTCATCCAACGATGGACTTCAGTTTGTCCATGTGGCATTATTATGAATTAACGTTCATGCACAAGTCTTTTGTGAAGGTGTCTTTTAATTTTTCTTGGAGTGGAGTTTCTAGGTTTTGTCTTAAGTTTATATTAATTCTATAAGAAGCTGACCAGTTGTTTTCCACAGCGGCTGTACCACCCTGCATTCCCCTGTGCTGTGTATGAACGTTCCCCACACGCCATCCCTTCACCAAACCTTGGTGCTACCAGCGGTCTTCTTAGTAATGTTGACCATATGACTTTGATTGAGACCGTATGGAACCCATAGATTAATTTGAGCATAACTGATATGTTAGCAATATTGAATCTTCTGCTCCGTGAACACAGTTTATCTCTACATTTACTTAGATCTTCATTAATTTCTCTCAACATTTTATAGTTTTCAGTATAAAGGACTTGCACATGTTTTGTTAAATTTGCCTTTAAGTATTTTATATATTTAATCCTTCTTTAATTATTACTTTAAATAACCTTTTGTTGTCCAATTGTTTGTTACAAGGATATGGAGATATATTTGACTTTTAAGTTGCCTTTTAAACCTGCAACCTTGCTAAATTGACTTATACTAGCAGCTATTTTATAGGTTTCTTAACGTTTTGAATATAAGCAATCATATCACAGGTAAGTAGAAACAGCTTTAATGCTTCCTTCCTGCATGCCTTTTCTTTCTATTTCTTACTTTACTGTATGGGCTAGACCCTATTTGCTGTGCACAGTAGCAAACAGAAGTTATCGGAGTAAAAAATCCTTGCCTCATCCCTGGTTTTTCAGCTGCCCCGTGGCATGTGGGACCTTAGTTCTCTGACCAGTGGAAGCTTAGGGTCCTAATCCCTAGACAGCCAGGGAAGTCCCTATTGTTCCTGATGTCAGTGGGAAATCAGTTTTTATCTTTCATCCTTAAGTATGAGGTATGCTCTAGCTTCTGAGGAGAAAATTTTCACTGGGTTGAAATCTATTTCTAGCTTTCTGAGAATTTTTTTTTTTAATCATAAACAAGTGACATGTTTTCTCACTTTTTGTTGCTGCTGCTGTTGTGTTTGCTGAGATTATTACATGGTTTTCCCTCTTCAGTCTGTTAGTGTGGTCCATTACATTCGTTGTATTCCTGAGCTAAATTCCACTTGGTTTTTCTCACACAAGTAGCATCTGGTACCTATTATCAGGAATACAAATACTTCTGCTCACTACACCTTGGTTTAGGCATCACCAGGGAAAACACGAAGCACTCAAGCACTGGATGGGACAGCCTCACTCACGCGGGGGCGTGACGGCGCAGGACGGCCGCTGCACCGGTGCTGGAGCCCCGAGGCCGGCGGGCCCTTCCCAGCGGTGGCGATGAGGCCCGGAGCGCGCGCACTCCACGGGCGCTGCAGCAGCAGGACCCTGCCTCCCCAGCGTGGAAAAGATGCGGGGCTGGGCAGGGGCCCATGGCACACACTGTTAGGCCGAAAAAAGGAACATACTGTGAGCCTGAAAGAGGGGGAAATATTCAAGCGATGAGCAGAGTGCAGTCTGAAACTCTTTCCTTCTTGGTGAGGAGAGGCTCCTGAGGCCCACTCTTGTGCCGCCAAGGCAGAGGTTAAAAGACTGCCTTTCTCAGCGGTCATAATGGTTCCTTCCTTTTCGTACTGGACCCACGTGATTTGCTGTTATTTTGCGGAAGACTTTTGTGGCTGGGCTAATAAGGGATATTATTTTTAGCTTCCTTGTAATATTTTGTCCTGTCTAGTGTCAGAGTGACGCTAACTTCACTAAATGAGCTGGGAAGTACTCCCTTACCTTCTCTGTTCTGAAGAATCTGTGTAGAACTGGTATTCTTGCTTCCTTCAGTGTTTGGTAGAATTCACTTGTGAAGCCATATGGTGTTAAAGTTTTCTTTCTGGGATGATTTTAACTGTAACTTGAATTTTTAAAAGTGGTTGTAGGGCTATTAAGGTTATATAATTTTCTTGAATAAGCATTAGTAATTTGTGTCTTTCATCTATTACAATAAAATTTTCAGATTTGTTGGCATAAAGTTGTCCACAACATTCCCTTAAAAGTTGTGATTTTTATTGTATATAAAATATATCTCAATAAAGCTGAAGGAGGAAAAGGCTTAATTTGTTTTATGTCTGTAGGATCTACAGTGAACTTTGCTCTCATTCCTAATATTGATAATCTGCTTTTTTTTTCTGGGCAGTCACCAAACTGCAGTCGATCTCTTATTACAGATAATTAGATCTCCCCACAAGGTCTTAAATAGCATCAAACACCATTTCATGTCTCCTAACACAGAGCAGACCAGGCATTCACTACTGGAACTAGGTAAGAAGTGTTCAGCTTCAAGCTTCTGATCGCATCTCACGGTGACCACAGCCTGGCTCATTTTCTCATGTTTTCCGACTGCACATCTCACACTTTTTTTTCCGACTGCGCATCTCACACTTCTTGTCCTCTGAGTGGAGACAAAAGGTTCTAGTTCATGTTCTAAGTGCAGTAAGTTGAGAGAGACAAACCCCAGTGAAAACACATCAATCTCAATTCAACTCAGTTTAAAAAAAAAAAAAAGCAAACTTAAATTATTTGTTTTGAGGAAACAAAGGGAAAGGAAGGCATGGGGTTAAGAGTCAAAACTGACAAAGACCAGATGCTATACATGGCATGTCGTAGTTCTGGAAGCTATCTGTTATACGATATTTTAAAATAAAGTGGCTTTTGTGGATTTTTTCCTCTTTTGGTATTATAAACATATGCTGTCTAATAGTACGCAAATCTAACACCTTCTTTTTTTGCAAACAAAACAAAATGGAAAGCCTTTAAGGCAAATGAACTCCTAAGGAAAAAAGAAAGTCATTTGTTATAAAACTGTGAGGATACCCAAGCAAGACCCCACTTAAGATTCGTCAGCATGAACTTGAGAGCTTTTGTCCGCTATTCCTCAGAGTTAAGCTGAGTTTTGATGTAATGGGAGCCACCACTGCCTCCTATGTCTTCAGTTTTGCCTTTCTCCACATCCATCCTGCAGGTGAACTCAGCAGAACTCATAGTAACTGAGATCTGAGTCAAGTCAGTTCAGGCAAATGGGCAGGGACTTGGTCATGGGACCATTCACGTCATTTTATCTATTAACTATTGGCAAGGAACAGCAGTATATTTTGGATTTGCTTGAAAGCCCAGTATCAAGAAAGCTGTCACAAGAGCCTCATTGTCATTGCGGAGTACAAGGACAGGAGACACACCCAAAGGGATGAGAAGCCTGGAGCAGAGGGTGAGCGAGGGCGGCAGCACTGGGCAGTGTTTTCCTAGGCACCCCTCCCTTGTGGGGAGGGGAGGGAGGCGGAAGAAAAGAGACGCTTTGCTTTGAGGTGATGGAAGCAGCTCAGCCTTACTCTCTTAAGTAAGGTGCCCATCTGTCTCTGGGCTCCTACGAAATTTGACCAAAGAAAGCATTCCTATATCTTTCAAGGACATAAGGGAAAACTCCCCTGAGACTGGAGAGCAGGCTTGAGCTCTGCACCAAGAAAACCCCCCACACCGTCAAAGCCAGCATTTTCTCCAGGGGTCAGGCGGCCGCACGGTCTTGCTTGCAGTGCTGGACCCGTTCTGCCCCTCAGTGTCTGGGATTTCACTCCGTTCTCAGCTTCCCCACCGTGCGTTCCATTCTTCCATCTTTCTGCTTCCATTCTTACTGTCCCTCCCATTCTGCTCACTCTGGTCCTGCTTTAGGTTCGTTCAGCACTGGGGAATACTGACCTTAGATTTGTCTGTCAGACTCCAGATATGAATGGTTTCCATAGGGAGCAAGTCGACACCTCTGAAATTTCAGACCCATCTTATTGGCCAGGGCATGGAGCGGCAACACTGTCTGGCCCCAAGGAGCATTAATCTCATTCCATTCCACAGGAACACTGGGCAGCCGACCCAGTCTGAAGTTATTGACTGTACCAAACTGTCCACTATGCCAAATGTGGAAAGTTGCATTAAAGACATTAGTTTTCTTCAGTTTGTCCAGCTGCATCTGGGCATAACACATCTGGTTTTCTACACTCTTCAGCTCATTATCCAGTTCTAGCTGTTGTCTTTTAAATTCACTGTATTCCCTTTGATACTGAGATTCCTCCTGATCCAATCTCTCAGCCTCAGCCTGGACCTTCTCGAGATTTTCCGCCACTATCTTCCGGTGTTTTTTCCACGTCTTCCAGCTCTTGGATCAGCCTCTCTCCTCTAATGCCAGCTCCTTTAGCTCCAGCCCAAGCTGTTCGCTGTCGTCTTCACGCATTTGCTCTGAGGTCTCCAAACAGCGTTTGCAGTTCTGACACTCGTTTTCAGTGGCGTGGAGCTGAGTGTCCAGCTGTCTGTGCATTCCTCCCACAGGCGGTGATCCACATCTGTCTGGCCTGACATAGTGTCAAAAAGGCCCCCAGTGACCTTCAGTCTTCAGCTGAGGCTCTCCACGGAGCCGCCGTCGGGTGCCTCCCCGATCAGAGTGAAGCTTCTGGCACTGTCCGTGGACATCACCCTGGCTGGGGGGATGAGTCTGCAAGAGACACCATCCTGGCGAGTTCCAATAAATGGCTCTTCTCCTGAGTTAGCCTCTTCCTCCTGGGTCTCTCCTGGTCTCAGCTGGGCTGTGCCAAGTAATGGAGCTGTGAGCTCCGGGATGGTGACCCGGTCCAGGATCTTGAAGCTCGTGCCCAGTTTCAGAGGCTGGCTGCCGCACTGACACACGGTCACCTGCGTGGTGCTCCATCCCTCAGGACCCGGAGCCCTCCACCCCGGTCCAGTCTACAGCGGGGATGCCGGGGATGCCAGGGCCTCGGCCTCGGGTCTGTCTGCAGGCAGGGCTTCCCCGACTGCCGCCGCCCAGCCTTCACCGCACTTTTTCCTTGATCAATTTGGCTAGAGGTTTGTCAGGTTTTGGTCATTTCCAGAAACTACATCCTAATTTATTTTCTTTATTTTCAGTTTTATATTTCATTGATTCTGCTCTTTTATTTTCTCCTCTTTTTTCTGCTTACTTTGGCTTTAGTTTGCTCTTTCTTTTCTAGTTCTGATTTGAGACCTTTCTTATTTTCTTATCAGAGAAGGCGATGGCACCCCACTCCAGTACTCTTGCCTGGAGAATCCCATGGATGGAGGAGCCTGGTGGGCTGCAGTCCATGGGGTCTCGAAGAGTTGGACATGACTGAGTGACTTCACTTTCACTTTTCACTTTCATGCATTGGAGAAGGAAATGGCAACCCACTCCAGTGTTCTTGCCTGGAGAATCCCAGGGATGGGGGAGCTCTTATACAATCTTTTAATGCATTGATTTCCCTTTAAGCATTGCTAAGTGGCTTACATCAACAATGAGTGAACTGATTCCCTTAATTTGAACTTGAATTCATTGAAAAAAATTCTTTTTTTATATATGCCCCCATAACTTTTTAAGGTGCTCCCTGATGGAAGACACTAGAAGATAGTACTCAAACTGGGAGACAGGAGCTGAGGGAGCAGATGGGTGGTGGGTGGGTAGATAGGCGGATAAATAGAACACGTGGCTAAGATAAAATACAAGAGGGACTTGGACCAGTGGTGATGCTGTGTCATGAGCTGGGGAGCAAGGCTGACCCAGCTCTGATCTGCGGTCAGAAGAGGAGGTAGTACCCTGTGCTGTGCCCCAGCAGCGGTCAGATTCAGACGGGTGTGCTCTCGGCGGCCACAGCGCCCTCTCTCATGCTCCACAGTCGCACGCCTGTCTTCTTCATTCTAGGGCCCAAAGAGCCCCTCTGGGGATGTGATGTGTTCAGCAAAGGGGGTGAAAGGCAGTGGGGCTCCGTGACTGTTTAGAAGGGCCTTTCTTGCTTCCTCCTGAGACAGGCAGGGGCCTGGGCCCCTTGGCTGCCATACTTACAGCTCACACATCTCTCCTCCAGCAACAAAATACAAAAAAAGACATGGGACCAAAATAACAGCACACCTGCTCACCTGGGCCGAATTCTGGACAGTCAGTCAGTCCAGCCGCTCAGTCGTGTCCGACTCTTGGCGACCTCATGAATTGCAGCACACCAGGCCTCCCTGTCCATCACCAACTCCCAGATTTTACCCAAACTCACGTCCATCGAGTCGGTGATGCCATCCAGCCATCTCATCCTCGGTCGTCCCCTTCTCCTCCTGCCCCCAATCCCTCCCAGCATCAGGGTCTTTTCCAATGAGTCAACTCTTTGCATGAGGTGGCCAAAGTACTGGAGTTTCAGCTTCAGCATCTGTCCTTCCATATTCTGAACAAAAGTTACCAAAAGACCAAAAAAAATTTTTTTAATCCAACTGCCACCTCTAAAGAGCCAGAAGCAAAAACAGGGTCAAGAGCAAACACAGAGCACATGTGCCCCCTGCACTCAGCATCACCAAAGGGCAAACCGCCTCAACCCCTGCCGGCCCAGCCCCGGACACACCCCTACCCTCAGCCCACACAAGGAGCAGGCTCACCAGGGAACTGTTCCCAGGGAGAAAGTGAGCCAGATCCCTGAGTTTCAGTTCCTTGGTCGTGTCTGACTCTTTGTGTCCCCATGGACTGCAGCTCGCCAGGCTTCCCCTGTCCATCACCAACCCCCGGAGCTTGCTCAAACTCATGTCCATTGAGTTGGTGATGCCATCCAGCCATCTCATCCTCTGTCATCCCCTTCTCCTCTTGCCCTCAATCTCTCCCAGCATCAGGGTCTTTCCCAATGAGTCAGTTCTTCGCATCAAGTGGCCATAGTAGTAGGGCTTCAGCTTCAGCATCCGTCCTTCTAATGAATATTCAGGACTGATCTCCTTCAAGATGGACTGGTTGGACCTCCTTGCAGCCCAAGGGACTCTCAAGAGTCTTCTCCAACACCACAGTTCAAAAGCATCAATGCTTTGGTGCTCAGCCTTTTTTGTGGTCCCACTCCCACATCCATACATGACCACTGGAAAAACCACAGCTTTGACTAGACGGATGTTTGGCAACAAAGTGATGTCTCTGCTTTTTAATATGCTGTCTAGGTTGGTCATAGTTTTCTTTCAAGGAGCAAGCGTCTTTTAATTTCATGGCTGCAGTCACCGTCTGCAGTGATTTTGGAGCCCCCCAAAAATAAAGTCAGACACTGTTTCCACTGTTTCCCCATCTATTTGCCATGAAGTGATGGGACCAGATGCCATGATCTTAGTTCTCTGAATGTTGAGTTTTAAGCCAGATTTTTCACTCTTCTCTTTCATACTCATCAAGAGGCTCTTTAATTCCTCTTCACTTTCTGCCATAAGGGTGGTGTCATCTGCATATCTGAGGTTATTGATATTTCTCCCAGCAATCTTTATTCCAGCCTCTACTCCATTAAGCCTGGCATTTCACATGATGTGTTCTGCATAGAAGTTAAATAAGCAAGGTGACAATATACAGCCTTGACGTGCTCTTTTCCCAATTTGGAACGAGTCCATTGTTCCATGTCCAATTCTAACTGTTGCTCTTGACCTGCATACAGATTTTTCAAGAGGCAGGTAAGGTGGTCTGGGATTCCCATGTCTTTAAGAATTTTCCAGTTTGTTGTGATCCACACAGTCAAAAGCTTTGGCATAGTCAATAAAGCAGAAATAGATGTTTTTCTGGAACTCTCTTGCTTTTTAGATGATCCAGTGGATGTTGGCAATTTGAACTCTGGTTCCTCTGCCTTTTCTAAATCCAATGGAACATCTGGAAGTTCTCGGCTCATGTACTGTTGAAGCCTCACTTGGAGAATTTTGATCATTACTTTGCCAACATTTGAGATGACTGCGATTGTGTGGCAGTTTGAGCATTCTCTGGCATTGCCTTTCTTTGGGGCTGGAATGAAAACTGACCTTTTCCAGTCCTGTGGCCACTGCTGAGTTTCCAAAATTTGCTGGCATATTGAGTGCAGCACTTTCACAGCATCATCTTTCAGGATTTGAAATAGCTCAACTGGAATTCCATCACCTCCGCTAGCTTTTTTCATAGTGATGCTTCCTAAGGCCCACTTGACTTCAGACTCCAGAATGTCTGGCTCTAGGTGACTGATCATACCATCATGGTTATCTGGGTCATTAAAATCTTTCTTGTACAGTTCTTCTGTGTATTCTTGCACCTCTTCTTAATATCTTCTGTTTCTGTTAGGTCCACACCATTTCTGTCCTTTATCGAGCCCATCTCTGCCTAAAATGTTCCCTTGGTATCTCTCATTTTCCTGAAGAGGTCTCTAGTCTTTCCCTTTCTGTTGTTCTCCTCTGTCTCTTTGTGTTGATCGCTTAGGAAGGCTTTCCTGGGTCCGCTCGCTGCTCTTTGGAGCTCTGCGTTGAGACGGGTTCACCCTTCCTTTTCCTCTGCCTTCAGCGGCTCTCCTTTTCTCGGCTGCCTCTGTAAGGCCTCCCCAGACAAACCTTCTTCTTCTTTGCATTTCTGCTTCCTGAGAGCTTGTTTGTCTCCTCTCCCCTTTGCTGCAGCAAGGGCCCCAGTAAAGCCTTGCCTGAACTTCTTGTCTGGCCTCTGTTGACAGGGGAAGGCCAAGCACCCTGGTATCACTCCCACATTCCATTAGCCAAAGCCACAGGTCAGTTGCCTGAGGTCAATTGCAGGGACAGAGCTGATGAAGTTTAGCCCTCTTACCAGACCGTCAGCCACTGCCTTATGCCCCCGCTGGCAGTGGCATTTTCCCCAACTCCTATGTCCTCTAACTTGCAGCCACAGTTTCTTCTGGGCAGACAAACCCTTTGAGCCAGAGTATTTGGTCACAGGACTTTCCAGTGCCCTCTCGGCCCTTGCGCCTCTGGCCATCGCCCGAGTTTTCTTTCGCAGTCAGTCTCACGTCCCCTCTGAAGTTAGAATCCATCCTTTCAGCTTGTTTTCTGTTCATGCAGACACTTCCCATGGTGGGCCCCACTCTGAGAGTCACACTCAGGCCCCAGAACCTACTGGTCTGTTTCTCTGCGAAGCCCTGGTTCATGCAATAACAGTTGAACATCCCCTACAGGTTCAGAAAAGCTGCTCAAAGGGCTGAACCAACACCTGTTGAGGAGGGTGGGCTCCAGGCTCCCTTCACGTTCTCAGCTCTTTCCTCCTGCGGCCTTGACCCTGCCCTCACACTTGCCTTTCCCAGGACAGCCAGGTCCGGGCAGCCGTTGTGCACGCCCAAGAGGAGGGAGTCGCGACTGACCAGCGTGGCCCGGCTGCCTCCCTCTCACCAGTGGCAGCCGTCAGTGGCTCCAAGCTGATCCCTGCCAGCCTCCGGCCCTAGGATGAGGCTGTGGCTGGTTTAGACCAGTTCCATCCGTGAATGTCCTTCTCCTCTGTACCTTTTCTTATAAAGACAACACCTAATCCAGTAGAAAAGGAGTCAACAGGCTGTATATTGTCACCCCTGCTTATTTAACTTCTATGCAGAGTCCATCATGAGAAACGCTGGGCCAGTCGAAGCACAAGTTGGAATCAAGATTGCCAGGAGAAGTATCGATAACCTCAGATATATAGATGACACCACCCTTATGGCAGAAAGTGAAGAGGAAGTAAAGAGCCTCTTGATGAAAGTGAAAGAGAGGAGAGAAAAAGTTGGCTTAAAGCTCAACATTCAGAAAACTAAGATCATGGCATCTGGTCCCATCACTTCATGGCAAATAGATGGGGAAACAGTGTCAGACTTTATTTTGGGGGGCTACAAAATTTCTGCAGATGGTGACTGCAGCCATGAAATTAAAAGATGCTTGCTCCTTGGAAGAAAAGCTATGACCAACCTAGATAGCATATTAAAAAGCAGAGACATTACTTTGCCAACAAAAGTCCATCTAGTCAAGGCTATGGTTTTTCCAGTAGTCAGGTATGAATGTGAGAGTTGGACTGTAAAGAAAGCTGAGCACCAAAGAATTGATGCTTTTGAACCCCAACTGGTGTTGGAGAAGACTCTTGAGAGTCCCTTGGACTGCAAGGAGATCCAACCAGTCCATCCTAAAGGAAATCAGTCCTGAATATTCATTGGAAGGACTGATGTTGAAGCTGAAACTCCAATACTTTGGCCACCTGATGCAAAGAGCTGACTCATTTGAAAAGATCCTGATGCTGGGAAAGATTGAGGGTGGGAGGAGAAGCAGATGACAGATGATGAGATGGTTGGATGGCATCGCTGACTCGATGGACATGAGTTTGAGTGAACTCCAGGAGCTGGTGATGGACGGGGAGGCCTGGCGTGCTGCAGTCCATGGGGTCGCAAAGAGTCAGACACGACTGAGCGACTGAACTGAACTGAATCCAGTAGAGCTCATCTTAACTGGGTTACATCTGCAAAGACTGTAGGGGGCTCTGCTGATGACTCAGACAGTAAAGAATTTGCTGCCAATGCCAGAGACCCAGGTTCAATCCCTAGGTCGGAAAGATCCCCTGGAGGAGGAAATGGCAACACACTCCAGTATTCTTGCCTGGAGAATTCTATGGACAGAGGAGCCTGGCAGGCCACAGTTCATGGGGTCACAAAGAGTCAGACACAACTGAGCAATTACCACTGTGAAGACTGTTCCCAAACAGATTCCCTTTCACAGATTCCAGGCTGAAAAACAAAAGGCAGAAGTTGATCCACCAGGGCCTTCTTCACAGCTTTAAAAAAGATCAAGCCCCATGGTGCCAGGAGGATGCCTGCCCTACTTCTCTGCCCCTGAAGCCCTCCTGTGACCCCTCAACCCACCCCATGGAGGCAGAATGCCACTTGGTTGCAGTCATAGCCACAGGTCCTTTTCTGATTGAGTTAAGCGAAGCTATTAAAATTCTGTAAGCTTGAAGGATTCCATCTCTTCTGCCCTCTGCCCCTGGATCCATGTAGGTAACGGTCTGGGTGAGTGTGGGCTGCTCCCAGCTCTGGCCAGGGAGGCAGGCACTGTTGGCAAGGCCACCTGGCAGCACCCGAAGTCACGCCTTCTCTGGAGGGCTGGCAACAAAGGTGGCGCTCCCTCCATCCGAGCTCTCTGCTGTTCCAGGACTAGGGTGGAGAACAGACAGCGTTTCGGTCAGGTCAGTTCAGTCCAGTCACTCAGTCGTGTCCAACTCTATGACCCCATGGACTGCAGCAGGCCAGGATTCCCTGTCCCTTCCAGAGCTTACTTAAACTCATGTCCATAGAGTTGGTGATGCCATCCAACCATCTCATCCTCTGTTGTCCCTTCTCTTCCTGCCCTCAATCTTTCCCAGCATCAGGGTCTTTTCAAATGTGTCAGTTCTTCACATCAGGTAGTCAAAGTATTGGAGTTTCAGCTTCAGCATCAGTCCTTCCAGTGAATATTCAGGACCGATCTCCGTAAGGATGGACTGGTTGGATCTCCTTGCAGTCCAAGGGGCTCTCAAGAGTCTTCTCCAACCACAGTTCAGAAGCATCAGTTCTTGGGCGCTCAGCCTTCTTTACGGTCCAGCTCTCACATCCATACATGACCGCTGGAAACACCATAGCCTTGACTTGACGGACCTTTGTTGGCAAAGTGATGTCTCTGCTTTTGAATGTGCTGTCTAGCTTGGTCACAGCGCTTCTCCCAAGGGGCAGGCGTCTTTCAATGTCACGGCTGCGGTCACCGTCTGCAGCACCTACCCCCCTCACAACCCAGACAGAAACACCCTAAGTGTCCACGAACAGGAGGCTACGTAAGTGAGTCAGGGAAGCTCCACAGAACGGAATTCTGTGCAGCCCCTAAAAGCTGATGGCAGACCGTGCCCTGGGCCTGGGTGCAGAACCGCTGCCTTGGACATGTGTGCAGAGGAGGCAGTCTGCAGGGAGGGGCGTCACCAGCAAGGGCAAAGCTGCTGGCACAGCCTGGCTCGAGCAAGTGCAGCTGCGTCTCCACCGGACCCACCAGCCCCTCCAGGGAGGTGGCGGCATGATTCTCGGCGTTGCTGGCTCTCCAACGGTGCCACTTCTCACATGCTCAGTGTCAGCTGGAGACCTGCCTCCTGCTCGGTGCTGACCCACGCGAACACTGCCTCAGACCCCACTGTGGCCCCGGGGTTGTTCCCCAGGCGCTGCCTCCGGTCCACCTCAGCCCCTCAACCCCGACCACCCGCCTGGCACTGGGGGCGGGCACAGTCCCCCTTGGCTGCTTCTCCTGCCACTTCTGCCACCCTGGTGGGCAGGAGGCCACCCGGGTTTCTGAGTGACCACCCCTGCAGGCTGGGGCGCCCATGCCCCGTGGGGCAATCCGTAGCCAGTGGGGAGGGGAGGTTGGAGGGAAGGCCACAACCATGTCCCCCTTCCTCTCCTCCCTCCTTCCTCAGCTGTGCCAGGGCCCGGGGGCTGAGTGGTTGGACCTCCTGCCCAGCTAGCTGCGTCTCTGGCTCCTGGTGAACCAGGGTGTGCTCTCTGCCCAGTACGCTGCCCCAGGACTGCGTCTCTCCCGTGAAGTGTTTGCCCCAGGCTCTCCTCAGCAAATCAGCCACGTGGGACAGGACCAGATGCCCCAAATCTTGGTGGCCTAAACAGCTTCGTCTCTCATGGTCTGTGGGTCCGTCATTTGGGCTGGGCTGAGCCGGGGACTTCTGCCAGTCTTGTCTGCGGTCACATTGCAGCCATGGTCAGCTGGCAGGTGACTGAGGCTGGAAGGCCAGTCCTTGGCCCACCCGGAGACTCAGCCACTCCATGAGCACCACCACTGCCCCTGCCACTGGGGGTGGGCTCACAGGGGGCCGCAGTCATCCTTAGTCTCCCTGGGGGCTCAGCAGACTCTGCAGGGTGGGGCCCGGGGTGTCCTGACCGCCTTCGGAGGAAGCACACCCTGCCTCCTGCTGCTGTGCCTGCCCTCTGCATACCACGCGGCTCATGCGGCCGCCCTCCACCCCACCCCTGGAAGGGTGTAGGTCCCCACTTCATGCTGCAGGCTCCAGAGCATCAAGACCCAAGTCTATGCTACTCTGAAGATTATGGCAGCATAGAGGGAAGGGGTTTCAGCTTCTGACACTACTGCCCCAACCAGCACAGACTCAGAGGGGCTCCCTCACCCTGCCCACTCTTCCATCTCCGCACCCGCTCCCTCCAGGCCCCTGAGGGTGACCTCTGTTCTCTCCATGTCCCCGCCTCCCCTACCCCGCGTGCTGTCCCTTTGCATGACAGCTGAGCACACAGCTCCTGGTTCCATTTCTCACCCCAAGCACCACAGCAAGAGGCTTGCTGGCCAGAGTCTGCCCTGGTGTCGGGCAGTGGGTGGGGGCAGGGGTGCAGGCCCACCCCAGCCTGGGTCCGAGCCCCTGAAGCTCCCCTCTGCCCCCCACATCACCACCTCCCCCTCATCCCTCCAGTGACACACCTGGTAGAAGGACAAGGCCCTAATGGATGTGTCTGTTTTCTGTACCACAGAGTAAATGATATTTCTGAATGCGAACTCCGATTTCCTCACCCTTTCCATCCTCTTGCCTGGTTCATTTTAATTTCAGGGCACTTGCTCCTTACGAAATTGCATCCTCGTCACAGTTCGGGATAAGGACCCAGAACTCTCTCCATGCAGTAGCTATCCAGACACACCTTGTCAACAGCTCCCCGCGTGGCCTTGCTGATAAAATCCCACCCTACATTGAGGTAAAGCTAGCGGGAACCTGGTGGAGTGGCAGTCCCACACCTCCTCAGACTCTCTCCAAGCTCACCTGTGGAGAAGCTACCTGCTGCGCCTGACGGACCCTCGAAACCCAAAAAAAACGAAGATCACGGCATCCGGTCCCATCACTTCATGGAAAACAGACGGGAAAATGGGAAACAGTGAGGGGCTTTATTTTCTGGGCTCCAAAATCACTGCAGATGGTGGCTGCAGCCATGAAATTAAAAGATGCTTGTTCCTTGAAAGAAAAACCATGACCAACCTAGACAGCATATTAAAAAGCAGAGTCATCACATTGTTGACAAAGGTCCACCTAGTCAAAGCTATGGTTTTCCAGGAGTCATGTATGGATGTGAGAGTTGGACCATAAAGGAGGCTGAGCACCAAAGAATCAATGCTTTTGAACTGTGGTGTTGGAGAAGATTCTTAAGAGTCCTTAGACAACAAGGAGATCCAACCAGTCCATCCTAAAGGAAATCAGTCCTGAGTATTCATTGAAAGAACTGATGTTGAAGCTGAAACTCCAATACTTTGGCCACCTGATGTGAAGAGCCAACTCACTGGAAAAGACCCTGATGCCCGGGAAAGACTGAGGGCAGGAGGAGAAGGCCACGACAGAAGATGAGATAGTTGGATGGCATCACCGACTCAATGGACATGAGTCTGTGCAAGCTCTGGGAGTTGGTGATGGACAGGGAAGCCTGGCATGCTGCAGTCCATGGGGTCACAGAGTCGGACACGACTGAGTGCCTGAACAGCAACATGTGTGTGCCGCACAGGAGCATCTCACAGGTGCACCCCACAGGAGCCTCTCAGACACATCTCTCTACACACCTTAAAGGCACCCCTGAATGGAACATCCAATTGCATCGAGTCCACCCCTGGAGCTGCTCAAGAGCCTGGGACCCACCAGTGGGTGCGTTGAGAAGTGAGGGGGGAGAAGCCCCCCTGCAGGTGAGGTGGCCAGGCACTTACACCATGTGCCCAGGGCTCCTCAGGGCACTAATGCCTCAGCTCCCATACCTATGAGCACTTCAGGGGGCAGCAGAACCCACCAGCAAGTCACTGTGGGCCCCCTTCACGCCCACCCACTGCCACCAGGGGTCTTGTATGGGTGGTCTGCCCTGAGGACTCGCTGAGACCCTCCAGCAGCAGTGCCCCGAGCCCAGCGCCAGGCCCTCTGCCCTGACGCAGGGGAGAATCACTCCTCCTTTACTCAGCCCTGCGGAGGCAGAGAGAGGAAAAGCAGAAACAGGGAACGTGGCCCCCAGTGGGGTGAGCGCAGGGCCCAGGAAACACACCCCCAGAAATCCAGCCCCTCTCGGCCGTTTGGCTGGATGGCCACCTCGTCGTGGGCACAGCCCTCACGTCCAGCACGGGCTGGACTCCAGCTCGTGGTGGGAGGGGCCCTGGAAGCTTCCCAGGGCTGGATTTAGAGCGAGGTGACCCTCAGCCTGGGCCCCAGTCCGAGCTCTGCAGCTCCAGCCCACGGCACCTGTGCCTCCGCCCCACCTCTTGCTGCCCCCCCGGCAGCAGCCACACTCCCTAATCTGGGAGAGCGGGGCCCTCAGTGCAGCCCTGAAAGGCCTCTGCTGCATGAAGAAGTGGAGCCTGGGCAGAGCAGCTCCAGGCCAGTGCCCTGAGCTCGGCCAGCTGGGCCTTTGTGGCTGATGCAGCTGCCGGGCACCCGCCCAGGACCCACACAGAAGGCCCCCCCGAACGGAGACTGGTGCTGAGCAAGCTGGTGCAGCCGCGGAGGTGAGCAAGCCGGTGCAGCCGCAGAGGCGCTGGTGTCACACTCCCACACGCATGTGCACAGATGGACGCCCACACATGCATGTCACGTCCACACATTTCCAGCAGCTCAGTGCACACAGCCCTGCCTCCGTGTTATGAGCATGACGACGACATAGACGCAGCAGCATGAGAAAGATAGGGAAACGAGGCCCTTCTCTCCGGCCTCCGTGACTCGGTCTCCAGCTAAACCTCTCTGCTTCCGCCTCTGGCCAGGGTGCTCAGCACCCCTCTCGCTGCTGCAGAAGGCGAGCCCAGAACACCAGCCCCCCGACCTTGCTGAGTGAGGTGCACGCTGGTGGGCAGAGCTCCTACCCTTAACCACGCTGCGGTCCCCAGCACACACGCACACTCGCACGCGCACATCCTCGTGCACACCCAGCATATGCACTCACACACATGCACACATCTGCACACGGTTTCTCGTGTGAAGGGAACTCCTGCTCCTGGAGAGTCAGGCAGACCTGGGGTGAGTCCTCCAGCTGTAACCCAAGCTTTTTGATCTCATCTCAGCTCACAGGGAGGTTGGGATCAGACCTCGAGGAGGGACGGTGGCACGGCACTCAGCCAGAGGCCCCCGCTGCTGTCTGGGCCCACGGGTACCTGTGTGAGGCCCAGACACTCAGGCGTGATCTCATCCATAACACCAGGTAGTGCTGGCAGAGCCACCCTGGGCTCTGTGTGAGCAGAGGGCCTGGCAGCCTGAGTAAGGGTCCCAGCAAGTTGGGGCTGGGTCGAGAAGAGAGGAGGGTGGTGGGCGCTGGTGGAGACCACTCTTACCTAGGGATGCGGGCTCTTGACAGAGAATAGACCCCTGCTCGGTGCGAAGCGAAGGGGAGGCGGTGCAGAGCTCCTCCTGGGACCCCGCCTCCACCCCTCCTCCCCTCTCCCCACTTCCCTCCCCAGGGTGGGCAGCACACTCAGGGGTCCACCCCCATCCCCCCGAGCAGAGCTCTGCCCCACCGCCCAGCACACCTGAGCCTGGGTCTGGGGGCCCAGGAGACCCGGGGCTGCTGCTGGACCTTCCCTGATCCTGGGGGGCCCCTCATGGCATTAGTGCCATCACCTCACCCTGGGGGGTGGGTGGGAGGGCCTGCCCCCATGCCAGGACCTCTGCCACAGGCAGAAGGCCCTGAGCTATTACCCCGCAGCCCCCAGCCCAGGGGGTCTGATGTGCCCAGGAAGCAGGCGGTCTGGGCCGCACGGGGAGGGAGGGAAGGCGTGGGCGGGTCAGCTGGTGTGGTAATCGTCACTAAGACCGGCTTTGCTGACGACAGTGTTTGTTGCAGGGCCCTGTGCGCAAGGGCGGGTGCTGCTCTCGGACGGGCGGCCGGACACCATGAGCCTCAGTGAGGGGCAGGTGCACAGGTTCCTGGACCAGAACCCCGGCTTCGCAGACCAGTACTTTGGGAGGAAGCTGAGCCCGGAGGATGTGGCCAGTGCCTGCGAGGACGGGTGCCCCGAGGGCTGCACCAGCTTCCGAGAGCTGTGCCAGGTGGAGGAGAGCGCGGCCCTGTTCGAGCTGGTGCAGGACATGCAGGAAAACGTGAACATGGAGCGCGTGGTCTTCAAGATCCTGCGGCGCCTCTGCTCCATCCTGCGCGCCGATCGCTGCAGCCTCTTCATGTACCGCCAGCGCAACGGCGTGGCCGAGCTCGCCACCCGCCTCTTCAGCGTGCAGCCCGACAGCATCCTGGAGGACTGCCTGGTGCCTCCTGACTCCGAGATCGTCTTCCCGCTGGACATCGGGGTCGTGGGCCACGTGGCACAGACCAAGAAGATGGTGAACGTCCAGGATGTGACGGAGGTGGGGTCCGCAGGCCCCAGGGGTGCTCAGGTTTTAGGGGGCAGTGAGCGGAGCAGAGCCAGCTCAGAGCTTGCCGGGGGAGGCCTGAGGTGGCAGCGAGGACGCCTGCTGCCCCTTGAGGCATGACTCCCGGGGCGGGGTTTGGGCAGGAAGAGCTCTGGGCAGGGACCGGTGAGGAGGCCCAGAAAGGCGGGGCCGCTGGACCCCGGAGCCCTGAGCTCACGGCCTCGTCAGAGACCGCACCGCCTGCCAGGGTGGGCAAGCTTGGAGGTTCAGAAGTTGGTCCAGGCTCCCTGCTTGCCTGGTGGTTAGAACTCTACGCTTTCTCTGCCACGGCTTGGGATTCAGTCCCTGGTGGGGGAGGAGATCCAAAAGTGTCCCTGCTGGAAAAGAACAAAAAATACAGAAGCTGGCCCAGGGCGCCCAGGGACCGAGGGGCGGGACTGGGGTCGACACCTGCGGGCCGTGTGGGTAGGGGCCCACGATGGGCACAGGCAAGGCTGGCCACCTCTTCTGCCCTCCCCAACCCTTGGGAGGGTCACAGGTCTCGCCTGGGAGCGGCTCCGCCCCCTCCCTGCTGCAATGGGTCCGGAGGGGGGCACCTACAGGGACAGGCGGCTGCCACAGCACCGCAACCCCTTGTCCCTCAAGACAAAACAGACGTGTGGACAGACCCCCAGGCCCCTGACTCCGGACTGCAATCCTCTTAAACGCCTTGGTCCGACGACCTGAATAAGCTGATCTCCGGGATTAGCTTCGTCTTCACTCCCTTTTTGGGGAGCGGGCCGCCCAAGAATCAGAGGGCCCAGCGAGTACACGGCCAGGGAGGCGCCCTGCAGGAGTTGGGGGGCTGCGCCCAGCACCCGCCCGGCCCCTCCCGCCCCGCCCCTCTGTGAGCCTCCACCCCCACCCCAGCAACCCAGACCTGCGCTGTGGGCTCTGAAGTTCTGGTCCAAGGGGCCGGAGGGGGTGCCAACAAGTGGCCGCTGAGAACCGAGGGCTTGCAGGGAGACAGCGGGCGGAGGTTGAACGCAGGGGAGAGCGGTGGCGCCTGGCAATGCCAGGGTCTCTGAACCCGCGTCACTGAGGCATCTAGACTGTTGTGGGGGGCAGTTGCTGTGCAGCAAAACTCCCAGGAGGCGGGATGGCCTGGACGAGGGAGGAGGGCAGGACTGGGCCAGCCACGCGGAGCGCAGGTGGACCAGGAGGCAGGCGGGCCTGGGCCTGGGCAGTAGGCACAGAGCTGGGGGCACTTTAAAGAAGCCACAGGGCTTGGCTGGGCCTGAGGGATGGGGAGACAAGGCCCAGATTTCCTCTCTGGGGTGGTGTGTGGATGCCGATCCTTGGAAAGGGGACGGGCGGGCAGGTGTTTCTGGGCATGCGGTCCAGGTTGCAAGGGGCAACTGGACCAGGACAAAGCTCAGATAAGCTGTTTTCTTCAACTGGCCCCTGACCAAGGAGAGGCCCTGAAGAGCAGCTCCAAGACTGGGGTCTCATCGTGGGGGCAAGAAACCCCGTGGAGCAGATGCTTGCTGGAGCAGGGGCCCAGGAGGTCCACGAGGCTGGCAGACAGGTCCTGAGCGTGGGAGAGGGCTCAGGGCGGCAGAAGGCAGGAGGAGACTGCAGCCTGGACCAGGAGGAGCTTGGGGACGTGTGGACTAGACAAACTCAAGAGGCGTCTGGGAGGCCAGCTAGCCAGACCGCAGCAGATGCGGAGGCGCTAGGCCTGCTCACAGCCGAGCTCTGCAGACGGCAGCTCGAGAGCTGGGGGTCGTTGGCCCTGAGATGGGGTGATAAGGACTGAGCCGGAACCCGAAGCTCAGGCCGTGGGCTATGTCTGCACGTGCTTCCCAGCCCCTGATGCCCAGGGCGTGGCCCCCCGGGTCTTAGCGCTGGCCTGGGCAGCTTCGCTGTGACCCCCAGGGACGAGGGGGACCGGGACTCCGGGGCCCCCAGAGCGACGGCCTCTCCCTTCTCCCCTCTCGTCTCGCAGTGCCCGCACTTCAGCCCCTTCGCGGATGAGCTGACCGACTATGTGACCAGGAACATCCTGGCCACGCCCGTCATGAACGGCAAAGACGTTGTGGCTGTGATCATGGCTGTGAACAAGCTGGACGGCCCCTGTTTCACAAGTGAAGATGAAGACGTGAGTGTCGGGGGACCCTCCGGGCGGGCACACTTGTGCCTGGGGCCGGTATCGCTCTCCTCGCGTGGCCCCGGGGGCTCACCTGCTGCAAGTCAGCCCACGGGCGCGGTCGGGGCAGCGTGTGTGGTCCCCACTCTCAGCCGCCGGGCGTCTCCTCCGCACACACACACCTGGGCGTGCGTCTGAGAGCCGGGGTTTTCAACTGCTGCTGTCGCGACCTCTGCTCCAGGTCTTCCTGAAATACCTGAACTTCGGGACGTTAAACCTGAAGATCTACCACTTGAGCTACCTGCACAACTGCGAGACCCGCCGTGGACAGGTACCCTCGCGCGCCGCTGGCCGGGGCGCCCCAGCCAGCTCCTCGCCCGCCCTCCGGGGTGACTGCTTGGGCCGGCCATCTCTCAGGACAGAGGCACGTGGTGCCATGGGCACCTGGGTACCTTGAGAGAGAGGGCCCAGGGATTTGTGCCTGTGGGTCAGAGCTGTGAGTGTGCAGAGCTGAGGGCAGGGAAGCCCTGTGGGAAGCCCTCGGGCCCAGGGCTGTGACCACCTGCAAACCTGGTGTCACCACTGGGCCTCAGAAGCCGCCTCCAGCCTTCTCTAGAAGGAGCAGGGGCGGATCGTGAAGGTACAGCAGGGTCAGAGAGTCCCGGCTCTCGTTAGCCAAGCCTGTAGGTGGGCTCTGCCCCGGCCACACAGTAGAGAAATTGCCTCCAGGACTGGAGTCTGCTTTGTCCCTGAGTGAGGAGGCCTCGGGGCCTCAGTGGGGTCCGGCCCACCTTCCTCTGTGCAGAGGGGGAGGTGGGGGGATGCTTGGGGGAGGGAGGGGGTGAGAGGGGGCCAGGTGGGGCCAGAGGCCAGCAGCGCTGGACTGCAGGGTGGGGCTGAGAGCAAGGCCGGGCGTGGGGCCGGCAGAGCCCACCGAGAGCTGCAAAGTGCTCTTAGAAGAGCCGCTGGGTGGACGGGGGCTCCAGGCTGTGGGGATGGGGCTGCACCAGAGGTCACGATGCCTATTTCCTTCTTTCTGTTATCATTTGCCCATTAGTCTGGACACAGGGCTAGTCTTTACGCTTTACGGTGTGAGCCAGCATGGCTAGACTGATTATGTGGTCCAGCTCATTTTCTCAGTGGCTCCCGTGCCCTCTGCCATGCCCACCGACCCCATCACTCTGGGTGGCTTTTGTTCAGTTGGTGGGCAGGTGGGTGGGTTTTTGCCTTCAGGCTTCTCTGCATCCTTAATGCTTCCCACGTAACTTCCTTACTCTCGCGCACCCTTACTCTCTACAAAACGCTCCTGTCTCCCTTGTAACTTCCTGCCCAGTCCTGGAATTGCCCATTCCTCAAGGGGACTGGCTCCTTTTGTTGGAGATAGAAACAACACCCACAGCAGCAGGTGTGACCTTGGCGTGGCTTCCAGGCGTGGTCGCCTGCGCACCGCTGAGCCGGGTTCTGCAGGTCGCCACCTGCGTCTACACCGTTCGGCCCGCGCTCCTGCTGATGTCTCCTGTCGCCCCTCGCGTGTCTTTCGGGCCCCTCCCCCGGCTCCCGGCTCTGCTCTTGGCTTGGGCTGTCCGGTCTCTGTGCGTGTGTGCGGCAGGCTGTAACCTGGGACCCACGGGAGGCAAGTCCATCACCAGAGCCCAAAGCGTGTGCACCCCTCCGTCTTCACTCTCGCAGACCCCGTCGTTTCCAGAATGCTGAGGGCAGTGCCTTGCCCTGCCCCTTCCGTGGGGAGCCCCTGCATCCCCTCGCCACGGTCTGCGCTCTCTCCTGGAACCCTCCCATCTCCTAGATGATCTTTATTTGCAAACATTACAGTTCATCCTTTGCGCTGTAGCTTTTTACAGATCTCGACAAGCGCATCAGGGCATGTGTCTACCGTTACAGTGTCATAAAGAAGCATCTCTCCACCCTCAAAACCCCCACCTCCACCAAAGCCCTGACAGCCGGTATTGCCACTGTGTCCACGGCTTCCGCTTCTGCCGACTGTCGTTTACTCGGGGTCATGCAGTAGGGAGGGTTTCGGGACTGGCTCCTTTCACTTAGCAACACGCATTT
The DNA here is from genome assembly GCF_023091745.1 of Budorcas taxicolor. Lineage (NCBI taxonomy): Eukaryota > Metazoa > Chordata > Mammalia > Artiodactyla > Bovidae > Budorcas > Budorcas taxicolor. Next base: position 117,342,765 of record NC_068915.1, on the reverse strand, counting down.
AGGGTTCCTGCATGTCTTTCCATGGCTTGGCAGCCCAGTTCTTTTCATTGTTGAAAAATATACCAAAGACTGGATGCATCACAATTTATTTATCGATTCACCCATGGAAGGACATATTGGCTGCGTCCAGTTTGGGGCAATCATGAATAAAATCGCTATAAACATCTGTAGACAGGTTTCTGTGTGGGCATGAGTTTTCAATTCGATTGAGTAAATACCAAAGAGTGTGGTTGCTGGATAATATGGTATATAATTGTGTTTGACTCTGTGAGACGCTGTCCCAAAGTGGCTGTCCTGTTTCACATCCCCACCAGCAGCGAGCGAGAGTCCCTGTCTGCGTGTCTGCCAGTGTTTTAGACTTCGGTCATTCTTGCTGCTGCTTTAATTCACACCTCTAATGACAAGTGACTTTGGACAGCTTTTCATATACTTACTTGTCAGCTGTATTTCCTACTCTTTGGTGAGGTGTCTGTTCAGATTTTTTGCCCATTTGAAATCAGATTTTTTTTCCTTATTGTTTAGTTTCAAGAGTTTTTTGTAACATTGGGTTTTAAGTCCTTTATCAGATATGTATTTTGCAAATATTTTCTCCAGTGGTATACCTTGTCTTTTCATTCTCTTACCAGTATATTTGGAAAAAAAGTTTCATATTCTCTTTTTTTAAATTGAAGTATAGTTGGTTTACAATGTTATGTTAATTTCTGCTATATAACCAAGTGGTTCAGTTATATATATGTGTACATCCTTTTTCAAATACTCTTCCCCGTTACAGTTTATCATAGGGTATTAACTATAGTTCCTTCAGCTATACAGAAAGACCTTGCTGTTTATCTACGCTATACATAGTGACTTACATCTGCCAACCCCACTCTCCCACTCCACCCCTCTGCAACCCCCTTCCCCTTGGTAACCACCGTCCATGAGTCTGAAAACATGTTTCTAATTTTAATAAATTTAATATAAACATATACTAAGTATAATATATCTGATAAAATATTAATATTAATCACAATATTTATTTAAATATAATGTTGATTATAATAAAATTAATTGTACTAATAAACACAATACATTAAATAAATCTACTAGGGTGGACTGCAGGTGAGTGTCACCGCTTAAGGCTCCTCAGCAAACCCAGAGCCATCTAGATCTTGTCCCATGTCTCCTTCTAGCAGCTCCATGCTTTGCATTTCACACTCAGGCCTCCGAGTCAATCTCAGGAAAGGCATGAGCTTTGTGTCCACATGCAGTCTTTTGCACAGGACACCCAACTGTCCCAGCAGCAGTCGCGAGAAGGCCAGCCTTTCGCCGCTCTCTGCCTCTCTGTCAGGCTGCAGCTGACTGATGCGTGCGCGTCTATTTCTGGGCTTTCTCTTCAGTCCCATTGGTCCGTGCTCCTGTTTTTCGCCAATGCCGTGCTGTACTGACCGCTATAGCTTCATAGTCTTGAAGATGGGAATAGCAGCTCTCCAGCTTTTTTTTCCTGCAGTATTGTACTGGCTATTTCGTGGGTTTTGCCTTTCCATATAAATTTTAAAATCAGTTTGTCCATATGCACAAAACAGCTCGCTGACATTTTAACTGGTTCTGGATTAGATCTGCACATCAGGTTGAGAAGAAGTGGCGTCTTAACAATAAGGAGTTTCCAGTTCATGAATGGAGAATATCTGTTTATTCAGATCGTCCTTGATTTCTTCCGAGTTTTGTCAGCTTTGCACATGGATTCAGTACCTATTGAGTCACTCTGTATCTGAGTATTTAATTCAATGCTGATGTAAGTGGTATTGTGTTTTTAATTTCAAGTGCCAGCTGTTCACTGCCCATAGAAAGAGAAGCAACCGACTTTCGTTACATGTCGACTTTGTTATCTTATAACCTTAAGACAATAATTAGTTCCAGGAAGTTTTAAAAATTGGTCCCTTGGTATTTTCCCATGAATGATCATGTCATCTGCAAGCAGAGAGTCTTGTCCCTTCCTTCCCCATCTCTCTCGTTGCTCTTTCTCTCTGTCTCAGCGCACCTGCTAGGCCTTTCAGTGCGATGCTGCCGAGGGCGGGGACGTGGCCCTCCTGGCTTGCTCCTGACGTTAGGGAGAGGACCAGTTTCTCGCCATCAGATATGACGTTTGCTGAAGGCTTTCTGTAGAATTTTTTCCAGTTGACAAATTTCCCCTCTATTTACACTTTACTTAGAGATTTTATTCCAAATGAGGGTTGGCTTTTGTTGATACTTTTCTCCACCAATTGATACGGTCGTGTTAATGTTCTCCTCTCTTGCGCAATGATGTGGTGGGCTACATGGTGCAATAATATGCTGGACCAGCTTTGCACACCTGGGAGGTTCGCTGCCACTCAGCTGTGGAGCATAATTTTTTTCATGTGCTATTGAGTTGGTTTTGCTAATATTTTATTTAAAAAAATTTTTTTACCTATGTTCATGAGAGATTTTGGCCTATAGTTTTCTTTCTTGTAATGTCTTTATCTGGTTTGGATATTAAGGTCATACTGGCCTCAAAGAATAGGCTTAGAGGTTTTCCTTCTGCGTCTGTATTCAGGAAAAGATTGCTGTGAATTGGCATAATTTCACCCCTAAACGTTTTGTACAAGTCACCGGTGAAGCTGTCAGAGACTGGCGCTTTCTTTTGGAAGGTTGCTAGCCGCTGACCCAACGTCTCGGACACTCACAGTCTGGCCGGATTGCTCCGCCCCCTTGCGCCGCTGCGGGCCGCCTGCGTCTTCCGAGCGCCGAGACCTGCACTGAGCCGAGACTGCGCCCTCTAGACCGCCGGATTTGGGGGCGTACGGGGGTTTTTAATATTTGTTACCTATTAGTCATTTCCTTCTGCCTGCTTTAGGCTTAAAATAATCTTTTTTTCTAGTTTCCTCGGATTAAATTATTGATTTTAGACTGTTTTTCTTTTCTAATACGTGCAATCAGTGCCACGAGTTTCACTCCAAGCCCTGCTTTCATGGTGTCCCACAACCTTTGATGAGCTGTATTTTCATTCAGTTTAAAATCTTTAAAAATTTCTCTAGAGACTTCTTCGATTCGTATATTAATTAGAAGTGTGTTGTTTAAACTATTTTGGAATTTTCCAACTGCCTTTCTGTTAATGATTTCTAGTTTATCGCCTGTGGGATGACAATGTGTTCTTATGACTTTTAATTCTCTTCAATGTGCTGAGACATGTTTTGTGGCCCAGAGTACGGTTTATATTGGTGGCTGTCCCGTGTGACCTTGAGAGAAATGTGGGCTCTGCTCTTGTTGGATGAAGCTGTCTACAGACACTCACTGTGGCCGTTGCTGTTTAGCCCAACTACTTTCTCACTGAGTTTCTGCCTGCGGGGTCTATCAACTGCCTGAAGGAAGGGCACTGAAGTCTCCGACCGCAATGGTGGACTTGCCTATGTGTCTTGCAGTTCCATCAGGCTTCACTTCACGCCGTCTGACGCTCTGCTGTTAGGTGTCTACACATTAAGGAGTAACGTCTCCTTGGAGCAGTGACCGCTTTATCATCATGTAATGTCCCTGTTTACTCCTGATAATTTTTCTTCTGCTTTGTATAAACTTAACATAGCCCCCTCAGCTTTCTTTTGATTGGTGTTAGCATGGTATATATTTTTCCATTCTCTTACTTTTTTCCCAGTTATTTTCCTTGTGATAAAATACACATAAGAAAGTTGCTGCCTCAATCACATCTTGTTTCTTGCTTGTTTTGTTTTGTCTTTTGAATGACAATGGGTTAGTCACGTCCATTTCTCTACAGCCACGTTACTGGTTTTGGTAAGAGAGAGGATGCGCATAGTACTTTTATGCTCCTCTTGAATGTCTGGGCTTAGCGTGTGAAGACAGCATGGGGCCAGTTTGTCACACCTCTTTTGAGCGAGTTGGGAAGGGGCCCCGCAGAGAGCAGCAGGCTGAGGGGGCCAGGAGGGCTGCTCCGCCACGTGGCTCTCAGCCTCGGGCTCCATGGGGACGGGGTTCGTTTCCAGGTCGCCTTTGGCCAATTGCTGTGATTTAGAGTTCTTCCTGGTGGTGCACGCATTGCTCAGCCAAGACGAATGCCAGCAGGAAGGATTCTGAGAGGTGCTCAGACACATGGGGTCTCTTTCTGACCTTTCCCAAACTCTTCTAGTTGGTGGCTTATTCTGTGTTCATTACCAGGACCTCCTGTCGTAAAATACCTCATGCACATGGTGACTATGAGCCTGGCCAGGGTGGGCGGCTTCAGTCGGTGCGCTTCCCTCAACAGCTCCCCCCGAGAGACTTCATACTCAAGACACTTTCTGGGAACTGGGGCGGAGGCCGCTTCCTTCTGTAACTCCTGCCTGCTGTGTGTGGGCATAGTCCTGCCTAGCAGAGCAGAAGTCTCTCCCTACCTGATCTAACTTGATGAGGCGTTCTGTATCTGTACACGGGTTTCTGTGTCTGAAATCTGTATCTGCGTCTGAATTCTGTATGCTGTATGCTTGTAGTAACAGCAATTTAATCAGAAACTACTGGACCCTGTCAGAGATGAGACAGGGGCCAAACAGGAGGCCTAACAGAGCAGTCATCACCAGTCCCCAGAAAAGGAAGACAAAGTTTGGGGTGAGGGCTGCAGGGTGTGTGTGTGACTGTCTTAGTCATTTTTAATCTACAGTTCAGCGGCATTAAGTACATTCATATCGAGCGACCACCACCACCATCCATCTTCAGAACTCCTTACAGATTCCCAAATTGGAACTCTACCCTCTTTAAACACCACCTCCCCAGATCCCCCATTCCAGCCCCTGGAAGCCACATTCTATCCTCTGTTTCTATGATTTTAGCTCATGTAAATGGGACCCTACAGTATCGGTCTTTTTATGACTGGCTTATCGCGCCAAGCAGAATGTCCTCAAGGTCCATCCATGTCAGAGCATGCTCAGAGCTTTGTTCCTTTTCAGGGCTGCATAGCATACCACTGTGGTAGACCGCTGTAGTATACCGCTGTAGTAGACCGCTGTGGTATATACCACATTTTTGCTTCTCTATTCATCCGTTGACGGACACGTTTGTTGCTCCAGGATTTTAGCTATTATGAATAACGCTGCTGTGAAAATGGGTGCAGATATCTCTTTGAAATCCAGCTTTCGGTTCTTTTCAGTGTATGACCAGAGTGGAAATGTTGGATCATATGGTAATTCTGTATAATGTTTTTAAACACCTCCATATTGTTTTCCAAAGTGTCTGTGCCGTCTTACATTCCCACCACCAGTGCGAAACGGTCCCAATTTCTCCACTTCCTTGCCAGCACTCATTTCCTGTTTTGGTTTTAACAGTAGTCATCTTAACAGGTGTTAGTTGTGATTGAAGTTCTGACTTGCATTCCCCTAATGATTACTGATATTGATCATCTTTTCTTGTTTATTGGCCATTTGTATTTCTTCTTTGGAGAAATGTCTATTCAAGTTCTTTGCCCATTTTCTAACCTGGTTGTTTTTGTTGTTGAATTTTAGCAGTTCTCTACATAATCTTTGTATTACTCTCTTACCAGATGTGTGATTTGCAAACATTTTCTCCCTCCCTTTTGACTCTGTTAATGGTGTCTTTCAATGCACAAAAGTTCCTAACTTTCAGGAAGTCCAATTTGTCTGTTTTTTCTTTTGTTGTCAGCCATAATGTTATATCTAAGCAATCAGATATAAGCAAGCAGACTCTTGAGAGTCCCCTGGACTGCAAGGAGATCCAGCCAGTCCATCCTAAAGGAGATCAGTCCTGGGTGTTCTTTGGAAGGACTGATGTTGAAGCTGATACTTTGGCCACCTAATGTGAAGAGTTTACTTATTTGAAAAGACCCCGATGCTGGGAAAGATTGAGGGCAGGAGGAGAAGGGGACGACAAAGGATGAGATGGTTCGATGGCATCACCGACTCAATGGACATGGGTTTGGGTGGACTCCGGGAGTTGGTGATGGACAGGGAGGCCTGGCATGCTGCAATTCAGGGGGTCGCAAAGAGTCAGACACAACTAGGTGACTGAACTGAAGCAAGCATTGCCAAATCCAATGTCAGGAAGCTTTTTTCCTGTATTTTCTTCTAAGTTCGTAGTTTTAGATCTTACATTTAGGTCTTGATCTGTTTTGCGTTTATTTTTGCTTATCATGTGAGGTGAGGGTCCACGTTCATCATTTTGCATGTGAATATCCAGTTTTCCTGGCACCATTTGTTGAAAAGACTACTGTTTCACAAGGAGATCCAACCAGTCCATTCTAAAGATCAGCCCTGGGTGTTCTTTGGAAGGAATGATGCTAAAGCTGAAACTCCAGTACTTTGGCCACCTCATGCGAAGAGTTGACTCATTTGAAAAGACTCTGATGCTGGGAGGGATTGGGGGCAGGAGGAGAAGAGGACAACAGAGGATGAGATGGCTGGATGGCATCACCGACTCAATGGACATGAGTTTGGGTAAAATCTGGGAGTTGGTGATGGACAGGGAGGCCTGGCATGCTGCAATTCATGGGGTCACAAAGAGTCAGACACAACTGAGCAACTGAACTGAACTGAACTCTTTCCCCATTGAATGGTCTTGGATTTTTTGTCAAAAATAATTTGACCATATATGCCACGGTTTATTTTTGGACTCTGTAAGCTATTCCATTGGTCTATATGGCTGTCTTTATGCCAGTATCATGTTTTGATTAATGTAGGCTTGTACTATGTTTTGAAATCAGGTAATATGAGTCCTCCAGCTTTAGTCTTTCTCAAGATTGTTTTAACTATTCAAGATCCCTTGAGCTGCTATATGAACTCCAGAATGTGTTCTTATGCTTCTGCAAAAGCTCCATTGAGATTTTGATAGGGATTACATTGAACTTGCAGGTTACTTTGGGTAGTATTGACATTGTAACAACATTGAGTCTTCTACTTCATAAGCAAAGAATGTCTTTCTAACTATTTATGTCTTCTCTAATTTATTTCAGCAATATTTTAGTTTTCATTGTTATAATAATTCTAGTTCTGAGGCCCTTTCATTTTACCTGGAGGGCATTTCTTGCCGGGAAATTGTAGTGCTCATTTATTCCCTCAACTTTTGTTTTTCTGGAGATGTCTTAATTTCTCCCTCACTCTTAAAGGGCAGTTTTCCCAGATACAAGATTCTCGATTGACAGGTCGTTTTTTTTCAATTTTAGCACTTTGAATACACCAGGTTGGGCTTCCCTGCTGGCCCAGTTGGTAAAGGATCTGCCTGCAACATGGGAGAGCTGGGTTTGATACCTGAATTGAGACGACCAGCTCAATCAGTAAAGAATCTGCCTGCAATGCAGGAGACCCAGGCTCGATTTCTGGGGTGGGAAGATCCCCTGGAGAAGGAAATGGCAACCTACTCCAGTGGAGTGGAGCTGCCTGGAGAACCCCATGGACAGAGGAGACTGGCAGGCTACAGTCCACGGGGTTGCAAGAGCCGGACACGACTTAGCAACTAAAGCGCCATACACCAGGTCACACCTTCTAGTCCCCAAAGTTGCAGCAAATTCCGTGCTGAAATGAGAGCGGATGAGAAACCTGCTGATAAGCTTAGCGAGGATCCCCTGTGTGTGACGCGTCTCTTCTCCCACTGTTTTCAAGAGTCTCTCCATCTTTCGACAGCTTGATTACAGTCTGGGTGTCTGAATTCATCCCATTTGGTGTGTGTCGAACCTCTTGGATGGTAGTATTCAAGTATTTCATTAAATCCCAGCCCTTATTTCTTCCCATATGCTCACTGTGCGCGCCTCTGCCTTTGGTGAGGCCTAGCCGTCCCCCTGGGCGGGGTTCTGAGTGGCTTTCATCCTGCCCTGGCTTTGAGGCTGCCTTTCTTTCAGCTTCCTCTCAGCCAGGCCCCTTAACCTAAGTGCTGTGAGGACATTTCCCCAGATTCTTATCTGCAGCTTCAAGCAGTGGCCTCAGGCCAAGATTCAAACCCACCCCACACAGCCCAGGTGTGGGCCTGGGAGGCAAGTCTGGGAGCATCTTCTGGACTCTGCCCCACCACACATACCTTCCCCCAGCAGATCTCACCCAGGGGCTGTGATCCTTCCAGGGAAGCTGGATCTCAGGAGAAGCCAGCTTTCTGATTCTCTGCCTGTCATGCTCTGAGCCCTGAGCCCTTGCTTTGGACACCCTCACTTTTCAGCCCCTCTTCCTGCATACTGTCTCAGGGTCCCGCTCCTTCTGCCTCTCATTAGCCACCCCAACTCAACTCAGTCAGAGCCACACTTTGGAAACTTAGGCCCTATCACTGGGGTCCCTCAGGGCCTCTTGGGCAGCCCCTGCCCACCTCTCCCTGCTCCACCATCCTGCCCCGGCCATGCTCCTCTCAAGGGCTTATGGACTTGCTGGTCCCTCTGCCAAGAACACTGCCCTACGCACCCCACAGCTGCTTTGTAGACAGGCCTCCCCTGACCTGAGCACCTCCTCACCCTAGCCCTGCATCCCCCCACCTCCACCTGCTGGACCCCCCTGCATTTGCTCATCTCCCTGAGACGAGCCATCTGGCTGCTTTGTTCATTTCTGTCCTAGCCTGCACTCCCCACATGAGAAAGTGGACCTGAGAGTCAGGATTTTGTCTGTTCTATCGTCCAGTTATATCAGTCCTAAGGCAGGCAGTAAATATCGTTCCAGCAAATGAATCCCTGACACTTAGGGAACATGACCATCCAGAGACCCGACGTTTCCAGCTCTTCAGACCACATTCATGTACAGATGTGAGAGTTATAAAGGGGATTTCCAACAATGGGCGTTCATGTCTCAATTAAATACTTTGATTTCCACACAGATGTCGCCTAACCCCAGTAGAAAGCCACCTCTGAGACCTTACACTCTGAACAGCATTTTAAAGAGCTAATTGCTTCACGGCTCTACCTCATAGCCCTCTTTGAAAAGAAAAGACTGAAATGAACAAAGCCTGGCTCCCACATTGCCTGCGACTCAGTCTGGTGCCCACTCCTTCCTCACGCTGTAGGGGAGCCCCAGCTGCAAATTAAAGTGCTTCTGTGCACAGGGCCTGCCCCTCCCTCGCATAGATCTTAGCAATCCTCCAGGGTCCTAGGCCCCCTCCCCGGACAAGAACCACCGTCAATCAGCCCTGGTCACTCTTCCCGTGGGCTCCGCCTCAGGGGCTCCCATCAACCCTTTCTGAAGGTGTCTTGGCCACTTTAGCCAGAGGCAAGAGAAGCACCAAAGAAATCACAGACTTGGCCCTGGGCTATTGGAGTTTCTCTCGGATGTGAGGCCGGCCGGCCAGCTGTAGCTGCGGTCCCCACTGCCCACGTTGCAGCACCAGCTGGACGAGGGGCCCCGGGGTACAGAACTTTGGCTCCATGCTGCCCAGGCCATGCTTCCGTCCACAACCCCTTGGCTGTGTGCACTGCCGCTCCCAGGATGAGGTGGGAGGCGCCCCAATTCACAAGGCTACATAAAGAGCGCCCAGGCTCAAAGCTGTCTCGTATTCCTGATCTGTGAACATGTGGAAGTGTTTGGAAGTCAGGACAAGTGAAGGGAGGCAGGAAGGTGGGGCGGGCTCGCCCCCCTGGGCAGTGCAGGCCGATTTCTGTCCCTGCAGCTCCCACTCTGATGTCACTGGACACATGGCTGGGAGAAGTATCGCAGGGTGAACCTGCTTTCCACTGTCAGAAGCCATAAGCATGCGGATAACAGTCACCGGCAGAGAAAGGACGGGGAAACACGCGTCTGCATGTTTATTATTTTTGCCTTAATGCAATTTCTTTCTTTTTCTTTCTTTCCGTTCTTTGGCCATGTGGCTTGTGGGATCTTAGTTCCCTGACCAGGGATCAAACCCAAACCCTCGGCACTGACAGTACAGAGTCCCAGCCACTGGACAGCTAGGGAATTCCCTGATTTTCTTAACTTTTAAGTTAACATTATTTAACTTGAATAATGGCTGTGTTTAACAACCGATTCCCAAAATTCTTTAAGATTCAATAACGTGCCCCTAAATAAGGGCCTTAGGAGCTCAAGCTGCCCAGGGCCTCCAGGTCACCTTTCCCATCTGCCCCCTGCCCTCCCAGCAGCCTGATATCCCCCCCATAGTATGAGCATAAGCTTAGGCCTCACAGGCCAGCATCCCCCCTTGAGGGGCGGTGCAGGCCTCTGCATTATCTGTCCCCAAAAGCAACTAGATGCCCCTCACTTCCAGGGTCACCAGGTGGCCCCTCCCAGACTTCTTCTTGGCGCGGTAAAGAGGAGCACCCGAGACGGGCCTGCGGAGGGCTGCCCTGCGGCTCCTGCCAACCACAGGCTCCTGGCCACCCAGACAGAGAAGGGGCTCCAGCAGCACCGCCAAGGCAGCACAGTTAGCAGCAGTCAAGACAAGCAGTCCAAAGGCCCCAGAGCGGGGAGGGCAGACCAGTCTGGGAAGAGCCACCCCAGACAGAGGTGGGACAGGCAGAGGGAGGCAGGCGGGGGACAGGCACCGCGTGAATCCATTCAGACGAAGTCCTAGAACACTCCGCAGTCGGTGGGGCAGTTCCAGGAGGGATCGGGGTGTCGGCTGGGGGCTGAGGACCTTCTTAGGGGCTCGAATGCTCTAAAACCTGGTATGGCAGTGGCTACAGGTACCCCCTAAGATGCCCTCATCCCATCAGACGGTACCCCAGACTCAAGTCAGAGAGAAAAAGGAAGAAAGGGAAGGCAGAGGCCTGGGGTGGGCCTCACAGCTGGCTTCAAACCACGGTGGACACGCTGCCTGATCCGCTGAGCACCCATTTCCTTGGGGCCACGATAGAGCCTGCTTCAGGGCAGCGTCCAGTGTGGGGACTGGCCCTTGGTCCAGCTGCGGCACTGGAGGGGCGAGGTGGAGCTGGAGGGAGGTCTCCCCTAGGGCTGCGCTGTGATGCCCACGTGCTGTCCTCTTCACTCCGCCCCTCTCCTGGAGGACAGGTTTGGGGACTGAAGTACTCAGATGACTCAAAAATTAGGCTTGCAGCCCAGACACCCCCACCCTCAAGCTCAGCTGTCCATGACATACCTGGGCACCCAACCGCCCACCCCTCGACATCGGTGACATGGGTTCCGCTCTCGCCAGGACTGGTGCCAAGGAGCTCAGCAGGCCTCTGGGGCTAGAGGCACAGGTGACTGATGTGCACACACTCCTCTCAGATGCACACATTGTCACACATGCTCACAAACTGGCAGGAAGGGAGCCAGGCAAGGAGGCTGGTTCCTCGCGATGGAGGAGGAGGGACCGGGCACCAGGCCACCCTCCTTACAGGTCAGAAGGTGGGGAGGCAGGGAGTGTGTGTGAAGGGGTGGGGCCTAGAGGGTCCGGCAGGGCCGTGGCTGAGGAGGTCAGGGGGAGGCTGACCCTGCACAGCAGCCGGCCGGGGTTGGGGCTGATGTCCCGGGCAGGGTCTGGCCAGGCCCTCCTAGAGCGTGCCAGTGCGTTCTCACTCTCAGCTCGCTTTGCAGAGGCCACAAAAGCGCCTGACGTCCAGAAAACAACAAATTCATGTTCTCAAGCCCCAGCTTCTCGCAGGCTAGTTACGGAGGGCTGGCTAGTCAGATCTCTGCCTTTCAAGCTCGTGGCAATTGATCTAAATTTTCACTCACCACCACAGCCTGAGGCCAGCACCGAGGAGTGAGTGGCAGGGATATAGCCAAAGCCTGGAGAACTTACCTGCCAGGAAGCTTCCGGGGACCCTGAGGCATGGAGCCGAGGGCCACATGCTGGATGAAACCTCGGGTGCTGGCGCCCTGCAGAGACGCCAGGAGAGGCGCCACTGTCGCGTCCCAGGTTCTGTGTGCGCGTGCAGAAGCGCGTGTCTCGGGGGTGGCAGTGCTGCCGTGCCGACGGGGGGGTGTGTCACCCCCAGGTGCTGCTGTGGTCGGCCAACAAGGTGTTTGAGGAGCTGACAGACATCGAGAGGCAGTTTCACAAGGCCTTCTACACTGTGCGGGCCTATCTGAACTGCGACCGCTACTCGGTGGGTCTCCTGGACATGGCCAAGGAGAAGGTGAGGCCCAGCGCCCACAGGCCCCTGGCCCGCCTCGTCCCGCTCCGCCGCTGAGTCGGTGCCCCGCTCCCTTCTCTTCTCTCCCAGGAATTCTTCGACGTGTGGCCCGTGCTGATGGGGGAGGCCCAGGCATACTCAGGTCCCCGCACACCTGACGGCCGAGTGAGTCGCAGGCAGGGGGACAGGCCAGCCGTGCACCCGGCTTCCTGGCCCGGCTCCACCATAGGGAGGGGTCGCCCCAGCTGAGCCGGGCAGGGGGGAAGGCTCGGGAGGCTGTGGTGAGGCGAGGACAGGGTGGTGGGCTGCCTGGCTCTCTGACCGCTCCAGAGGGCAGGCCCCTGAGGCCGTCTCCCCAGCGCCAGCCCCCTGCAGTGCTCTGGGGCCAAGGGCCAGGCCTGGTCCTGATGAGGACTGTCAGCCTGGTTTACTGACCAGCATCTGCTCTGGCTGAGCAGGCCTGCCGCCCTACCCTTAAATCACTCGAGCATCTGCCCGAGCGGGGCCGCGTGGGGGTGCGAGCGGGGTAGGGACGCGGGCAGATACCTCAGCCACACGCTGCACATCCAACCGGGGTCACACGTCAGAGCTGTGACACACTCTCCCCTCCTGTCAAGCGGGGGGACCACAGGCTGTCTCAGGGGCTCCAAGGGTTCTGTGTGCCAAGCACATCTCTGCACAAAGGCCTGTTGTGACCACAGCTTGTCCCAGTTATATGAGAGAGACAGGCGTGTGTGTGAGAGAGAAAGATAGACACACAGGCCTGGCTCAGCTGAACCCACTTGTGAGACGGATACAGGCCAGTGTGTGAGGGGTGAGGGGGACGTGGCTGGAGGGAAGACAAACGCGTGTCCCAGGACAGTCAGTGATGGTCCGCGCGTGTGCACAGTTCACGTGTGTGCCTACCATTATGTGGGCTTATGTGGTGTGTCGAATGTGAGGGTGTGGTGTGTGCGGTGCGGTTCCCATCGGGGAGCCCCTCATGCCTGCTGCGGTCTGCTTCTCAGGAAATCCTCTTCTATAAAGTCATCGACTACATCCTCCACGGCAAGGAAGACATCAAGGTCATCCCGTAAGTGTCAGGGTTCTGAGAAGTGCTACCCGAGGGCCTGGGCTGGACGGGGCTGAGGACCCATCATGGCGGAGTGCACGGCCCCTGGCTCACCCCCGCACCCTTTGACGCTCCCTGAGCCACGGGGTGAGGCAGGACAGAGTGCGGAGGGAGACTGGCCCAGTGGTCTGGGAGGCAATGCCTGGGCTCACAAGGAGGCCTGGCATCCCACGAACACTGATGTGGACTCAAGGCTCAGCGGGGCTTTCTGAGTGGCCCTGTCGGCAGTGACTGGCCTTTGAGGTTCTTAGGGTCTCGTCTTGGTTCACCCGGCCAGCCCGCAGGCAGAGTCTCCAGGGAGGCCCGACACTGCAGAGCCGGGGGGCGGGGGGTGGGACGGGAGGGACCAGCCCAGCAGGCAACAGGACCAACGGCGGTGAGGGCAGCCTGGGGAGAGCAGGGGGTGGCAGCTGGCCACTTCCAGCCCCACAGCCGCACTGCTGTACGAGCCCCAGAAGCCCGTCAGGACCCCACCCCGCGGGGTCCACACAGAGAGCAGGACCCAGAGCCAGGCCTGCCGGGGGAAGCCTGTGGCTCCCAGGAAGAGGGGGCCTCTTCACGGGCAGAGAAGGAGGCACGATGCAGCTCAGGTGTCCCCAGAGCCAGCCCTGGCCTGCCCTCCCGTTCTTCAAGTCTTTGCCAGCTTCCCACACGCACCCAGAGCCCGGGGAAGGGAATCGGCACACACACCCAAGCGCCTGACCACTGCCCTCTGCTTCTCTCCCCACAGCTCACCCCCAGCCGACCACTGGGCCCTTGCCAGCGGCCTTCCAACCTACGTGGCAGAAAGCGGTTTTGTGAGTCCCCCGGCCCTTCCCACAGGCCTGTGTGCCCCAGCTTTGCCTACATAGAAGCTCCTCAGACTGGACAGTCTATTCTAGAATCATGCTCTATGTTTGGCTGCTTCTAGTGAAACTGTGTTCTGATCCGTTTCCAGATCTGTAATATTATGAATGCCCCTGCCGACGAAATGTTCAATTTTCAGGTATCTGTCTATTCATTAATGGAATGTGTACTATACTTTAGGAAAAAAGATGTTGTGGTTCAGAAATGATGGACTGAACTCGTTTTTGCTGCTTAAGAAACCACCTCAGATCTCACAGGCTAACGGCGGCACAGTGTGTCCCGTGCACGCGGGTCTGCTGGTTGGGTGGCTGCGGCTGCAGCTGCACCTGGCGAGGATTCACGTCTGCTCCCTCTGGGGACACACGACCGGGATGGGCTCTTTTCCAAAGGAGGCCCAGGTCACATGGACTGGTGGAGCTGCCCTTTATCTTTCAGGGCCTCCTCCAGGAACTGGCCAGGGTCCATATTTCACTGGCCAACCATGAGCGGAATGTGAGCGGGGACCCACCACGTCGTCTGTGGGGCCCGGGGGAGCGCCAGGCCCCTTGTTTGGCAATCATTGGGAACTTAGCAGCAGGGCGTTCAGTCAAGCGCGGGGGCGGGGGGAGCCTCCAAGAGCCGGAGCCGACGTGACCACAGCGCTCGCACGGTGAGGCGTCCCGGTGGACGTCTTCCGCCTCTTCCAGGAAGAGGTCACTGCCGGCTCGCGGGCATGGTGGGCCGACAGACGGGAGCAGGGACCCCGCCTCTGCCCTCTGAGGGCAGAAGCAGCGAGGTTCATGTTCCCCGGGTGACAAGCAGGCCCAGGCCAGGGTCAGACCCAGGGCAGCGGTCAGCTCTGGACACCTCTCCCCGCAGGAGGGGCCTCTGGACGACTCTGGGTGGATCGTCAAGAACGTCCTCTCCATGCCCATCGTCAACAAGAAGGAGGAGATCGTGGGGGTCGCGACATTTTACAACAGGAAGGACGGGAAGCCCTTCGACGAGCAGGATGAAGTTCTGATGGAGGTAAACGCCTGTCACAGGTGGGGTTCCAGAGGCGACCCCCGGGGGGGGCGGGACCCAGGCCTGGGAGCCGGCCCCGGGGGCGCCGTGGGGGTGACGTGCGCCTCCAGTCCCTCACACAGTTCCTGGGGTGGTCGGTGCTGAACACGGACACCTACGACAAGATGAACAAGCTGGAGAACCGCAAGGACATCGCCCAAGACATGGTCCTGTACCACGTGCGGTGCGACAGGGAGGAAATCCAGCTGATCCTGGTGCGTCCGTGCCTCCCACGGGGAGCGGGGGTGTGGCCTAGCCGTGAACACACTGCACCGCCGGGGGCTCCCTGCCCGGCCGCAGGCCCCTAGCAGGGACCCCAGCCCCTCTGGTCGCGCTGTGTGAGGGCTCCACCATCATCGTCCAGGCAGAGCGCCTGGACCGGTGTGGAGGGAACAAGAGCCGGCCCGAGGCCACCGCCACCATTTCTGAGGCCAGAGGCTCCGGCCGGGGCTCCCCGAGGGATCACCCAGTCCCACGGCCACGAGGGGTGCAGCGGACGCCGACACCGTCTCATAGCGCGTCTTCTCTCCCAGCCAACCAGAGAACGCCTCGGGAAGGAGCCTGCCGACTGCGAGGAGGACGAGCTGGGAAAAATCCTGGTCAGAGTCTGGCCCCGCCCAGGGGGTCGAGGAGCCCTGAGCGAGGGGAGATGCTCCCCCAGGTGGCAGAGGGTGGTCCTGCGGTGTCTGTGCCGAATGCGCCCGCCCCTGCGATCGCGTGTGCCTGTGAACCCTTCCACCCCCTGCCCTTCTGCCCCCCTGCCCGTGTACCCTGCCGCCCCCCTGCCCGTGTACCCTGCCGCCCGCCTGTCCGTGTGCCCGCTCCGCAGGGCCGCCCCCCAGCCCCACCGTCCCTCCCACAGAAGGAAGTGCTGCCGGGACCCGGCAAGTTCGACATCTATGAGTTCCACTTCTCGGACCTGGAGTGCACGGAGCTGGAGCTGGTCAAATGCGGCATCCAGATGTACTATGAGCTGGGTGTGGTTCGAAAGTTCCAGATCCCACAGGAGGTAAGGGCTCATTTGTGATCCCGGGTCCCAGCTTTCCCAGGAGGTCAGAGAGAGAGGGTCCGGATCCCAGTTCCCGCAGGAAGTCTGGGGGCAAGCCGTGTCCACACAGAAGGGACAGTGCAGGCCGGCAAAATACGGCAAATGTGTGGAGACTATGTGACTGGACGGACGAAGAGTGTGGCACACAGGTGCTGCAGGCCTCTGAGCGCACACATCACGGGGCAGCAGCGGGCGTCTGGTGTCGGAAGCAGGGGCCCCGCAGAAGCAGCCCAGCGCCTGCGCAGAAAGCACGCGTGCCCTCTAGGTGGGAGCACCGGGGGCCCCTTGGGCCGGGTCCCGGGAGGAGGGGCCGCCTTCCCGGCTCTGCTGCTTCCCTGCGGCTTTCCGGCTTCTGCCTGCGTCCACCTTCAGGGAGCATCTGCTTCCCCAAGTCAAGTCAGAGAACGTCTTACTTTACGGTCTAGACAAGTGCAGCAGTCTGGCATTTTCTAAGACGCTGCACAAAAAACTAAGGGAAAACACACACAAAAATGCGTTATAGAAAATGCTAACAGAATGCAAGAATCTCGGGTAATTTCCGGCCCGAAAAGCCGCTGTGGAAGCAGTGGTTGGGCCCGTGTTCTGTCAGCCAAACGCAGCTGCTCTTCAGAAGGCGCACCCTCCTGCTGCCCCTCAGCCTCTGGACCTTCAGCAACCGCCTCTTTCTCCACCACTGTGTGCCCCGGTGCCCACACATCCTGCCCCACTCAGACACCCACGGCTGAAATGGACATTTTCTTCTAAAGTATCCCAGGCCCCTTGCCTGGGGTCCTTTCCCGATCTGAGGTTTGGCAACAGGATGGAGGACCCAGGCATCCTGTGGACGTTGGAGCTGTTCTCGGCCTCAGCTCCGCTCCTCCGGCTCCCGGCCACTCCCGTCCACACACCCCCGCCCCGAATCCGCCCCTCCTCCACTTCTGTCCGCTCCCCGCCCACCCCCATTCGCCCCCGTCCGCCTCTCATTCGCCCTGCGTCCACCATCGTCCGCCCCCCACGCGCCCCTCTTCCACCCCCCGCCCCGTCCACCCTCATCCACCCCGAGGTGCCACCCAGGAAGGCAGCTGGAGGCCAGTGGACAGGAGGGCCACGGGGTGGGGAGGGACGCGAGCCTTTCGCACGGCGTCAGCTGGAACTGTGTCGCTGGGACTGGGCACCGTGGTGCCTGGACCCCGTGTCCCACCTCCCGCAGGTCCTGGTGCGGTTCCTGTTCTCTGTGAGCAAGGGCTACAGGAGAATCACCTACCACAACTGGCGCCACGGCTTCAACGTGGCCCAGACCATGTTCACGCTGCTCATGGTGCGTGGCCGGGGCGGGGGAGCGGGGGACCCTGTCTGACCGGGGCTGGGAGGAGCCGCCTGCCCCCGGGGAGCCTGGAGGTGGGTGGCAGGCACCCGAGCTGGGCAGGGGCGGAGGGCTCCCCTGAGCTCCCCAGGGGCCAGGCAGGGCAGGAAGGGAGGCGGGCGGCAAGAATCCGGGCGCCTGTCTCTGCAGACGGGCAAGCTGAAGAGCTACTACACGGACCTGGAGGCCTTTGCCATGGTGACTGCTGGCCTGTGCCACGACATTGACCATCGGGGCACCAACAACCTGTACCAGATGAAGTAGGCGCGCGTCCTGGGGCCTCTGCGGGTGCCGCCCCTTCCCTGGGCTGCTGGGCACACAGGCTGCCCTGGGGTCTCTGCCCGCTGCTTGGTCTTAGCCAAACCTCTGTGCCAGGTCCCAGAACCCTTTAGCCAAGCTCCACGGCTCCTCGATTTTGGAACGACACCACCTGGAGTTCGGGAAGTTCCTGCTCTCGGAGGAGGTCCGTGTCCTGTGCTCAGTCTCCCATAGGCCCTGGCCAGCTGACCTGCGCCCACACCCCCGAACCTCCACCGCCGGGAGCCACACCGCATCGCTCTGAGCTGGAGAAAGGAGGCAGGCTCTGAAGCGATGGGGGCGATGGCACCCCTGGTGGTTCCAGTCTGGAAATGCCCTCTGGGGGCGGGGGCTCAGATCCCAGGTGTTGAGGGGAGCCCCCCAGTGCAATACGGGGCCACCAGTGTCTGGGGCCCATGACCCTTGGGTAGAAGGTGGGCAGCGACATGGGGAGGGACAGATGGGCAGCCTCCAGGAGGGAGGGGGGGGACAGGCACAGAAGGCGCGCAGCTGTGACGGGAGCCCCGCCCCCCCGCCCCGCAGACCCTGAACATCTACCAAAACCTGAACCGGCGGCAGCACGAACACGTGATCCACCTCATGGACATCGCCATCATCGCCACGGACCTGGCGCTCTACTTCAAGTGGGTGCTGCCGCCGCCCCGCTGGCGCCCCGGGGCCCTGTTGGGAAGGAGCCGGTAGAGGGGTACCTGGGGCCCCAGACAGACGTGCCCCGCCCCAGGGCCCCAGGCCTGGACTCCGGCCTCGGATCCTTTCTTGGAGGGTGGGTGGGGCTCAGACCCAGGAGGACACGTTGGCGGGGTCCTGCGTGGTTGGGAGGGAAGGGTCGACTCCCTCCCTTTGTCCTTCGGGTTCAGGAAGAGGACAATGTTCCAGAAGATTGTGGATGAGTCCAAGAACTACCAGGACAGGAAGAGCTGGGTGGAGTACCTGTCCCTGGAGACCACGAGGAAGGAGATCCTCATGTGAGCCGGCGCACGGCTCCGCCCCTCGCGGCAGGGCCTCCTGCAGAGCTCCGCGGGCGGGACTAGGAGCCCAGGGCCTGGGCAGCCCACTTCCGGACAGCGCCCATGCCCCCACCCCAGCAGCTCTCCTTTCGGGGGAGGCTGCAGGATTTGGGATCAGACAGGCCGAGTCCGCAGTTAAATAGTTTGCTCACGTTATGAGTCTCCACTCCTTCATCTGCAAAGTGGAGATTCAGAACTAGTCCCACCCCAGGCCTGTCCCAGTGGCCCAGTGAGGCTGCTGCTGCTAAGTCACTTCAGTCGTGTCCAACTCTGTGCGACCCCATAGACGGTAACCTACCAGGTTCCCGCATCCCTGGGATTCTCCAGGCAAGAACACTGGAGTGGGTTGCCATTTCCTTCTCCAATGCATGAAAGTGAAAAGTGAAAGTGAAGTCACTCAGTGGTGTCTGACTCTTAGCAACCCCATGGACTGCAGCCTACCAGGCTCCTCCATCCATGGGATTTTCCAGGCAAGAGTACTGGAGTGGGTTGCCATCGCCTTCTCCGGGCCCAATGAGGAGCTATGTGTAAATCACCGGCCCCCAAGAAACGCTTGCTGACTTTCACCCCTGGCGGCCTGGGGTGACGGGGTGGGGCTGGAGTGGTGCACAGGGCAGGACGTCCACTACTGCAAAGACACTGGCCTTGCAGGGGTGGAGCGCAGGGAGGGAGGCCAGGCTGGGTGTACCTGGAGCTCCATCTGCCCACAGGGCCATGATGATGACGGCGTGCGACCTGTCTGCCATCACCAAGCCCTGGGAAGTCCAGAGCAAGGTCAGAGTCACGTGGGTCCCCAGACGTCTTGCCAGTCCCCATAGGGCTGCATCTAAGTGGGGCCTGGGGTAGGGAAACAGCTCCACTTGTCTGCTAGGTGAGGCGAGGGCAGCTGCCCAGCTCTGGGGCCCAGCCAGAGCCGCCACTCGAGGAGGCTGCTGCGCTCCTGGGCACCACAGCAGTGTGGCCCCAGTAGTTGGGCCACCAGAGCCTGGGGCACAGAAGGCCGGAGTCTGGCCATCCTGGCAGGATCTCAGGACAGCATCTGACCGAGCGCTGAGCCCACTGGTGCTTGCCTTCTGGGTGCCTTTCAGGTCGCTCTGTTGGTGGCAGCGGAGTTCTGGGAGCAAGGGGACTTGGAGAGAACAGTTCTGGATCAGCAGCCCATTGTGAGCGTCACCTCCAGTGTCCTCCACACCTGTCCTGGTCCTTGGGAGCCTCAGGCCTGGCAGGGTGCAGACTGGAGGCCCCCGGGGCCTCTGGAATCCTGGGGCCTAACTCTCTTTGTGGGGTCATGTGACATGAGCCTGGATCTGGATAAAGTTGTGGAAATACAGGGATTGGGTAAAGACGTGATCCCCTGCAGAGGTGGAAAGCTGTTGCCAAAGCCGCAGAGCCAGGCTGTGGCTCCTGGCCGAAAGCCCCCGTGGGCCCAGGCAGCTCTGGGGCGAGCCCCTGTGTGGCTGTGAGCTGCTCCAGGGAGGCTCAGGGTATAGCAGGCCTGGCCCGTGGGAAGAGTGCTGGGCAGGGGGGTGGTGGCCAGGGTCCAGGGCTCACCTGGACGTGGCTGTGGCTGTGGAGGGAGTAGCCGAGATGGGGAGTTTGCAGCAGGGCTGGGGTGGTGTGCAGAGCAGGGCTGCCCACTACTGGAAGGACACGGGAGCTTGGGCCTGTGCCCGCAGTCCCCAGGCTTCACAGGAGTGGAGGTGAGAGGGGGAGGCAGTCTTGGTGTACCTGAAGCTCCATCTGCCCACAGGCCCACAGGATGCCAGGATCTTTGGGTCAGCAGTGGGGGTCAGGAATCTGTTGCTAGACCGAACTGGCACCTGCATGGGGGTGAGGACACGCGCACCGCCCAACAATGAGCAGAAGGGACGGAGGGAGGCTTGGCCTCACAAGCCAACGGCAGCCTCTGAAGAGCTCGCTGAGCATGGGGCTGCGAAGGCCCGGGGCCAGGTGCAGACTGCAGGAAAGGGTGCCCTGACCAACCCCGCGTCTTGGCGGGAGGACAGGCAGCCTGTCTGTCTCCCCGGCTAGGCCGCTAGGGTCCTGCATGACCTAGCACGCTGAGCTCCAGACAGCGGGCAGCTGTGAGGAAGAGACTGCCGGGAGACAGCTCGGGGGCAGGCCAGAGGCTGGAGACAAAATCAGCCCCTTCAGAGTGTCTGGGCTGCGCCCCTTAGGAGGTGGGGCCAGGTCTCGGGTCAGGACCATGGATAGCTCATGGGGGAGCCGGAGGAACTTGACTCCAAACTCCACACCAGGGCTGGCGTGGCAGGGGCCCAGCGCCACCTAGGGCAGCTCCCCAGAATGGCACAGTGTCTTGGAGGGGAGTGGGGGCTCCCGGGCTTCCCTTCCAAGGAGAGCCCTACATGGACAGGCTCTTCAGGCAGGGGTGGAGCTGAGTCCTGGGCCTCAGGGAGGTGTCGGGGCCTCACGGTGTCCCTGCTCCCCCTTAAGCCCATGATGGACCGGAACAAGGCGGCCGAGCTCCCCAAGCTGCAGGTCGGCTTCATCGACTTTGTGTGCACGTTTGTGTACAAGGTGAGCAGGGCAGCCCAGGGCCTGGCTGGGTTTGCAGGGGAGGGGTGAGGCGGGGGCTACTGTGGGGCTCCTCCCCCCGCAAATCTTCACTGAAACTCAAAATCGTCAGTCTCACCCCAAGGGGGTCCCCTCCCTGTCAGTTCCTCAGAAGGATCCTGAAATTTCCCACCCCAGTCTCTCCCTCCCAGAACGTCCTCCTGCACACCCAACATCCCCTCCCGAGCCCCATCGAAAGGCGCCCCCATGCAGGGCCTGCACGGTGTTGTCAAGGCACCGCCTGCAGCGTATGTGCGGAGCATCCATTCAGGGTCTGAGTCCTGGGAAGATGGGGGTGGTCCAGCCTCCAACTGGGTGCCCCCAGCCCTGCAAACACCTGAGCAGAGCCGGGGGCAGTAGGATGTGAGCCAAGGACCTGGGGCAGGTGCTGGACCTCGGCTCTGGGGACTGACCAAGGGGTGGGGGCAGAGCCCTCCCGAAGGTCAGCTGCCATGACTTGGCTGCACTCTCAGGGGCAGCCCCATACTCCAAGAAGGGTGCTGGGTTCTGACCACCTTGTCCCACTCCCCACCCCAGACCCCGAGGCCTTGTGCTTCCCTTTACTGAAGCATCAGCTCCCTTTTCTGCCTCCACCAGGGGGGCTGGGGTCTGTGAGTGCTGGGAGGAAGGCGGGACCAGGACGTACGTGCTGGTCCTCAGGTTCACCACTGGGGCCCACCAGGCACTCCTCACCCCCGCGCCTTCCTCACCTCCATCTGCCCGCACAGCTTGTGTGTCCACACGTGTTCATGTGTGAGCACATGCTCTGTGTGACATGCGATGTCTGTATGAGGGTGAAGGAGCCCCGGGACCCGCGCATCTGCCCAGCCTTCTCAGCCCCCTTGCTAGGGAACGTCCTTTCTGCTTGGATGTTTTCTATTCTTCAGGACCCCACCCCCGTAGCTCCTGTTCCAACCTCAAGGACACAGACCACAAGGCCTCCCACCCAGGAGCCGCTAGGGATGTGGTCTGACTTCTGTTTCCTTTCCAGGAGTTCTCCCGCTTCCACGAGGAGATCCTGCCCATGTTTGACCGGCTGCAGAACAACCGGAAGGAGTGGAAGGCCTTGGCCGACGAGTACGAAGCCAAGGTGAAAGCCCTGGAGGAGGGCCAGAAGGAGGCAACGGCGGCCAAGAAAGGTCTGGGCTCCACTCCAGCCTCAACCAGGCCGCGCGGCCCGGCCCTGGCCTGCAGGGGGCGGGTGTGAGGCGACACTGGACAAGGCAGGCTTCAGGCGGCCCTGTGGTCAGTGTGCCTGGACTCCGGGCTGCACAGACCGCCACCCTCCCAGAGGGAGGCCCATCCCCGAGGAACAGGCTGGGTGACTCAGGGCGGCTGATGAGCCCGGTCTGAAAAGGGCCTGCTCGGGGCCCGAGTCAGGGATTCTGGAGGGAAGTCACCTTTATAAAGGGGAGGAAAGCCAACTCAGTTCCTCTGTTCCCATAATCAATCAGCAGTTCCCTCTTAAGTAGCTCATAAACTCTACGCTCCCACGCCAGCCTCAGAGCTGAAACAGCGGACCCACGGAACCTAAGAAGCCAGCTAGGGGTCAGCGCGCGTGGTGTTCCCGTCGCGGTGCAGAGCTTGCTCGCCTCCCCACCCCACCCCCAGCGCGGTGGGAGCGCGGCTCCACTGTCACCAGCTGGCGCCCCCAAATCAGAACCCTCGAGGCCTGCTCGTGCTCCGCAGCTCATCATCTCTGAAGCGTCCACAGGGGAGAGAACCAGCAGAAACCAGCCAGCTGCGAGGCCACTGCTGGAGCGCCAGGAACTAAATCAGGGTCCAGTCGGCTTAGGCAGACCAGCCCCTGCCCTGCCCTTCCCCCTGCAGGGCGAGTGGAGGCGCCGGGCCACTCGTGGCCCTCGCTCACCGTCCTGTCTCCTTTCGCAGCAGGCACAGAAATCTGCAACGGCGGCCCGGCACCCCGTTCTTCTACCTGCTGCATCCTCTGAGGCGGTCGTCGGGCCCCCTGCCCCACACCCCACCCCCAGCCTGGGACTCCACCTCTAACCACTGGTACAAGAGGTTAGGGAGCCTGAAGAAATGACTGAAGACCATTTTGGATACTTTGAACTTTTTTAAGGTTTGTGTTTTTATGAACTAAAGCCAATGATGAATGATCTGAACAGTGTAGCCGACCTTAATCCAATTTTTGGATACGTAATCATACCACCAAGAGATCTTCAAAAAGGGTCTGTGCACTATGTGCCTGAAAGCACTGGGTGAATATATTCACAACTGCACATATATTTATGGGTATACAGGTGGAGAAATGGGATACACAGACGCCAATTCTCATCTGGTTTAGGAACAAATATATGAATAGAAATTTAGAATAAAATCAAAAGAAAACTTGCTGCTCTTTTTGATGTGGCAGAGGACATTCGTTTGTGACCAACCAGAAATCCTGCCAGAACTCTGTGCAGAAATAATCTGTTAATAAATGCTGCCCGGGGAGGTGGTCTGAACCTTGCTGACGGACCCGCACCTGTGGCCTGCCCAAGTCCTCCTGCACCCCTGAGGTTTCCTTCATGGAAGCAACCACACACCTCCAAGAACCAAGTGGTCCTGAGCCGGGAAGAAAAGCTAAGTCAGACCCAGACCGAAAACGCAACTCACACTCGAAACGGGTGCTGAGCACCTGATGGAGCTAAAGGCCTTTAACTTGTGGTGTTAGCTTCAAAGCAACTGTTTCCAGACACTGGAAACTCCTCTTGGCTACAGCCACGGACAGCACTGCAAGGGCACTTGGGTTAAGGCTGGTTCAGATGCTGCGTTCTCCCAGCGCTCCCAGCGGGCAGGGGACGCACGGGCCCCATACAACCTTCACCTCACAGTGACACCTGGGGACAAGAGCGTGTGACTGGGGTCCCCCCTGGTTCCCAGAGAGACCCAGTGCCAGCCACCCACCAACCTCAGATCTCCAGGGGGTGTGCACTCCAGCCTCACCTTTACTGAAAACAGGGAAAACAAATGAACTGGGGCTCAAAGCCTAGGAAGTCCACTCCAGGCACCAAGCTGGAATAGCCACTTTTGACACCAGGCCTCCTCATGCACGCGTGTTAAACGTGTGACATCTGTGGGCTTCCCAGGTGGCGTCAGTGGTAAAGAACTCTGCTGCCAGTGCGGAAAATCTAAGAGACAAGGGCTCATTCCCCGGGTCAGGAAGACCCCTTGGGGGAGGGCACAGCAATCCACGCTGGTGTTCTTTTCCTGGAGAATCCCATGGACAGAGGAGCCTGGCAGGCTGCAGTCCATAGGGTCGCACAGAGTTGGACGCGACTGAAGCAACTTGGCATGAAGAGGCACAGCCAGCAGGGGCAGAGTCTGCTGTCTGCTCAGCCACAAAGGCCCAAGCTCACTGCAGAGCTAGCTGCACCCCAGCCAAGCCCTCAGGAGGCCACATCCCCTACCTGGGGTCAAGAGGAGGGTGTGCAAAAAGGAGAAAAGAAATCCAAGTTCTAGCTCGAAGGGCATCAGGACACCCCCACCCCTCCCACTTGGCGAAGCCTGCCCCCTCTCCGGCCTGTCCAAGGGTCTGAGCCAGGGCTGAGCGGAGCAGCTCAGCAGCGCCCAGGATGCTTGGGTGAGCTGCACCTCTGTTGCAAACTGCATCCTGAGGGGCTCCTGTCCTCATTCCCACCCCCCAGCCCTCAGAGCAAGCAATCAAGTTTCTGTGTTCCACCCTGTTTATGCACCAATCACTGAATCATTGATTAGTTTTCTGGAATCCCTCTCCATTCACACCGCGCATAATCTGAGAAGGCTGGCATACAACCGAGTCTGAGTCCAGAAACCAAACCACTGGGGACAGTAAAGGGAAGTCAGAGGCGCACAGAGCACAGAGAGCTTTATTTATCCACACTGCTCTGGAGAAGGGCAGCTCACTTCAATATGGTGTCCTCTTGGGCTGGAAAGTTAGAAGGAAAACACACCATTACACAGGCCTGCCACCCAAAAGGGCCACCTTAGATTTTGGGGGTTAAACCATCCAGCGTCTCGTCTTATGGAGCCTGGCTATGCTCTGTTTCCACTGTATCCTCAGCCTTCCTTAACCTGCCGGTTCTCACTGGGACCTGCCCCCGCGGTCAGGGAGGGTGGAGCCTGGCTCTGGTTGTGTGGCCTCTAAGGCTGAGACAGTCCACCTCTGAGGCCCAGGGGCCGAGCCTCACTAAAGGCAGGTTAGCACCCACCCCCCACAACGGCTCTCCTTCCCCACCCACACCCCACTCCGCAGAGGATGGCCCAGGGGCCAGTGGAAATGGAGAAGGCGGTGGCCTTTCCTCTCCACTTGCTGCTCCGTATGAAGCAGCAGCTGTTTCTGAAAACCCAACGCGGGGTGGGGGACAGCCGCATGAGCACCTTCCGCCAGCTCCCGCTCGATGCGCTTCTGCTCATCCCGCTGCTTTTTCTCTTCGGCTGCAAGCCGCCTCTCCTCTTCTGCCCGAGGTTTCAGGTAATCTGTCAAAGGGAAGGCGGGGGCTGGGGTGTCCAGTGAACGTTTTCACTGAAGCTCGAAAAGGAATTCAGTTCCCAGGCAAAGCCATCCTCAGGTACACTGAGTGCCAGGGGCGCCCGATTCCCACTCTCCTTTACCTGGATGTAGGTGAAGGCCTGATACCCACCTCCTAACGGAGAGCCCGACCCGGAGGGCAGCTACAGGACCCCCGCGGCCACCCCAGGCACCCAGCCGCCCCGCACTCAGTCCTCTGTGCTCCAAGGTGCTGCCCGGCCAACCTCCAACCGGCCGCGCGCGGGGGTCCGGCCCTCTCGGGTCTCAGGTCAGGGGCCTCCCGCGCCGCCCCTCTCCCGCTCCGGCCGGGCGGCCGCAGACGCCCGCGGACACTCACTGTAGCGCTTGGCGCCGTAGGCCATGCCGAGGAACAGGGCGGAGTAACGGCCAAGCTGTGGGGAAGAGCGGTCAGGGGCGGCAGGGGGGACCGCGCCTGGAGGCGCTCAGCCCACAGGGTCGGGGTCCGGGGCGCTGAGAGAGGGGAGGGGGCGGGGATCACACGCGCGGCGTCGGGGCCCGATGGGGGGCGTCTCAGCCCACAGGGTCGGGGTCAGGGCGGGGGTCCCGGGCGCTGCGCGAGGGCTGGGGGGGGGCGGGGATCACACGCGCGGCGTCGGGGCCCGATGGGGGCTCACGGCCTCCGGGTCAGGGCGGCGGGTGCTGAGAGCCGGGGGCGCCGCGAGCCGCGCCGAGGCGCTCCCGCGCTCTGCCCACGCAGAGCCGCTCAGCGGCGGCGGCGGCGGAGCCTGGTTCACCTTGATGAGCGGAGAGACCCGCGCCGGCGGAACCATCTTGTCCGTGACCCTCGCACCGGAAGCACAATTCGGACCGGAGAGGACGCCGCAAGGCGCCGAACACCGCGGAGACGCAGACGCAGAGGCGCGGCCGGGCGTGCGCACGCGCCGCCCACCGCGCGAGGCCGCCGAGGGCCCGCCCCCGGAGGCCGGCGGGCGAGCGGCGCGCGCACGCGGGGCGACGTCCTCAGGCGCGGCGCGCGGCGGCTCCGCATGCGCGGGGGCCGGGCAGCGAGTGCGCGCGCGCTGCAGCAGGGGCGGCCGTCCCGTCCCCTGACGTTTTCGAACCATGGTGAGCACGAGTCGAGGCCCGCACACCTCGGGTACAAATATTTGAAAAGTGTGAGTACACTGTACCAAGTGAAAAACCGAGCTCTCTCCTGCCTGTCTCGCCCCGCCCGCGGCTCCAGCCACACCCAGGCCTGTCCGGGCCGCGGTCCCCCCAGACCAGCCCCGGGGACGAACCGGGAAGGGGCTCGAGGCTTGGACAGGCAATCCGGGGTCCGGGTACAAAGTGTAGCCTGAGTGCAGGCTGGCTCCCAGCGGAGGGGGTGGCCATGTCCGGCCTCTCTGGACTCACAGGCCAGGTCGACCGTGTGGCCCGAGCCCCTTCCTGGGGCGGCACGGCCGTGGGTGCCCCTCTGCCCACCATCGGCCCCATTCCCAGCCCCCCGGCAGAGCTAGGGTTTCCTCACCGCTGCAGCCTCCCCAGCAGAAACGGGCACAGGTCCTCCCGAGATGGCCAGCCTAGCAGAGCCTGCTCCCTCGGTCTCCCAACTCCAGCCCTCAGGACCTTGCAGCCCCAAGCTTCAAGGTCCACGTCAGAGAGGCCCTCACCCTCATTTCTGCTGTCTTCTGCCGGGGAAGCAGGGGTCACACTGGTGGGGTATTCTGTCACCCAGCTCTGTGGTCAGCCCAAAGGAGGACAAAGCTGACTCAGCCCGGGTGTGCAGAGAGGCTGCCCAGAGGTGGGCAGTGGCGGCCAGTCTCCCAGCTGAACCTGCTGTGCTTATACACAGTTCCCATGGCAACGTGGGTTGGGGACACCTGGAGAATGATGGAGGGGGGCAGCCCCTCCACAAGGCCACCAGGGCACTGATACTCCTGCCCTGTGACCCCCACCCCCATCCCCCCATTCCTGCAACAGGCAAGATCAAAGTCAAGGATTACGAGCTGGATGCAAGGTTCAAGGAGGCCTTGGGGCCCATCGACCTCACCGTGTTCCTGAACGTGTTGGGGAGAAGCTGAGGGTGAGCACCAGGCTTACTCAACTCCTGATATCTGCACATCTCACGTAAAACCCAGATTTGCAGGCCTCTTGAAAGTCTCTAGGACCTGGCATTCCGGGACCCACGTCTGGGGGCCCTGTCGGCCCCCAGCCCAGGCCCACCCCTCCTCCACCAGCTGGTGGGGACCTCTGTCCCTCACTGAGAAATCGACCACCTCTGGGCCTGGCAGGACCAAGGGGACTCCAAGAACAGTACCCTGGGGCGGGAGCTGAGGGTCTCTCAGGCATTCAGAGTGGGAAGGCCACTGAGAGCATCGAGTGGGCAAGGACGTGGAGCCCTGGGTGGAGAGGGGCAGGACTAGCGCCTGAGACGCCCAAGGCTCGAGGCAGCCTCTGGGCAGGCACGGACCCTGAGAAGACTGTCCTCAGCGCATTGAAGATGCTGGACCCAGATGGCAAGGGCAGCACCAAGGACTAGTGAGCATGACGCTGGGCACCCGGGCACCACCAGGGCGTAAGGAAGCCAGGCCCACCACCAGCCTCCACCCCACCTGCCCCAGCTTTCAGGCCTTGATCTGCCTTCCTAGGATCCAGAGTCCCTCAGGGTAACCCAGGGCAGGATTGGCCATACCCACATGGAGCCAGCAGTCACTGCCATTCAGACCATCACTGGGTTTTTACCCCCTCTGGGGGCTACTTCAGCCTCATGAACATGACTATTCAGTGTGCCAGGCTGTTGCCCCAGGGATGTGGGAGTCAGGGATGGCTCCCTGTGGTCCCCCCTAGTGCCCAGGACTCACCCAGGGCCAGGCTCCCAAGAAGCACCTGCCCTGTGAGTGGGTGGGATTGAAGGGGGTAGACCTGCCCCCCATGAGGACCCATCGCAGGGGCCCCCTGGGCCACCCCTCCAGCTCAGAGCCAGCGCCTTCCCTGCTGCTGCTGCTGCTGCTGAGTCACTTCAGTCGTGTCCGACCCTCAGCAACCCCATGGACTGCAGCCCACCAGTCTCCTCCGTCCATGGGATTTTCCGGACAAGAGTACTGGAGTGGGTGCCATTGCCTTCTTCGCAGTGCCTTCCCCAGAAATCTGGCCCCTCCCTGCTGTCCTCAGCAGCAGGCGGCAGCTCGTGTCCCAGGCCAACAACATGACGGCTGAAGAGGTTTGGCCCCTGGCGCCCTACGTCCTTCCCCAAGGCCCTCTGTGAGGCCCAGGCATGGCGCCCGGGGCTCCAGGGGGATGTGCCTCCGCCCCTAGAAGCTGCAGCATCAGGAGGCTGGGACGCCCAGTGTCCAGGAAGGGGGACGCCAGCCCCAGCCCCACCCCTTGCCCTGCAGGGTCTCCCCCAGCTTCCCCCCACGCACAGAAACAAGACAGAGCCTGGAGTCCGGTTCCTGTAATTCACCTGCTGGCTGCAGCCTTGGGGACCCTCCACTCCCTCCATGCCGGCCTGGGCCTGCCACCCCCCACCAAACTTGCAGGTCGGCCAGATGTTCCAGTTCTCCACCAGCGATACTGCAGGCAGCCTGGGCTACAAGACTGAGCCACGTGCTTGCCCGTGGGAAGAGGAGTGAGAGGCACCCTACCCCGCGGGGCTGTAGCCCGTTGAATAAACGTGAACCCTCAAGCCTTCCTGCTCACCCTGTCTCTCTTGGACGGAGGTGTCCTCCTGGGGGTGGGAGTGTCCATGGGGCAGAGAAGGTCTGGGGGGGGGGGGTAGCCCCCTGGGGGCAGGAGGGTCTTCAGGGGCAGCAGCGTCCGCCTGGGGCCCACCCTCTGCCTCCTGCCCAGCCTGGTCCCACCTGCCCTGTCTATCTGTGCTGGCACCAGACTGGAGGGCTGGCCATTCAGCGGCCAGCAGAGGTGGGACACGGGTGGCTCCGGTGCAGGCTCCTTCAAGGAAGGCCTTCCTCACGCCTGTCCACTCCACACTCAGCCATGCTGGGGCCCTCAGAATCCCACACCCACTCAGTTCCCCCTCACCCTGGGCCCCCGGTGCCAGGCCAGCCCCTGCAGTAGCCACCCTGGGCCTGGTCTGGCCACTGGGGTACCCCTGGTCGGTGGCCTCTTGTCTGCACAGCAGCAGCTCTTCTTGCTATGGCCACAGAGAACCCCCTGGGACCCCCTGCCATGACCCTGGGTCCCCCCAAGATGCCAGCGTCGTCCCAGCCTCATTCATGACAGGTCCAGCCAAAGGGACCAGAGCCCACGTCCCTGCCTCCCCTTCACATCCCCAGGTCCTCTTTTTCTCATGCCAACTGCTCTCCAGCCTCTGGCCCTCTACAGGACCCCTGAGATGTCTTGGAGGGCTCCCAGGAGGAGGGAGGCAGGGCCAGGAGCACCAGTTCCAGGAAGGGGCTGCTGGGAGCCAGGGTGCTGCGGTGGAGCCTCAGGGCGTGGCTGCCAGGTAGGGCGCATGGCCCAGGGCTGCTGCGGTCGCTGGGCGTTCGTCCTCCTGAATGGAGGGGCTGGCGTCGGCCTCAGCCTGCAGGCGCCGGTACGGGGTGTGGAAGAGGAGCACCAAGAGGCAGCTGAAGAGGACGCAGAGGCCGGCCATCAGCAGCATGGGCACTGGGGAGACACGGCCCAGCGCTGCCTCAGGCGCCCCAAGCGCCGGGGCACTCGCCCAGGTGCAAGGGACCCCAGAGCAGCCTCAGGCACAGATCCCCACCAGCCCCAAGAGGCAGGCTTGCAGACCCAGGGGCCGTGAGCCCCCAGGTCACCCCACCAGGTCCGAGGACGTGGGCGTGCAGCACGACCCCACTCCGCTCTCTCTCTGCCTCCCTCCCTCTCTCTGCGCCTCTCACTGTCTCTCCTGTCTGATCTCACTTCAGAACTGCTCACACGTGGGGTCACAGGTGGGGTCACAGGTGGGCTCCCATGAGGGCTGCTCTCGCCAGGCTGCGCTCCAGGTTCTGCCTGCTGCCCTCGGGTCCGCCCCAACCCACCTCACCCCACAGTGGGTGCCCTACACCCGCCCGCCAGGACAGTGGAGTTTGCCAAGAGAAAGAGGCCGGTGGAAGGGAGACTCCAGGGCTAGGTGGGGTCAACCTCCTGGCCTGTGCCCTCACCCTTCCAGTCCAGCGGGCCCTGGCCATCCCGGCAGGTGGAGACAGACGGCTCCGCGTGGCGCACGGTCAGGGAAGTCAGCAGCACCATGATGAGAACGCCCTCGGCCTGCCTGCACAGCCACGAAGCCCTCAGCCCCGGCCCAGTGCTGCCCCCGGCACCCCGAAGGGCAAAGGGTCCCTAGGAAAGCCGTGGGAATGGGCACTCACCCCAGCACGAAGACCAGGCCCGCGGCTGCGCCCTCACCCACGGGGAAGGAGCACTCGACCGCCAGCTCCATAGCAACGGGCGCCACCGCGAAGCCAAAGAAGCCCAGCAGCGAGCAGACAGCGGCCAGCACGGCGGCCTGTCCCTGCAGCTGGGACACCTGGGCCGCGCAGGCCAGCAGGCAGGGGTCAGGAGTGCCCCAGCCTGGACCCCAGCCCCGCCGGGCCCTGTCGGGGGCAGGGCAGTGCCAGGGCTGGAGAGGCCACAGTGCCCACACCACTCCAGGGACACCCCAGCGGGGACGCCCGGGCCCGAGTGGGTCTGGGTGGGTCTGGGTGTCTGTTATGGCCGACCTGCCAGCTGCCCCGCCCCTGGGGCACCCCACTCTCACCCTCTGCAAGGCGGCCTCAGCTCAAGAGGACTCTTACCACCGCAAAGGCCACGCAGGCCAGAGACGCCAGGCAGAGGCCGATCTTGACGGCCTCAATGAAGTGCTTGGTCCTGTCCACGTACAGGCCCAGAGCCACTGCCCCCAAGACTCCAAACACAATGAAGAGAGCCCCACAGAGGCCTGCAAATTCCTGGAGAGTAGAGGGCACCTTGTCCATCATCTGAGCCCAGGGGGTGACACTCATCCTTAGTATGTACCCCACCACCAGGGAACCCACAGCAGGGTCACCGAGCAGCGCCTGAGGCCCAGGGAGGACCACGTAGAAGGCTCGGGGGCAGGAGGTGTCCTCCCTGGAGGTGCCACGGCCTTGTCTCACCTCCACCCAGGAACTGGACAAGTCCTAGAGAAAGGGCCTGGCTTCTGCAGATGCCCTCGATGCCTGTCACCTCTGAGAAACTGGGAACACTTGGGGCCTGAACCCCACACCCAGTGCTGAAGCCAGACCACAGCGGGCACAGCGGAGATGCTGCGAGTCCAATACCAGGACCCACAGGCCTGGCAGAGGGCCGTGGGAGCAGGCGGGCTCTGCCAGCACCCTGGCCCATGGCTGCCACCCACTGTCTCAGGAGAACCCTAACAGGTCACCCCGTCCAGGTGTGGAGACAGCACTTGGGAAGTTTGTGGGCCACTCCACAGCCACCAGCAGGTCAACAGGCCCCAAGGCTGTGTCTGAGTGGGGGGCCCCCAAGTCGGGGCCAGCACTCACGCTGGAGTAGCCGTTCACACAGAGGACCTGCTCCAGGAGGGCTGAGAAGCTGGAGAAGATGCCAATGCCGCCCCCGAAGCACACAGCCAGGATGATGTAGGCCTTGTTCCTTGTGAGCTAAAGGGGAGGGGTCACTCAGTCCAGAGCCTCAGCAGCACAGGCAGGAGCTCCAGGGGTGGGCTGCCCCTCCCCCTCCCCGCCCCCCCCCCCACCCCCAGGGCCCACAGCACGTGCAGCACTGACCAGCTTCAGCCCGGCTAGGAACGACAGCGAGGTGGACTGGGCAGCCCCCACAGAGGGCGGGGTGGGGGGCACACTCTCCCAGAGGCATGCAGTGGCCAGCAAGAATGTGAGGCCGGCAGGGAGGATGTAGGTGCCTAGCTGTGGCGAGAGTGTGCATGAGTGCATGCACACAGGTCCCCGTGGATGCACGCACACGGGCGTGAGTGCACACGCACAGGTCCCCGTAGATACACGCACACGCACATGAGCGTGAGTGCGCACACACACAGATCCTTGTGGATGCATGCACACGGGCGTGAGTGCACGCACACACAGGTCCCCGTGGATACACGCACACGGGTGTGATTGCACTCACACAGGTCACCGTGGATACACGCACACGCACATGAACGTGAGTGCACAGATCCTTGTGGATGCACGCACATGGGCGTGAGTGCACGTGCATAGGTCCCCGTGGATGCACACACACATGGGCGTGACTGCACATGCATAGATCCCCGTGGATACACGCACACGGGTGTGAGTGCACGCACACACAGGTCCCCGTGGATGCACACACACGCACATGGGCATGAGTGCACGTGCATAGATCCCCGTGGATGCACACACCCACATGGGCGTGAGTGCACGCGCACAGGTCCCCGTGGATGCACACACACGCACATGGGCGTGAGTGCACGCGCACAGGTCCCCGTGGATGCACACACCCACATGGGCGTGAGTGCACGCGCACAGGTCCCCGTGGATGCACACACACGCACATGGGCATGAGTGCACGCGCACAGGTCCCCGTGGATGCACGCACACGCACACAGGCGCCTCAAGCCTGCTCCCCAGGCTCCAGACGAGCCACTGCCTCCTCACTGCCCGTCCCGCCTGTCATTCCCGGTGGACGTCAGCAAGCCCAGGGCCCGATCGGGGCCTCCTCTGCTTTGCCGGATTCAGAAGCCTGGCTTTCAAAATTTCACCCAAGGATGACTCCAACAATGATGGCCTCAGCTCGACCGTCTCTGGGAGCTCTATCCAGCTGTCATCTGGACCCTCCCTCCCACCTCTGTGAGTGACCCCAGCCGTCCCCCAGCTAGAAGCCCCTCACTCATCAGTGCACCCCACTCCCCAGCTGAATCAAACCCCAGGCTCTCTCCCTGGACACTCTGGGCACACCTTTCATTCCCCAAGCTGGAATCACCAGATGGAATCACTCCCCCTTCAGATCCCCCCAGGCTATCCATTACATCAAGCCAACCGCCTGCCACCTGGATTGACGCTTCCCTCCGCCCTCCCCTTGCTCAGCAGACACACACTTCCGGCTGCAGCCGCACCCCTCAGTCTCGCCTCCACCTCAGCGCCTTTCTCTCTGGTCCCTCATCCTCCTCCCCACCCCCCCCCCCACCCCCCAGCAATGCCTCATCCTGCTGCAGCCAGCCTCTCACCACCCTGGTGCTCTCTCCCCTCCAAGGAAAACACCCAGCATCCCGATGCCTCGGGTTGTGCCTGACGCTCGGAAGGTGCCCAGCACTTGCAATGGAGGAAGCCCCATGTACACGGGGTGCACTCACACCTGCGTCCACAGAAGGTGCGCGTGCACACTCGCACGGACAGTGTGGGTGCACGAGCCCACCAGCCCCCACACGCACACACACGCACTAGCACACACAGCCCAGACACAGGCACACACACATACAAACACACAGCCACTCACGCACAGCCACACACTACACTGTACACGGAGGTGCGGTGCGTGCACCTGTGAGCTCCCTCACCATCAAGGGGATGTCCTCCTCCGTCTTCACCAGGATGGGAGACAGCAGGTTGGCCACCAGAATACCCAGGGGATTTGCTGGACGGACAGGGACGTGTGTCAGCTCAGGAAGGCAGGCTGAGCCCCCATCCACGGAGGAGCCCTCGCCCTCCAGAGTGGGGAGTGCACAGAGGCTCCCAGCCACACGCTAAGCCAGAGGGGACGCCGGCCTCACCGAGACTCACACATGGTGCCGATCATGTTGGCTGTGGCTCGCTGGTGCTCAGGGAACCACAGGGCGGCCAGCTTGGCTGGAGAGAAGATGACCAGGGTCTGGGCCAGGGCGCAGATGCTCTGCCCACCCAGGAGGAAGACAAACGGGTCCTGGGTGCCGACAACCATGCTGGGCATGGAGCGGATCACGCTCCCTAAGAAGTTCAGGAACGCGCCGAGGGTGGTCTGCAAGGGTGGGGTCAGAAGAGCTGCCCAGCAGCCAGGACGCCCCCCAGCACCCCAGCCTCCACTTGCCACCCAGTGGCTCTGCCTAAGGACTCGGATCTCGGGAGGAGGGGATGGCTCTCGATCCTGTGCTTGGGGACCCGCCTGTCCCAGAGCAGGCCCTGGTGTGTGGTCTGACTCACCGCCCAGCGGAGTCCAATGGAGTCCAGAACCCAGATGGCCACCACACCGGACGGGATGGACACCACGAGGTACACCAGTGACAGCCAGTTGAGCTGCTCAGTGGAGAGGAGGAAGTGCCGGGCGATCGTGCCAGCCACGGGCGCAAAGCTGAGCCACAGCTGCGAGACACAGGCTGGCATCAGCCCAGGGCAGGCACCACAGACACTGCGGCTGCCGGCTGCCCTGGGCACGGCCGCTGGTCTGAGGGGGAGGAAGGGTCCAGGCGTCCCGTCAGGGCTGGGGTCTTCACTTGGTCACGGCAGAGGGGAGGCACAGCTGGGGACTCAGACAGGATGTCGGGACCGAGGACCGGAACCATCCTTGCAGACATGGTTCCAGGGCAGAAGGAGGCGGGCAACCTGGCTGGACCCTGCAGGACAGCGAGGCCCCCAGGACTGACCCTCCAAGGAGAAGGGCTGGGGCTGACAGCGGAAGAGAGATGGCCACCGTGCCGGGGGCCAGGGGGCAGGCACCCAGACTGGGTGCTGGCCAAAGCTGCAGTGCCGGGAGGTGGGAGAGGGGCCCCCGTCATGTGGGCGTGTGTCCGCCCGGACAGGACAGGCCGAGGAGCACACTGGGGGGGGCGACTCCGTGCACACTCGGTGCCCGTGGAGGACACCCCGCTGCACCAGCACTTACTGCAGGAGGGAGTGGCGAGGCGTCCTGGCCTGGCCCAGAAACAAAGGTGTCACAGACCAAAGCCCGCCGACTCCACCTCTGAGAGGGCACAGCAAGGCGGGAGCTCGCCCAGGCCTCACACCCTGCCCCCACGGCGGAGGCCGCAGGATCCAGCCTTCCTAACCCGAACAGAGCTCTGACCACAGAGGCCCACGTGACAGCGACCTTGGGTAACAGCTGCCTTTTCTTCCCTTTTCTCAGGCCAGAGCTTCTAGGTTCAGGAAGAACTTGGTGCAGCCACCTGCTTCCTGCCCAGCTGATCCAGCAGCGAGAAAGCCTAGCTCTGGCTGCCACACCTTCTGCGCGCAGCCCACCTTCACCAGCCTCGCCCCTCAGCCCTCCCCAGAACCTGTGGCCAGCGGGGCAGAGGCAGGTCTGAAACGCACACAGCAACGTGGGGGCGACTGTGTGCCCACGGCGCGGACTTCCCCCATGTGTTCCCAGCCTGCCGGGAGGCCCTGTGCGTCCTTTGAGAATGTGGGCGCCTGTCCCCCACGCTGGCCCTCACGCAGACCACACCAGGGCCGCTGAGGCCTCATTGCAAGCGCCACCCCCGTGCCCTTCACGCTGCCCACCCCGCCCGGGACCGAGGGCCCTGCGCAGCTGGCCACAGGAGGGGTAAGCGAGAGCGCACCTCTTGACCCAAGCTCCCTGCTGCGACCCCGCAGGGACCGTGGCAAGTCCCGGTGTGGTTCCTGCCTGCTCCATGACGATTTGTGGACGAGACAAGTGCGGGGGCACAGCCTCGGCCTCCAGCATCCACCCCCAGACACTGAAGCAGCTGGAGGGCTGAGAGAGACCCCCGCTCTGCGTTCTCAAACCACAGAACCCAACCCCAGTCCTGGCTTCACAGTGTTCAGACGCAGACCAGCAACTGCTGCAGAGAAAAACATCTCTGAAGTCCCAGGCTGGGCATGCCACTTCTCCCAGCACAGGGCTGGCCAGCAAGGAGAGGAGGAGAAAGGTCCCAAAGAGTTTGCAGTGACGTCCAAGAGAGACTGTCGCCCAAGAACCTCTCCCAGGTGGTACCTTCCAGGGCGCCCCTCACCTGCCAGCCCCTCCTCGTTACGGTCTCTGCATCTGACCTCCCTCTGCCACCCGGGGCCTCCCTGAGCTTCGGGCCCCACTGCCCCCCACCACTTTGCGTTTCATGATGGTGGCCGCCCCTCAACTGCCCAACTCCCTGAGGTCCAGTGTGAGGCTGAACGGTGTTCTTTCAGGCAGCCTACAGGAGGAGACCCGCGGGCCCTGTAGCTCTGCAGCCTGACCGCTCGGCAGGCAGCCACTAGCCTCAGGTTAGGAAGAGCATGCAGTCCAGGGCACGCAGGAGGCGCGGCCCGGGGCTGGAGGAGCAGAGAAAGGTCTGCTGGCTGAGCCGTGGCGGTGCTGGGCCGGCAGAGGGCCTAGGCCCCTAGGCCCTCAAGGGGCGAGTCTGGGGGAGCAGCAGGTTGGGAGAGCTGGGGCCCTGGAACCAGCAGACCCGGTTCCCGCGGGCGCTTCTCTGGTCTCAGAGGCTGTGATGATGAGCACTGTCCCTGCCAGCAGTGGGCTCAGTTCTACAACAGCTGAAGGCTCACTGCTGACCCCAGCTGGGTGGCTGTGAAGAAAGGGACTGAGTGGGCAGGCAAGAAAGGCCTCTGGTGAGGGACCTTGGAAGTGAGCCAGAAACCCTGGGACGGCGGCCAGGGCCCAGGGAAGAGAGGCAGGTAGCGGGGGCGGAGCGGGTGCCCAGGCTGCGGTGGGTGCGCGCTTGGCAGAGGGGAGACCGCGGGAGGAGCCCTCCGTGCCTGTGGACAGTGACTCTTTCGGAGGCAGGGGCGGCATCCTGTCGAAACCACAGCGGGTCTCAGGACCTGGGCCGCGCGAGGACAGACAGGGCACCCGCCCTCCCTGCGCAGCCTCGGCCAAGGAAGGGGCTCTCCGCCCCCGGCCCGCCCTCGCCCGCGGTGCCCGCCGTCGCGAGACGGGAGAGCTGCGTCCCGGGACTGGCTGAGCGAGCTCTCAGCGGCCGATTCTCCAACGGGACGCGCTCGGCGCGCACCGGACGTCGACGCGCCGGGCTCGGCGAGGTCCCGGCCTGTCCCGCAGCCTTGCCCCGCCTGCCCGGCCCCGGCCCAGCCCCTACCGTGGCGTTGGAGCAGCCGAGCAGGCTGATCACCAGCAGGAAGACCCACCGGCGGGCGTAGGCGCGGTAGCCCCCCAGCACGCTCCGGGCCGAGGTCGCCGGGGCGGGCTCTGACCAGGCCCCCGCCGGCCCCGCCATTGCCGCTGCACCCGGGCCGCCGACTTTTGGAGCCGCGCTGATGAGCCAGGACCGCCCTCGGAGGTGGGGTCGGGTCAGAACCCGCCCCCCAGGCACGGGTTACCACTGGTCAGGCTGAAAGGGGACCAAAATGCCCCCGCAGGGCCCCTGTGAGGTCCCTGCGATGGAGGCGCTCACGCACGTGGGTCACGAGCGGCTCCGGGAAGTCACTGCCGCGCGAAAAGGCCGCACTTCCTGAAAGGGGCTGTGGAAAGAACCCCTCCGCCACCCCCACCCACCCATTTCCTGAGGCCCAGACAAGTAACAGCTGGAGGCTGGAGGCCAACCTGGAGGAGGAGGCTGGAGTCAGTTTGCAAAGCGCCTCCAATCAATGCTCTAGTCTCCACTCGAGTCAGCCCTGCAGAGAAGCAGGACTGAGGGAGGACCAGCAGAGATGATGCCGGCAGAGGGGGAGGGGGAGACTAGCCTGTCCTCACACTCAGGGAAAGGGCTGTGCCAGAGCACGGGACCGCGGGCCAGGGAGGAGCAGGTGACCTCCCCCTACCCGGGAATGTGCAGTTTGCAGCTGAGAAAACACGAGACATAGATTTCTGTGGGCTTGCACACAGGGATCCCAAGGGAGCATTTCAAGCAAAGATGGGCAAATAAAGGACAGGAACGGTAAGGCCCTAGTAGGTGCAGAGAAGTGGCAAATGTCACAGAGGAACCATTCAGAAAGCCCTAATGGTCTGTGTGTGCATGACGGTGCGGTCACTCACCCAGAGCCTGACGTCCTGGAGCGTGCAGTCAGTCAAGTGGGCCTTAGGAAGCATTGCTATGAACAAAGCTTCTGGGGGTGATGGAACTCCAGCTGAGCTACTTCAAATCCTGAAAGATGATGCTGTTAAAGTACTGCACTCAGTATGCCAGCAAATTTGGAAAACTCAACAGTGGGCACAGGACTGGAAGAGGTCAGTTTTCATTCCATCCCAAAGAAAGTCAATGCCAAAAAATGTTGAAAGTAGTGAAATTGCACTCATTTCACATGCTAGCAAGGTGATGCTCAAAACCCTTCAACATGGGCTTCAACAGTACGTGAACCATGAACTTCCAGATGTTCAAGCTGGATTTAGAAAAGGTAGAGAAACCAGAGATTGAATTGCCAACATCCACTGGATCATAGAAAAAGCAAGGGAATTCCAGCAAAACATCTATTTCTGCTTCATTGGATGTGCTAAAGGCTTTGACTGTGTGGATTAAACTGCAGAAAAACAAACTGTAGAAAATTCTTAGAGATGGGAATACCAAACCACTTTACCTGCCTTCTGAGAAACATGTATTCAGATCAAGAAGCAACAGTTAGAACTGCACATGGAACAATTGATTGTTCAAAATTGGGAAAGGGCTACGTCAAGGCTGTATATTGTCACGCTGCTTATTTAACTTCTATGCAGAGTACATCATATAAAATGCCAGGCTACATGAAACACGAGCTGGAATCAAGATTGCTGGGAGAAATATCAATAACCTCAGATATGCAGATGACACC
Organism: Budorcas taxicolor; assembly: GCF_023091745.1. Lineage (NCBI taxonomy): Eukaryota > Metazoa > Chordata > Mammalia > Artiodactyla > Bovidae > Budorcas > Budorcas taxicolor. The sequence goes on along the minus strand of NC_068915.1, from coordinate 117,303,405 downwards.
ACCCTAATGGCAGAAAGTGAAGAGCTAAAGGGCCTCTTGATGAAGGTGAAAGAGGAGAGTGAAAAAGCTAGCTTAAAACTCAACCTTCAAGAAACTAAGATCATGGCATCCAGCCCCATTACTTCATGACAAACAGATGGTGAAACAATGGAAACAGTGACAGATTTTATTTTCTTGGACTCCAAAAATCACTACAGATGGTGACTGCCATGAAATTTAAAGACAATTGCTCCTTGGAAGAAAAGTTATGACCAACCTAGACAGCATATTATAAAGCAGAGACATCACTTTGCTGATAAGTGTCTGTATAGTCAAAGCTATGGTTTTTCCTGTAGTCATGTATGGATGTGAGTGTTGGACCATAAAGAAGGCTGAGTGCTGAAAAATTGAAGCTCTCGAACTTTGGTGTTGGAGGAGACTCTTGAGAGTCCCTTGGACTGCAAGGAGATAAAACAAGTCAACCTTAAAGGAAATCAGCCCTGAATAATCGTTGGAAGGACTGGTGCTGAAGCTGAAGTGCTAATATTTTGGCCACCTGATGTGAAGAGCTGACTCATTTGAAAAGACCCTGATTCTGGGAAAGATTAGAGACAGGAGGAGAAGGGGACAACAGAGGATGAGATGGTTGGATGGCATCACCGACTCAATGGACATGAGTTTGAGCAAGCTCCGGGAGTTGGTGATGGACAGGGAGGCCTGGCGTGCTGCAACCCATGGGGTTGCAAAGAGTCAGACACAACTGAGCGACTGAACTGAACTGAAGGCCGGAAGGAGAAAAGGGCCACCTCCTCTCTCCCACAAGAGCTCTCCTGTGGGCGGGCAGTCTCCTGTCCAGCTTCCCTCCTCCCCTGAGGGCCACACCTCTCCTGACTCCCTGCAGTCCTCCTCCTGAGGGCCCCTGCAGGCAGGAGGCTGGCTTGCGCTCTCCCTCCTCGCCTCCTCTCCCTGCACTGCTGCAGGGCTCTCCTCCCTCTCCAGAGGGCTCTGGTGGAGTAGGCAGCGCAGAACCATCGATCCCTTTCTATACATCAGCTTTAAACATGTGGAAACCAGAATTAAAGACACACGCTTTATGGTTACATCAGTTCAATTTAGTCATTCAATCATGTCCAACTCTTTGCGACACCATGGACTGCAGCTTGCCAGGCCTCCCTGTCTATCACCAACTCCCGGAGTTTGCTCAAACTCATGTCCATTGAGTCCATGATGCCATCCAACCATCTCATCCCTTCTCCACCTGCCCTCAATCTTTCCCAGCATCAGGGTCTTTTCCAATGAGTCAGCTCATCGAATTAGTTGCCAAAATATTGGAGTTTCAGATTCAACATCAGTCCTTCCAATACATACTCTGGCTGATCACCTTTAGGATGGACTGTTTGGATCTCCTTGCAGTCCAAGGGACTCTCAAGTCTCCTCCAACGCCACAGTTCAAAAGCATCAAGTTCTCAGCACTCAGCCTTCTTTGTGGTCCAACTCTCACATCCATACATGACTACTGGAAAAACCATAGCCTAGGCTAGACGGACCTTTGTTGGCAAAGTAATGTCTCTGCTTTTGAACATGCTGTCTAGGTTGGTCATAACTTTCCTTCCAAGGAGTAAGTGTCTCTTAATTTCATGGCTGCAGTCACCATCTGCAGTGATTTTGGAGCCCAAAAAATAAAGTCAGCCACTGTTTCCACTGTTTCCCCATCTATTTGCCATGAAGTGATGGGACCAGAAGCCATGATCTTAAGTTTTCTGAATGTTGAGCTTTAAGCCAACTTTTTCACTTTTCTCTTTCATTTTCATCAGGAGGCTGTTCAGTTCCTCTTCACTTTTTGCCATAAGGGTGGTGTCATCTGCATATCTGAGGTTATTGATATTTCTCCCGGCAATCTTGATTCCAGCTTGTGTTTCTTCCAGTCCAGCATTTCTCATGATGTACTCTGCATATAAGTTAAATAAGCAAGGTGACAATATACAGCCTTGACGTACTCCTTTTCCTATTTGGAACCAGTCTGTTGTTCCATGTCCAGTTCTAACTGTTGCTTCCTGACCTGCATACAGATCTCTCAAAAGGCAGGTCATGTGGTCTGGTATCCCCACCTCTTAAAGAATTTCCACAGTTTATTGTGATCCACACAGTCAAAGGCTTTGGCATAGTCAATAAAGCAGAAATAGATGTTTTTCTGGAACTCTCTTGCTTTTTTGATGATCCAGTGGATGTTGGAAGTTTCATCTCTGGTTCCTCTGCCTTTTCTAAAATCAGCTTGAACATCTGGAAGTTCATGGTTCACGTGTTGCTGAAGCCTGGCTTGGAGAATTTTGAGCATTACTTTACTAGCGTGTGAGATGAGTGCAATTGTGCAGTAGTTTGAGCATTCTTTGGCATTGCCTTTCTTTGGGATTGGAATGAAAACTGACCTTTTCCAGTCCTGTGGCCACAGCTGAGTTTTGCAAATGTGCTGGCATATTGAGTGCAGCACTTTCACAGCATCATCTTTCAGGATTTGAAACAGCTCAACTGAAATGCCATCACCTCCACTAGCTTTGTTCATAGTGATGCTTTCTAAGGCCCACTTGACTTCATATTCCAGGATGTCTGGCTCTAGGCGAGCTATCACACCATCGTGGTTATCTGGGCCATGAAGATATTTTTTGTACAGTTCTTCTGTGTATTCTTGCCACCTCTTCTTAATATTTTCTGCTTCTGTTAGGCCCAGACCATTTCTGTCCTTTATTGAGCCCATCTTTGCATGAAATGTTCCCTTGGTATTTCTAATTTTCTTGAAGAGATCTCTAGTCTTTCCTGTTCTATTATTTTCCTCTATTTCTTTGCACTGATCACTGAGGAAGGCTTTCTTATCTCTCCCTGCTATTCTTTGGCACTCTGCATTCAAATTGGTATATCTTTCCTTTTCTCCTTTCCTTTTAGCTTCTCTTCTTTTAACAGCAAGGCCTCCTCAGGCAGCCATTTTGCTTTTTTGCATTTCTTCTTCTTAGGGATGGTCTTGATCCCTGCCTCCTGTGCAATGTCACAAACCTCCGTCCATAGTTCATCAGGTACTCTATCAGATCTAGCCCCTTAAATCTATTTCTCACTTCCACTATATAATCGTAAGGGATTTGATTTAGGTCATACCTGAATGGTCTAGTGGTTTTCTCCCTTTCTTCGATTTGAGTCTGAATTTGGCAATAAGGAGCTCATGATCTGAGCCACAGTCAGCTCCCGGTCTTGTTTTTGTTGACTGTATAGAACTTCTCCATCTTTGGCTGCAAAGAATATAATCCGTCTGATTTTGGTGTTGACCATCTGGTGATGTCCATGTGTAGAGTCTTCTCCTGTGTTATTGGAAGAGGGTGTTTGCTATGACCAGTGCGTTCTCTTGGCAAAACTCTATTAGCCTTTGCCCTGCTTCATTCTGTACTCCAAGGCCAAATTTGCTTGTTACTCCAGGTGTTTCTGACTTTCTACTTTTGCATTCCAGTCCCCTATAATGAAAAGCACATCTTTTTTGGGTGTTAGTTCTAAAAGGTCTTGTAGGTCTTCATAGAACTGTTCAACTTCAGCTTCTTCAGCGTTACTGGTTGGGGCATAGACTTGGATTACCCTGATATTGAATGGTTTGCCTTGGAGATGAACAGAGATCATTCTGTTGTTTATGAGACTGCATCCAAGTACTGCATTTCAGACTCTTTTGTTGACTATGATCGTTACTCCATTTCTTCTAAGGAATTCTTGCCTGCAGTAGTATATGTAACGGTCATCTGAGTTAAATTCACTCATTCCAGTCCATTTTAGTTCGCTGGACCTAACATTCCTTGATGTTGGGTCCTTGATTCATGGACCTGACATTCCAGGTTCCTATGCAATATTGCTCTTTACAGTATCGAACCTTGCTTCTATCACCAGTCACACCCACAACTGGGTGTTGTTCTTGCTTTGGCGTCGTCCCTTCATTCTTTCTGGAGTTATTTCTCCACTGATCTCCTGTAGCATATTGGGCACCTGCCTCCCTGATGACCTGGGAGTTCATCTTTCAGTGTCCTATCTTTTTGCCTTTTCATACTGTTCACGGGGGTTCTCAAGGCAAGAATGCTGAAGTGGCTTGCCATTCCCTTCTCCAGTGGACCACGTTCTGTCAGAACTCTCCATGACCCGTCTGTCTTGGGTGGCCCCTCGCAGCATGGCTTAGTTTCATTGAGTTAGACAAGGCTGTGGTCCTTGTGATCAGATTGGCTAGTTTTCTGTGATTATGGTTTCAGTGTGTCTGCCCTCTGATGCCCTCTCTCAGCGCCTACTGTCTTACTGGGGTTTCTCTTCCCTTGGACGTGGGGTATCTCTTCACAGCTGCTCCAGCAAAGCGCAGCCGCTGCTCCTGACCTTGGACGTGGGGTATCTCCTCTCGGCTGCTCGCCGCTCCAGCACCACACAGCCACCGCTCACCGCAGTTACATCAAAGAAAAGTAAATACTTGGGCGTAAGCTTAGCAAAGTGCACAGAGAATCTGTATGCTAAGAATTATGCAACAGTAAATGAAGAAACCAACGAAGACCTGAAAAAATGGAGGTATGTACTATGTCTGTGGATCAGAGGACTCGGCATAGTAAACATGTCGAATGTTTTCGGATTGATCTGCAGGCTTAATGCAATTCCCATCCAAGGTATTTTTGTAGACATAGACGGGGAGAAAATATTTGCAAGCCATGTACCCAACAAAGGACTGGTATCTGGAATATATAAAGAGGCTTCAAAACTCAACAGAAAAAAAAAAGTGCAGTTAGAATGTGGACAAAAGACATAAAAGGGCCTGTGCGTCTTGACTGTGGCGTGGACACACTCGTGTCAGGCACACACACGTGGTGAATGCGAGTGAGACTGGAGGAAAGGCTCATGGGTCGCACTCATATCTGTGCTATGGCTGTGCTTGTGGACACCCTGGCGTGCTGCGATTCATGGGGTCGCAGTCAGACACGACTGAGCGACTGAACTGAACTGACTGAACTGAGTTGGGGGCAAACTGGGCAAAGGGTACAAGGAATCCTGGTGTTATTTCTTACAACTGCATTGAACCTCAAAATAAGAAGCTTAGCTTTTAAAAACTTACACAATGTGGAAAGCACACTCATTTGGAAACAATGGCTTTTTCTACTCACATTTAATGAGAGAGTTTGTTTAAATTCTGGACAAGTTTCTTAGGGTAAGCACCTCCGCGGTTCCGGTTTGCCTCGTGCTGCACCAGCGTGCACACGCGTGTCTCTCTGTGCCTGGAATCCCGGTGCACAGCTCTGGAGCCATCACATCTCGGAAATACACACCCTTTGATCTCCACACAAGCATGCTGCTTCTGAAAATTATCTAGAAATGCTTATTTAAAATAACATTCAACACACAGAATTATGACCAAAACTGAGTTTCCATTTCTTTTTTTCTGAATCAAAGACAGACTCCTATCAGCATCCCACACAGCCATTCACTGAAGCTTCTCCAGGCCAGCGTGTCGTTCTTAAACTGTTTCTTGCTCATACTTGGGCAACTGAAGGGGTCTCTGCCAGACTGGAGCAAAGGCAGCGTCATGGTATCAGGGAAGAGACCTTGTGTTTCTCCTGCCAGACTGGAGCAAAGGCAGCGTAATGATATCAGGGAAGAGATCTCATGTTACTCGACGAGTTGCCCCATCTCGTTTGCTCAGTGCTTACTTGGTTTTTATCTCCTCCCCTCAGGAGACTGCCAGCTATATGAGGGCAAGAACCAGTCTGTCCACACCCAAAGCCCTGGAGGGGATGGGGCCAGCAGGTGGCTGTGACTGAGGACACTGAAGGGGTGGGTGCATTTTCTCCCTGTGTCCCCCACCGGCAGCCCCTGCGTCTCCAGGCCCTAGCCTGCCTGGCAGGTTCTCCAAGGGGGCCCACGAGCTCACTGATGGGGCAGGACCTGCCAGACCATCTGGTCCTAAAGCACAGCATCCCCTCTCCTGGAGTCTGAGCCCCTGCTGCACACACACCATAATACCACACACCTACGTACCACCCTGGCAGGGGCTGAGTAAGCAAATCAGAATCCGGATTCTCCAGCTCCTCCAAAGGACAGTGACTTCCATGTGGGAGGCCGAGCAGGGGTCTGTCTGCTGAGAATTTTTTACAAAAATTGCCCTGGAACATGAGCTTATTGACTTAAATGCAGAAAGGCTCTGACTGCCCAGAAAGAACCCCTCAGGGCCCACCCCCCATCTACCCCCGGTCCCTCTCCAGTGTAGCTGGGGGAGGTCAGCACAGGGTCACATACACCCCAAAGTCCTGGCAAAAGTATCTGGGACCCAGCTTGCCAGCCCTTCCCACAGAGGACCCTGGGCCCCGCCACCTGTGCTTCTCAGAACCATTCAACCTGTTGAAGAAATAGGAGCTGGTCTTCTCACTTTCGTATGTGTCTGTACAAGATGGGCAACTTTCTGTGTATGCGTGGCGTGAGGTCGTATCGTGTTGGAGTGGGCAGAGGGAGAGGGAGGGAGGGAAGTAGTTGAGTGATGCCGTGCGTAGCCGGGTGTCCGTCACATCTGTGTGTCTGGTATGACCCAGTGTGTGTGCACGCTGCATTATGTAAGGCTGCGTGGTTAGCGGCTACTAAGGTATGCGAGGTGTGAGATGGGTTTTGTCTTTTGTGTGTATATGGTACGTAAAAGGGTTACTTAATTTTTCTGCCTGAATGGAAACAATAGGCATCTCATTATTCGATGTAAAATGAACAGTTAGATCAGAAACGGTGAAGGGTCTGAGACAGCTCTCCCTGCAGCTAACAGGGTGACCCAGCACAGTCTCCCATCTGTGGGACCACACCTGGGTCAGAGGCAGAGGGTTAGTTCCTTGCCGCAGCGGTAACGCCCAGACCAGTTCCTCCAGCTCCTCCCCACCGGCATGCAGAGGTGTGTGTTTCAGGAGAACCGTGAAACTAGGAAGTCTGATCGCGTATGGGATGGCTTGGGGACCGCCCATCCTGCCTTCCAGACAGAAGTGTTCATTGACTCTGGAATGTAAGCAGATCTTCCCCTGGAGGGGACGTTCCTGTCTACCCTGGAATGTCTCTGAGATGGACCTTCCTGACTCAGCTGTAAATGGCCTTGCTCGGAGTGCCTGGACCACACAGAAACAGAAAACGAGATTTTCGTGGAGAGCTGCTAGGATCTATTTCTTAGAAATACTTACAGATGGAGATCTAAGTTTCTCACTGTGGATTTAGCGTGATGAATATTTCAGCATGGTGTTCTGAGCTGGAAAAGTATGGGTGTGTGTGTGTCTGTGTGTGTGTGTGATTGACTAATTTATTTGCTTAAAGTGTGAGGTGGATGTCTAACTTTTTTCTCTGTGTGACTGAAATTCATACTCATTCACACTCAGATTCATACTCTGTCCATTGTATGGCATGATGCTTTGTGTATGGTATGAGACAGTCGTCGAATTTTCTGGTACATTGGAAACGGTATCTTTCTGAGTGTGTGCTGTAATTGAATAATTTGTATATGATATGAAATAAAGATGGAGAAGGAACTGGCAACCCACTCCAGAATTCTTGCCTGGGAAATCCCATGGGCAGAGGAGCCTGGCAGGCTACAGTCCGTGGGGTCACAGAGTCGGACATGACTGAGTGACTAACACACAGTCACGTGAAATAAAGACCCCTTTTTTATATGTATTTGGGGGGGGAGGGCGTCTGACCTTTCCTATGTTTCTGAGATGGATATATAACTGTTCTCCTTTTTCACATATATGGGGGGAGAGGGCGTCTGGCCTTTCCTGTGTGTTTCTGAGACGGAGATATGACTGCTTTGCGTATTGTGTAAGATGGCCATCTCTGTAAATCTGTGTGCATATTGGGGTGGCATGTTATCTGATCTAATATTTTCACCATGGAGATAGATGCAGCACTTTAATTTCTATCAGGTCTGAATATTTAGTACTTTCTTTTGTGATCCTCTTTTTCTAAACAACAGCTGTATTGAGACAAAATCCCCATGCCAATACCCCCGTCATGGATCACAGCCTTGTGGTGGAGGGGCTTGTGTAACTGAATGAAGCTCTGAGCCATGTCGTCTAGGGCCACCAGAGACAGATGGGTCACGGTGGAGAGTTCTGACAAAACATGGTCCACTGGAGGAGGGAATGACAAACCACTCCAGTATTCTTGCCGTAAGAAACCCAGGAGAAGCATGAAAAGGCAAACAGATGTGACCCGGGGAGATGAGCACCCCGGGTCAGAAGGTGTCCGACCTGCTGCTGGAGAAGAGCGGAGGGCAACTACTGCTAGCTTCAGGAAGGACGGAGCGGCTGGGCCAAAGTGGGAATGGCGCTCAGCTCTGGATGTGTCCGGTGGCGAAAGAGCAGTCCAATGCTGTGAAGAACAATACTGCATAGGAACCTGGAATGTTAGGCCCACCAGTCGAGGTAAATTGGGCAAGAAGGAAAAGGCAAAAGTGAACACCAACAGCTTAGGAGTCAGTGAACTAAAATGGATGGGAATAGGCTAATTTAACTCAGATGACCATTATATCTACTACTGTGGGCAAGTATCCCTTAGAAGAAATGGAGTAGCCCTCATAGTCAACAGTTCAGTTCAGTCGCTCAGTCATGTCCGACTCTTTGCCACCCTATGAACAGCACGCCATACCTGTCTGTCCATCACCAACTCCCGGAGTCCACCCACACCCATGTCCATCGAGTCAGTGATGCCATCCAGCCATCTCATCCTGTTATCCTCTTCTCCTCTTGACCCCAATCTTTCCCAGCATCAGGGTCTTTTCCAATGAGCCAGCTCATCGAATCAGGTGGCCAAAGTATTGGAGTTTCAGCTTCAACATCAGTCCCTCCAATGGACACCCAGGACTGATCTCCTTTAGGATGGACTGGTTGGATCTCCCTGCAGTCCAAGGGACTCTCAAGAGTCTTCGCCAACACCACAGTTCAAGAGCATCAATTCTTTGGCACTCAGCTTTCTTTATAGTCCAACTCTCACATCCGTACATGACCACTGGAAAAACCATAGCCTGACTAGACGGACCTTTGTTGGCAAAGTAATGTCTCTGCTTTTTAATAGGCTGTCTAGGTTGCTCATAACTTTCCTTCCAAGGAGTAAGAGTCTTTTAATTTCATGGCTGCAGTCACCATCTACAGTGATTTTGGAGCCCAGAAAAATAAAGTCAGCCACTGTTTCTACTGTTTCCCCATCTATTTGCCATGAAGTGATGGGACCGGATGCCATGATCTTCGTTTTCTGAATGTTGAGCTTTAGGCCGACTTTTTCACTCTCCTTCCTCACTCTCATGAAGAGGCTCTTCAGTTCCTCACTTCACAGTCAACAAAAGCGTCTGAAACGCAGTAGTTGGTGCAACATCAAAAACGACAGAATGATCTCAACTCGTCTCCAAGGCAAACCGTCCAACGTCGCAGTAATCCAAGTCCACACCTCAACCACTAATGCCAAAGAAGCTGAAGCTGACCACTTCTATGAAGCTCTACAACACCTTCTAGAATTAACACCAAAAAAGGATGTCCTTTTCGTCTTAGGGGATTGGAATGCAAATAGTAGGAAGTCAAGAGATACCTGGAGTAACCGGCAAGTTTATCCTTGGAGTACAAAACAAAGCAGGGCAAAGGTTAACAGAGTTTTGTCAGGAGAATACACTGGTCACAGCAAACACCTTCCAACAACACGAGAGAGAGCCCTCATACAGACATCACCAGATGGTCAACACTGAAATCAGACTGATTATATGCTTTGCAGGTGAAGATGGAGAAGTTCTATACAGTCAGCAGAAACAAGACCTGGAGCTGACTGTGGCTCAGATCAAGAGCTCCTTATTGCAAAACTCAGACTTAAATTGGAGAAAGTAGGGAGTACCACTAGGCCGTTCAGGCATGACCTAAATCAAATCCCTTACGATTACATGGCGGAGCTGACGAGCAGATTCAAGGGATTAGATCCAGCAGACAAAGTGCTGGGAGAAGTATGGACGGAGGTTTGTCAACGTTGCGCAGGAGGGAGTGAGCAAAGCCATCGCAGAGACAGAGAAGTGCAAGAAGGCAGAGTGGTTGTCTGAGGAGGTTTGACAAACAGTCGAGGAGAGAAGAGGAGTGAAAGGCAAGGGGGAAAGGGAAAGACACACCCAGCTGAGTGCAGAGCTCCAGCAAATGGCAAGGGGACATAAGAAGACCTTCTTAGATGAACAGTGAAAAAAATAGAGGAAAATATTAGAATGGGAAAGACTAGAGAGCTATTCAAGAAAATTGGAGATATCAAGGGAACATTCCAAGCAAGCATGGGCACAGTAAAGGACAGAAATGGTAAGGGCCTAAAAGAAGCAGAAAAGGTTAAGAAGAGGTGGCAAGTTCTTCTTGTACAGAAGAATTATACAAGAAAAGTCTTAATGACCTGAATAACCACAATGTTGTGGTCACTCATCTAGAGCCAGGCATCCTGTAACATGAAGACAAGTGAGCCTTAGCAAGCATTACTACAAGCAAAGCTAGAGGAGGCAATGAAATTCTGGCTGAGCTGCTTCAAATTCTAAAAGATGATGCTGTGAAAGTGCCGCGTTCAGTATGTCAGCAAATTTGGAGAACTCAGTAGTGGCCACAGGACTGGAAAAGGCCAGGTTTCATTACAATCCCAAAGAGGGCAATGCCAAAGGATGTTCAAACTACTGCCCAATGGTGCTTATTTCACATGCTAGCGAGGTTATGCCCCAAATCTTTCAAGCTAGGCTTCAGCAGTACTTGAATCAAGAACTTCCAGATATACACGCTGGATTTAGAAAAGGCAGAGGAACCAGAGATCAAATTGCCAACATTTGTTGGATCAAAGAGAAAGCAAGGGAATTCCAGAAAATCATCTGTTTCTGCTTCATTGATTGTGCTAAAGCCTTTGACTGTGTGGATCACAACAAACTGTAGAAAATTCTTGAAGAGATGGGAATACCAGACCACCTTATCTGCCTTCTGAGAAACTTGTATTCAGGTCAAGAAGCAACAGTTAGAACCAGACTTGGAACAACTGACTGGTTCAAAATTGGAAAGGGAGTAAGACAAGGCTGTATATTGTCACCCTGCTTATTTAAATTACATACAGAGTACATCGTGCAAAATACCTCAGGCTGGATGAATCACAAACTGGAATCCAGACTGCCAGGAGAAATGTCAACAGCCTCAGATATACAGATGCTACCACTCTAATGCCAGAAAGTGAGGAGGAACTAAAGAGCCTCTTGATGAGGGTGAAAGAGGAGAGTGAAAAAGCTGACTTGTAACTCAACATTCAGAGAACTAAGATCATGGCGTCTGGTCCCATCACTTCATGGCAAAGAGAAGCAGGAGAATTGGAGACAGTGATAGATTTTATTTTCTTCGGCTCCAAAAATGACTGTGGATGGTGATTGCAGCCACAAAATTAAAGGATGCTTGCTTCTTGGAAGGAAAGCTATGACCAACCTAGACAGCATACGAAAGAGCAGCGACAGAACTTTGCTGGCAAAGGTCCATACAGTCAAAGCTATTTCTGTCCAGTAGTCATGTGCAGATGTGAGAGCTGGACCATAAAGAAAGCTGAGTGCCAAAGAATTGATGCTTTTGAACTGTAGTGCTGAGAAGACTCTTAAGATCTCTTGGACTGCAAGGAGATCCAACCAGTCCATCCTAAAGGAAATCAACCCTGAGTACTCATTGGAAGGATTGATGCTGAAGCCGAAGCTCCAGTACTTTGGCCACCTGATGCGAAGAACTGACTCATTGGAAAAGACCCTGATGCTGGGGAAGATTGAAGGCAGGAGAAGGGGACGACAGAGGAAGTTATGGTCGGATAGAATCGTCAACTCAATGGACATGAGTTTGAGTGAACTCCAGGAGATGGTGGAGGACAGGGAAGCCTGGTGTGCTGCAGTCCGTGGGGTCACAAAGAGTGGGACAGGACTTAGCAACGGAGCGCCAACAACGAGTGTCTGTTGTGACTGCCCTCCTCACCGAGAGCAATGCTTTCAAGGTTCATCTGTGTTTCTGCGTGTTAGTTCTTCCTTCCTTTTATTGTCAAATGATATTTCATTCATTATATGGATTTACCACATTATCCATTCATCAGCTGATGGACTGTTTCCGCCTTGAGACTTTTATCAATAACAGACACTTATACGTCAGTTTTCGGTGGACATTTGTTTTCATTTCTCTTGGGTCTGTACCTAGGTGTGAAACTGCTGGGTCATATGCTAACTTCACGTTTAATTTTTTTGAGGAACTGCCAGACTGTTTTCCAAAGTGGCTGCACCATTTTACATTCCCATCAACAGTGCCTGAGGATCCCAACTTCTTCACATCCTTGGCAACACTTGTTTTTGCCTGTCTTCCTCTTTTTGGCCTCACCACGCAGCACGTGGGATCTTAGTTCCCCGACTAGGGATCGAGCCTCTCCCCTTCCCACAGTGGAAGCATGGCGTCCTAACCACCAGACCACCAGGTCAGCCCCTTGCCTGTCCCTCTGACTCTAGCCACTCTAGCGGGTGAGAAGTGGAATCTGCGGTTTCGGTTTGCATGTCCCTGTAGGCTGCTGATGTTGAGCATCTTTACATGTGCTTATTGGCCGACTGTGCATCTTCTTTAGAGAAATACCTATCCAGGTAACTTGTTCACTTTCTGATGGAGTGTCTGTCTTTGTGTTGTTGAGTCACGAGTGTCTATGCATTGTCTGTATTCTTACATATTCTCTTTTTGAGGAAGATGTGTCGATAGTTCTTTATTTATTTTTGGTTGTGTTGCTATGTACAGGCTTTCTGTAGTTGCAGGGAGCAGGGCCTACTCTTCATCGCGGTATGGAGGCTTCTCATTGTGGTGGCTTTTCTTGCGGTGGAGCTCAGGAAGGAAATGCATGAGTTAATGGGCGTTAGCAGCTGTGACAGGCCGGCCCCATGGCTGTGGCATTCGGGATTAGCTCCCTGCGGCACGTGGGATCTCCCCAGACCAGGTATCTGCCTGCGCCCCTGCACGGCAGGCAGACTCTTACCCACTACGCCACCGGGGAGGTCCTCTTACATACTGCTCATGTGTTCTAGGCACAGATCTCTGACGAGATTTTGATTTGCAAGACTCTGAGCTTCTCTCCACTTTCCTGATGGTGCCCTTTGACACGCACGTCTTTCATTCTGACAATATTCAACATATCCGTTCTTCCTTGTGTTGTTTGTGCCTGTATCCTGTCTAAGCAACCGTTGCCTAAGCCAGGATTTATACCCATGCTTTTTCCAAGAGTTTGAGCTCTCACAGTTAGGCCTTTGGTGTCTTTGAGTTAATTTTTTATACATATGCGATAGCAGTCCAAGTTCATTCTTTTGCATGTGAATATTCAGTTTTCCCAGCGCCATTTCTTAAAAAGACTATGCTTTCTCCATTGACTTGTCTTGGCTTCCTTTTTGAAAACCAGTTGACCACAAATGTGAGGGCTCATTTTTGGACTCTCAGTTCTAGTCCATTGATCTGGATTTCTGTCCTTATGCCAGTACTAACTGTCTTCATTACTGTAGCTTTGTAGTAAATTTTGAAATCAGGAAATGAGAGTACTCCAACTTTGTTCTTCTTTTTCAAGATTGTTTTGGCTATTCTGGGTCTTGTGAATTTCCACACTCATTTTAGGATCACATTATCAATATCTGTGAGGAAGCCATCTGGGTTTTGATACAGGTTGTAGATTAGCTGTGAGAACATTCACATCTTAATAACTTGGTCTCTGAACCTTGAACTGTCTCCACATTCGTTCAGGTCTTCTTCAATTTCCTTCAAAAATGTTTCCTAGCTTTTGGAATATAAGTATCATACTCTCATTACATTGATTAGTAATTTATTTTTTAATTAACACACTATACTTTTTGGAGCAGACTTAGGTTTACAGAAAAATTGGTCACAAAATACAGAGTTCCCACATGTCCTCTGTCTTCCAGCCGCCACACGTCACATCCCCTATTATTAACATCGGTATGTTTGTTATAATTGCCGAACCAGCATCGATGCATTCGTGTGTACTGGCGTATATCGACACTACACAAAGTTCGTGGTTGACACAGCTTACATTCTGTGGGCCTGACAAATGTGTGATGACGTGTGTCTACCATCACAGTCTCACATAGAGCTGTCTCACTGCCCTGAAGGCCATCTGTGCTCCACCTGCTCACCCCTCCCCACCCAGACCCCTGGCAACCACTCATCCTTTCTTTATCTCCACAGTTTTGCCTTTTCCAGAATGTCATAAAGTTGTAATCATACAGTATGTAGCCTTTCCCACTGGCATCTTCTACTTAGAAATACACACTCAAGGTTTCTCCATGTCTTTTCAGGGCGGCTCAGAGGGTAAAGAATATGCCTGTCTTTTTATGGCCTGAACCCATTTCTTTTTAATGCTGAGTCATAGTCCATTGTCTGGGTGGATCACACTTTATCCATTTACTGAGGGTATTCTGCTTGCTCCCAGTTTGCGCAGCTGTCATTAAAACTGCTGTAAACATCTCTGTGCGAGTTTCAACCCTCTGGGTAAATGCCAAGGAGCACGACTGCTGAACCTGATGGTAAGAAAACCTCATTTTCTCAGAAATTGCCAGGCTGTCTTCCAACGGGACTGCTCCATCCTGCATCCGCACCAGCAGCGACGAGAGTCCCTGGCAGTCCGTGCACTCGCCAGCGATCGGCGCCATCAGCGCTCTGGGTTTTGGCCGCTCGATGAGGTGTGCGGTGGCACCAGGGTGCTGCTTCGGCTCGCGTTTCCCTGATGGCACATGATGTGGTCTCTCTCCTCATGCATATTCGCCATTGGTGAGTCGCTTGGTGAGGTGTTTGTTCAGGTCTTTTGCCCATTTCCAACTTCGGCTCCCAGAGGTACAGCCCCCCTGCAGCCCCACCACTGGGGGCCTGGCTCCCGCTCAGGAGCTCACGGGGGCTCCTCTTCCCCTTGCTGGAGACAACCTGTGGCAGAGACCAGACAGACTGTGCTGCCCACTTGAGGGTGCTCATGGGGGTGGTCAGCAGGGGACACACAGGCGTGGGCTGAGGCACAGAACACCTGCTGCAGCTGGATGAAGCTCGGGTTTTTAGGTGGCACTGCCTTTGGTCAGGAGGCACGGGTGTCTGGCCACCCCTCTTTGAGGTCGGCATTCCCACCGCTGCTGTTGTTCAATCACTAAGTCACGTCGGACTCTGTGTGACCCCGTGGACTGCAGCATGCGAGGCTTCCCTGTCCTTTATTATCTCCTGGAGTTTGCTCAAACTCACGTCCATTGAATCAATGATGACATTCAACCATCTCATCCTCTGTCATCCCCTTCTCCTCCTGTCCTCAATCTTTTCCAGCATCAGGGTTTTTTCCAATGAGTCAGTTATTCACATAATGTGGCCAAAGTATTGGTGCTTCAGCTTCAGCATCAGTCATTCCAATGAATATTCAAGACTGATTTCCTTTAGGACTGACTGCTTTGATCACATGGCAGTCCAAGGGACTCTCAAGAGTCTTCTCCAACACCACAGTTCAAACGCATCAATTCTTTGGTGCTCAGCCTTCTTTACGGTCCAGCTCTCACATCTATACACGACCACTGGAAAAACCATAGCTTTGACTGTATGGATCTTTGTCAGCACAGTGATGTCTCTGCTTTTTACTAAGCTGTTTAGGTTTGTCATAGCTCTTCTTCCGAGGAGCAAGCATCTTTTAATTTTGTGCCTCCAATCACTGTCTGTTTTGGAGTTCACGCACATAAAATCTGTCACTGTCTCCACTTTTTCTTCCATCTATTTGCCATGAAGCAATAGGACCAGAGGCCGTGATCTTAGTTCTCTGAATGTTGAGCTTTAAACCAGCTTTTTCACTCTCCTCTCTCACCCTCCTCAAGAGGCTCTTTAGTTCCTCCTCACTTCATCCATCCGGTTCTAACTGTTGCTTCCTGAACTGCATACAAGTTCCTCAGGAGGCAGGTAAGGTGGTCTAGTACTCACATTTCTTTAAGAATTCTCCACAGTGTGTTGTGATCCAGACAGGGAACAATGGACCGGTTTCAAATTGGGAAAGGAGTACATCAAGGCTGTATATTGTCACCCTGCTTATTTAACTTCTATGCAGAGTACATCATGCAAAATGCTGGGCTGGATGAAGCCCAAGCTGGAATCAAGATTGCCGGGAGAAATATCAATAACCTTAGAGATGCACATGACACCACCCTTAAGGCAGAAAAGTGAAGAACTAAAGAGTTTCTTGAAGACAGTGAATGAGGAGAGTGAAAAAGCTGGCTTAAAACTCAACATTCAAAAAACTAAGATCATGGCATCCGGTCCCATCACTTCATGGGAAATAGATGGGGAAACAATGGAAACAGTGAGAGACTTAATTTTGGGGGCTCCAAAATTGCTGCAGATAGTGACTACAGCCATGAAATGAAAAGATGCTTCTTGGAAGAAAAGCTATGACCAACCTAGACAGCATATTAAAAAGTAGAGACATTGCTTTGCCGACAAAGGTCCGTCTAGTCAGAGCTGTGGTTTTTCCAGTGGCCATGTGTGGATGCGAGAGCTGCACTATAAAGAAAGCTGAGCCCTGAAGAATCGATGCTTAGGAACTGCGGTTCAAAAAGAGTCTTGAGAGTCCCTTGGACTGCAAGATCCAACCAGTCAGTCCTAAAGGAGATCAGTCCTGAATGTTCATTGGAAGGACTGATGCTCAAGCTGAAGCTCCCACAGTTTGGCCACCTGATGCGAAGAGCTAACTCATTTGAAAAGACCCTGATGCTGGGAAAGATTGAGGGCAGGAGGAGAAGGGGATGACAGAGGATGGGATGGTTGGATGGCATCACCGATTTGATGGACATGAGTTTGGGTGAACTCCAGGAGTTGGTGATGGACAGGGAGGCCTGGCGTGCTGCAGTCCATGGGGTCACAAAGAGTCAGACCTGACTGAGCGACTGAACTGAACTGAACAGCATTGGGAGGTGGCTTCTTTACCACTAGTGCCACCTGGGAAGCCCAAAATCTTTGACTGTCTTCAGTTCAGTCACTCAGTCATGTCTGACTCTGTGACCCCACGCACTGCAGCACGCCAGGATTTCCTGTCCATCACCAACTCCCAGAGCTTGCTCAAACTTATGTCTGATGCTATCTAATCATCTCACCCTCTGTCTTCCCCTTCTCCTCCTGCCTTCAGTCTTTCCCAGCATCAGAGTCTTTTCCAAAGAGTCAGTTCTTTGCATCAGGTGGCCAAAGTATTGGAGCTTCAGCTTTAGCATCAGTCCTTCCAATGAATATTCAGAACTGACTTCCTTTAGAATGGGCTGGTTGGATCTCCTTGCAGTCCAAGGGACTCTCAAGAGTCTTCTCCAACACCACAGTTCAAAAGCATCAATTCTTCAGTGCTCAGCTTTCTTTATGGTCTAACTCTCACATCCAAACATGACTACTGGAAAAACCATAGGTTTGACTAGATGATGGACCTTTGTTGGCAAAGTAATGTCTCTGCTTTTTAATATGCTGTCTAGGTTGGTCATAACTTTGTGACCCTATGGACTGTAGCCCGCCAGGCTTCTCTCTCCGTGAGCTTTCCCAGGCAAAAATACTGGAGTGGGTTTCCCTATCCTTCGCCAGGGAATCTTCCCGACTCAGAGATAGAATCTCTGTCTCCTGTATTGCAGGTTAGACGTTAAAACACACTGGTTCGAACCCTGGGTCAGGAAGATCCCCTGGAGAAGGGAATGGCAATCCACTCTAGTATTCTTGCCTGGAGAATCCCATAGACAGAGGAGCCTGGCAGGCTACAGTTCATAAGGTCACACACGACTGAAGTGGCTTAGCATGGCACAACATAGTCAATGAAGCAGAAGTATATTTTTTTTCTGGAATTCTCTTGCTTTTTCTGTGATATAACAGATTTTGGCAATTTGATTGCTGGTTCCTCTGCCTCTTCTAAATCTAGCTTTTACATTTAGAAGTTTTCAGTTCACATACTGTTAAGCCAGTCTTGAAGGCTTTTGAGCATTACTTTGCTAGCATGTGAAATGAATGCAGTTGTATGGTAGTCTGTGGCAGCATTCCCATTAGGGCTTTGAAATGATAGTATTTTAACTCTGTACCTCTTCATTTATCAGCTGGGATATTCATAAAGAAAACTGATCCCACATCAGGTATTCGGTTATCTTGAGACGCAGTTTGTATGCAAGGCCAGGAAGATAACTGATTTTCTCCCATCATCCCTCAGGTTTGAAAATTATGAGTTGGTTCCTCAGGGCCTTACACTACCGCCGCGCTGGGTTTTTAAGGAGCATCGTGTATCCATAGTTTAGGTACTGTAACCCGTTGCTGCTATTATTCTTTTTGATGCTCAGTGGCCCACATGTGGCTCCTGGCTCCTGTCCACAGGGGTCTGCGCCATGCCTTTGCTTTCTGGCCCCCTTCATTTCCTGATCCATGCCCAAGAGTGCCCAGCCACCTCCCTGCCTTTGGACACGTGGATAGGGTATAACACCCACGGTAGAGCCTGTTTTCTGGTTCTGGCGCTGGCATCAGCTGCACGTTGGCCCCGGTGACTGGCGCTCTCTGCCGCTCGCTGGCCAGCCTGCTGGGCCTGACCCAAGGCGCTGCCCTTGTGGAGTGCTTTCTTGCCTGTGCTTTCTCCTCGGCAAGGTCGGACTCTGAGCACCCTGTTGTTCCCTCCACGCATCTCCGCTGTAGGCTGGTGGGGGCTGCCTTCCTGCTGAGGGTTAGGTTGTCTGGCCTGGGGCCTGGCCCACGAGGGCTCCTGGGCTGGTGCGAGATGCCCCCTGTCATGACCTCCCAGAACATGTCTTGGTGCCTCTCAGAGCTTCTGTGCAGCTCCAGACAGCTTCCTCCACGTGCATCCTTATCAGGGCTCAGCCCAGGACTCAGGTTCTCCACCCAGTTCTGGAGCGCCCCTCTGCAAGGCCCTCCTCTCCTGTGCCCTCCCCGCAGCCTCGGCACCCTGGCCTCCGAACTGTGGCCTGCCCCATTTGTCCATTTCTCGGGTCACGGCCTGCACTGCCTGGCGGGGCCCCGTTTCCGGTTGTCTCTGGTGGGAGGGTGGCCGCGGTCCCTCCACGCACATGCTGGCCTTAGGAAGCAAGGCGGGAGGTTGTCTCTGCCTGCTTGTCATGGGGCCTCGGGGTCGGTGTTGGCCACCTGACTGTTTCTGGGCTGCTGCACCACCCTATGTTTTATGAGGGGTCCAGGGAGACTGAAGCCCCACTGCCACCACCATCTGCACAGATTTCTAGTCCAGACAGATTCGTGGGACAGGCAGTAACCCCCACAGTCTGGGTACCCTTTTCTCCTGCTTGGCCACCTTAATGCTATGCCCTGGACACCATCCTGGAGGCAACCCCAGGACAGCATGCACAGGCATCTGCACCCTTATTGCAGACGCAAGAACCCCTGTGTAGAGGGTCAATGGTTTATTAAGCACTTGCATCCATTACGGACTGCTCCAGCTTTTCTGTTATAAATTACGTTGCAGTTAGCAGCCCTGTTGTATCTTTTGTACTTTGTATCTTTGGGGCTTCCCAGGTGGCTCAGAGGGTAAAGAATCCCACTGCAATGCAGGAGACACTGACTCAGTCCCTGAGTCGGGAAGGTTCCCTAAAGAAGGATAAGGAAACCCACTCCAGTATTTTTGCCTGGAAAACCCCATGGAAAGAGAAGCCTGGAGGGGACAGTACATAGGGTCACAAAGAGCCGGACACCACCGAAGCCCCTGAGCGCACACACACACAGTGTGTCTTTAGGGTATTTTCCTACCTGGGGACTCTGAGCCAAAGGGTGACGCCCATATTGTTGTGCTCAATATTGCCCCTCCCCTCTTTGTTGCCACCAACAATACCTGAGAGGAGAGTCTTGCCAACAAGATAAGTTGTCAGGCGCTGTGTTCCTATTGCCAGATTGGTCAAGAGAGGCCTCAGGAGATATCCGAGCACAGGTCTGGGGGCACAGTGCCACTCAGGCCTGGGAGCAGCTCAGCCATGGCCTTGAGGTGTGAGGGCCCAGCATGTCCCGGAGGGCCAAGGAGGCCAGGCCAGAGTCAGGGCTGGACCCAGGCCCAAGGCAGGACCTCTGGGAGCCGGAGCAGTGACTGGGGCTGAGGAGAGGCCTGGCGCACTCTGACCTGGATGCTGGGGGTCAGCTTGTTGGCTCCTCTGTCCAGGAGAGACCAGGGCTAGTGGAGTATGGCAGCCACCTAGACAGGACAGGTGGGCCCAGGCCAGGAGCTGCGGAGGCTGAGAGCCACGGCCGCATCAGGCACATGTGCAGACAGAGCCGAGAGGGCCTCCTCATGAGCCAGATGTGGGGAAACAGCAGTGGAGGAGTCAGGTATGAACCCAGGTGCTTGTGCACCAGTAGCAGAAAAGATGGAGCCCTGCGGGCCAAGATGGGGAAGCTTGCCACCTGCAGACACCGAGGGACAGGTGGTGCACAGGCCCAGGAGGGTCACGCGCATCGGGACAGAGCTCAAGAGCCCGGGGCAGAGTGAAAGCACTGGCCAGTGTGGCCGCAGAGAGAGGAGATGAGGATGGCCAGGGTCCGAGAAGGTGCCAGTTAGAGGGCAGAACGCGGGACAGCCAGCCGAGGGGCTGAGCTTCCAGGAGCAGAGAGCAGCGTGGTGGGTCAGAGGTGCTGGCAGACATAGCTCACAGAATCTGGGGTGACCTGGGCCACAGTGTTTTTCTGGGGGAGGGCAGAAGCCTGCAGGGTTAAGAGACCAAACAGGAAGGGAAATTGGGTGGGCCAGCGTAGACGGCTCTCCTGAGGAGTTGTGTTACGAAGAGAGCAGAGAAGCGCATGTCAAGAGAGCCCATTTCATTCTGTTCTGTTCTGTTGTTCAGACAGACAGCCTCACTGCGATGGTCCATCAGGGAAGAGGAGGACATTCAAAAGGAAGGGAGCGGGCCAGGGGGAGCCCGGGCGGGGTGTGGAGGATGGGCGTCTCTGGGGGTGGCTGGGAGGCAGAGGAGAGGGGACCGCTCACCTCTGGGCAAAGAGGAGGCATGGGCGAGGTGGGAGGGTGGTCTCCTCTCCCTCCTTGTGTCCTGGCTTCTGGTCCCTTCTTTCTCTTCTGCCCTGTTGAAGTAACCACACAGCGTGAGCCACACATGCCAGTGATCTGTGACCTATGTGCACACTCAGGAGCTCACACCACCATCAACACAACACACAGGGCCTTAACTCTAGGTGTCCTCAGGCCCCGTGACCTCTGCTCTTGTGCTTTGGCTCTGAGTGAGGCCCCTGGATGGTTTCGGGCAGAGGAGGGACATTCTGCAGCTAATGTGTTATGAGAGTTACCATTTCGTGTTGAGAATAGATTTGGGCCCTAAAGAAAGAAGCAGAAGGCCAGTCCTGAGATGATACACCAACTGGCGAAGTTGACGGCCTTGGACCAGGGTGGGGTGGGGGGGCTGCAGCAGATTCTGAGGGGTCCACTGACAGCATGTGTCGGGGTGGCAGGAAGGAGCCCACCTGCGATGGGGCTGTGGGAGGGTCAGGTGTGGACCTTCTGCCCTCGGAGCCTGAGCTTCTCAGGCACTGCAGCAGAGATGTGGCTGGGCAGCTAGACACAGGAGCCCGGGGTTCAGGTCAAGGTCTGGGCTGTTGTCATCAAGGAGGTTACCCTGGAGAACAGGCGGGCAGCCCAGATGTCTGGTCTGCACCCTCAGCAAGAGACCCCAGGCCTGGAACAAATCTGGGACTGTTGCTGTGCCTCACACACCTGCCACTGGCTCTGCACAGGGTCCGAGGGCGGTCAGATGCCTTGGAGTCGCCTCCCCTACGTCCAGGGCTGATCCCAGTCTGCTGTCGCCTGGGCCCCCTCTTCCAGCCTGGGTCAACTGAACTCCCATTTCTCGGAAAACAGAAGCATCTAGAATAGACCATGCATTGGGGCAGGGTGTGGACCACCCCCATGTGAAGGGCTGCCAAATGCCCCCACATCCAGGCCCCAGTCCTAGGTGGGGACTGGGGTTCACAGAGCACGCCACTCTCCCCTCTACCCCGTCACCACTGCCGAGGTACCACACCGTCTTCCCACGCACTGTAGTCACGATCCTCTTGTACCCAATCACTACAACTGAGGTAGGAAACTGTCTTCTCACACAAGTGGTCACTGTCCCCTTGTACCCAGTCACCACCACTGAGGTAGGAAAAACTGTCTTTTCCTTCTGGCACCCAAACTCCATGTGTGGCTTCAGTCTACAGCCTTGAAAATTTGTCTTTGCCCTCTTCCGTTGAGCAAAGCTTTCCCCAACAATGTGTCCCCACTGCACTGGCCACGGCCCCAGAGGTGCCTCTCCACCCTCTTGCCTCCACCAGCCAGATCACGACACCCACTTGTGGGGGCCTCCTCCTCAGTCTGCCAGACCCCCAAGTAGGGTTCTTTCTCACTGGCTCCTCCTGGACTCCCTAGTATCTCCACTGGGAGGGCTGCAGGGGGCTTAGTCCCTCGTCCTCACTCACCCCCTTAACCGTCTCCTCATCTCCAGCCGCTGCAAGCTCCGGCTGCACTCCTGTAGCTCCCAGCCTCAGGGCAGTCCCAGTTGGGGGTCAAGTGACATCACCCTCCCCAGATGGTCAGCAGCTGTCCATCCCCGCCTCCTCTCAGGCCAGCTACCCCAGCAGTCCCACCCACCCTACAGCTCCCCACCTGGTGCGGCACCCTGGCTCTCCCTTGCTCGGCCTCTCACCCCAGCCCCGCCCCCACAGACACAGGGCGGCGGGAGGCCAAGCCCGGGTGGACAGCCCCCTGCTCAGACACTCCAGGAGCCTCTCCATCTGACCTGGTCGCCAACCTCTCTGCGCCCTCCAGCTGTCACTTGGTCTCTGGAAGCATTCTCCACACTCACTCCCGCCCCGAGGCCTGAGGTTGGCTGGACTCTCCACGGGCGAGCCGCCCCCAGCCGGTTACTTGCAGGGCTTGCTGCTCCTCAGGACCCTTCCGTGCCGGTTCACTCTGAAGTAACTATCTCCGGACACCCGCTGCCTGCCCCAATTGGCTTGTTTCCCACAGGACACCACATTTACGCTGTCCTTTGTGATTCTCTCCCCCCACTGCAGTGTGGACCCCACGAGGGCGTGGACGCCATGATCACCGCTTTACAGCTCCAGGGCAGGGCCTGCAGAAAGGCGGACCCACGGACGGGTGGCGGGGTCAGCCTTGCTGCCTACTGTCTGAGAGCCCAGAGGCCGCGTTTCTGTCTGTCCGCGGCTCCCCCGTTCCTGCCTGATTCCCAGCAAAACAGGAATGCAAGAACGAGCCTGCCTTCCTCGGAGGAAACCCTAGGTCTGGGGGCGGGGTGCTAACGCCTGCTGTCTGCAGGACCCAAAGTTCCGCAAGCCGCGCCTCCGCCCCGCGCTGCGCCTGCCGGCCCCGCCCCGCCCTCGGCCCGGCCCCCACGCCCAAGCAAGGTCCCGCCCATCTCTGGCCCCGCCCCGGCCCCGCCCCTCACCGGCCCTCCCACGCCCCGCCCCACGCCCCGCAAGGCCCCGCCCCATCTCTGGCCCCGCCTCCCCAGCCCCTCAAGCGTCTCACGACCCGGCTTAGTCTCTGCACGGAGCCCGGCCCCGAGGCTCCCTCTGACCCCGCCCTGCGTCCCCACCCACAACCTCTCACCACGCCCCCGTCCGGGGTTCCGCGGCAACCCTCGCCTCTTCAGGCCGCAGAGCCGCTCCAGCCCGGACGCGCCTGCGCCCTCTGGCTCCGCCCTTGCCACGCCCCGTACCGCCCCCTCCAGGCCCCGCCCCTGCCCCGGCCGCCGGGTGGGAGCCGGGCCACGCAATGCGCATGCTCCAGGCGCGGCGCCCCCGACTCTGCGGTCGGCTCCGCTCGGGCATTTCCGCCTCTTTGTTTTAAACTCCGGACGGGTTTTTTTCTCCTGCTCCTGGGGGAGACCCGGAGGGAGCGGCGCCCCCTCCCCCTGCCCGCGCTGGCCCCGCGTGCGCCCAGCTCGCCCGCAGCTGAGACGGCAGGTCAGTGAGTCCGCGCCCCGTCTGGCCTGGCCCGTGGCGCCCGCCCCACAGGCCGCGGCCTCGGCCCGTGTCCGGGCCCGGAAAGCTCCGAACCCCGGCCCGCGCCCCTGCACCCTCGTCGGCCCGGCCTGCGGCGCCCCGACTCCGCTCGGCAGGCCCAGGCCCGGGCCGGACCCACGGGGGCCAGACCTAGGGCAGGGCCCGACCGGGGATGACTGGATCCCAGGACCGGCCACTGGGGGGGACCAGACCCTTGGACAGGTCACCGGGGAGGGACCGGGGAGGACCGGACTCCCGGACGGGCCACCGCAGAGGGGTCAGGGAGTATCTAACCCCAGAGTGGGCCATCAGGGAGGGCCGGACCTTAGGACCCACCGGGAAAAGACTAGGAAGCACTGGATGCCAAGACAGATCCCTTCTAAGAGAGCCCGACCCCGATGTGGGCCATGGAGGAGGGCTGGGACCTTAAGGCTCAGCGAGAGTCAGCTGGACCCCGGGACAGGTCACCGAGGATGGCCAGGACTTAGGGACAGTTGGGGCTAGGACAAGTCACTGAGGAGCCGTGGCCCTTAGGGTGGGTCACCTGGGGGCATCTGTACCCCAGGACTGGCCCATGGGAAGATCAGGACTTGAGTAACCCCACTGGAGAGAACTGAGACCCCAGGACCGCTCTCCAGTAGGGCCAGGATTTCGAAACTGGCCTGTGAGCGCTTCTGGGACCCTGGGACAGCCCGTCCTTCCCAGGAGCCAGGACCCTGGGGCTGTGCCACGTGGAGGCCTCTGTCTTGTGACAGGCTGCAGGGATGACCCAGGTAGGTCGTGAAGAAGAGCTGGACGCTGGGCAGTCCTGGAGAAGGCTGGCTCTCAGACAGGACCGGGACTGCGATGAGAGCTGAAACTTGGAGACAGGCCCCCAGGAAGGCTGCGACTCTTGAATGAGTCGCTGAGAAGCATCCAGGCTTCAAGGGTGGTCTTTGAGGAGTGCTGGGACCCCAGGCTGGGCCCCCAGGGGCCTGGGCCCTGGGGCAATTTCCAGAGTGCCTGGAATCCACTCAGCTCACTCGGCTGGACCCCAGCTGCTATAAAGGTCTGGATCATCAGGGATCCTGGGTATGTAAGCCCCACAGGTGCAAACCAGCCCTCTCTGTGAGGCCCCTGAGCGCCTGGGCCCCACAAACCTTCTGACCTTCAGCAGTTGCTGGCTGGGCTGGCCCGGGGGGTAGGCTGGGTTGAGACTGATGGAGCTCCTACTCCACCCTGCCCCGTGCCCCGAGCCAGCAGGGCGCCCCTCCCCAGACTGAGGAAGCCGCCCCCACGCTGCTCCCCCAGCCTCTCTCCAGGGCTGCCATCTCCTTGCCTGCACCCTGGCCAGTGTCGGTCGTCCACAATCACTCCTGCCCGCCCTGCCCTCCCTGCCCTCCGGGGGTGTCAGAAGCGCCCCATTCTCCAGGTCTGGAGGTGTTTTTGGTGTCCAGGGGCTTCCAGGAGGGATGGGATCCAGACGGCCGTGTGGGTTGCGGGGAGGGTTTGGGGGCCGTTGGTCCAGTGTGTGTCAGGTGAACCATCAGGCGCCTTTTCCACTCCAGGAAGAGACCCTGGGGTGGGGTCTCTGCTTCTCCAAAACCTTACGTCTGACCTCACCCAGACCTTGCCTGCGGTGTCCTTTACTTTGAAAGTAGGGATGGAGACGTGCTGCCTTTGGGCCAGGGAAGGCTCCAGAGTGTCCAGTGGATGAGGCTGCCCAGGTGGGCACTGTCTGCCTGGCGTGGGGCCAGCCTGCAGCGAGTACATTCAGAGAGGTTGCCCTGTGTTAGCATGGGGCGTGACTCTGGAACCCAAGGGAGACGCTGGAATGATCAGTTCACTGTTTCATTTTGTGCCGTAACTTCTCTTCTTGGTTACTTAGGAGAAACCCCCTTTGCGTTTTCAGTGTAACATTTCATAGGACCTAATCTTAAATGGAGTCCATGAATAGTCCAGCCTAGAAAGTTTTATTTGTCAATTGGAGAAGGAAATGGCAACCCACTCCAGTGTTCTTGCCTGGAGAATCCCAGGGACGGGGGAGCCTGGTGGGCTGCCGTCTATGGGGTTGCACGGAGTCGGACACGACTGAAGCGACTCAGCAGCAGCAACCATGCTTGGGATCTGCTTGCTCAGTGCTTGCTTCTGATTTTGTTTGTTTGTTTAAACATACACTTTACTTTTTAAAAAACTTAATTTTCTTTGAAGTTTTGGGAAAGGCTTGTGAAACTGGGCATTCAAGTTTGAGTAGGCTCTTTATTTTCTCATTTTTGGATTTTTGAAGGTGTGATAGCACTGGATGGTGGTATTATTTATATATTACTGTCCTGCAAGTTACCCCAAAATGCAGTGCCTTAAAACCACATCGGCTATCTCACTGTCTGAGGTCAGGAGTCTAGGCACCGCTTAGCTGCATCCCCAGCCTCAAGAGTCTCACAAGGCTGCAGACAGGGTGCTGGCTGGGGCTGTGGTATCTGTCTGTAGGCTCAGCTGGGGGTATCTGCTTCCAGGCTGCTTGCTGGAGACATCCATAGGGCAGCTTGAGGGAGCCAGTGACTGACTGGGAGAGTGAGCAGGAAGCCACGGTGCTCATGGCCTAATCTTGGCTGGGATGTCCCGTCCCTTTTGCCATGTTCTTTGTTACCACGTTCTGTGTTTCTTAGTTGCCAGGCCCTGCCCATGCTTGAGCAGGAGGAACGCCACAGGTGATTCCTGGGAGGGGCTGGGGGCCGCTGGGCCATCCTAATGCCTGGCCTCCATTAGGTGTTAGCTCCTGAGAAGTGCCCTGCAGGGTGAAGGGACAGGACTGTGCGGAGCAGTGAGGTCAGCCCGCGGGCGCAGCAGCTCAGCTGTCTCGAGCTGCCCAGGCTGCTCTCATGACACCGCTGCACTGCTGGAGCGGTGCTGGAGCTTGCACGTGCTGGGAGAGAAGTTACAAATAGGAGAGATGTCTAGGGTTAGCCTAGAACACTCGCAGCAAACCGTAAGCCCCCGCCCCACACCCAGTTAAACTGTAGACATGTGTATCAGAGATGTAGTTTGAAGCTTCAAGTGCAGTGATTTCTGTTGTTTCTAGAACTTTGATTCCTGCCAGTTATTTTGCTCTATAATTATAAACTGATGTTTCTAAGACATTTTTGAAGTGTGAGGTCCAAGATGTTGTGCATATTTGACCCTCGAAGGGAAGAATGCTCCAGGCACCCGTGTGCTGGGGTCTGGTTCTCAGCCCACACCTCCCCTCCTGAGTGCCTCGACCCCGGTGCCTGGGGCAGCGCCACAGCATTGTGAAGGCTGTGAAGGGCACCCACATGGGGCCACTGCCCTTGACTGGTCACCATGTGGAGGGGGTGTCCTCTCTGCCACCCTGCTCTCTGAACCTGCTAGGTTTCCACCTGGCTGGGGTGAAGCAGGGTCCTTTCCAGTGATTACACTTACTTATTTGAGTTATAAACAAAGTTTGTGTTAGCTTATACTATTACTCTAATTTACTGAATGACAGGATTTGTTATTTCATAGTTTCATTTGGTTAATGGTCAGAATCGAACTTGAAGTTGAAAGTTAATTTTCTTTTCTGTTGCAATATGTTGAGGTTTGAGGACAGTTTCTTACTGCCTTTCTGACATTTGCTGTTGCAAACATGCTGCACGGTTCATTGTGCTTCAGAAATGGAGCCATTCTTCCGTTCTGC
The DNA here is from genome assembly GCF_023091745.1 of Budorcas taxicolor. Classification (NCBI taxonomy): domain Eukaryota; kingdom Metazoa; phylum Chordata; class Mammalia; order Artiodactyla; family Bovidae; genus Budorcas; species Budorcas taxicolor. Next base: position 117,275,700 of record NC_068915.1, on the reverse strand, counting down.
AAGTTGATAGCTTTTCACTGTTGTAAAAAAGTGCGGTATTTTAAAAGTAACTAGACTGTCTTTAAAAACTAGTTATTAGGCTTATTTTCTTTTTTTTGAAGAGAACTTCTCATGCTTAGGTGAATTTAGAGAGTGGAGGTTAACAGGACTGTTTTCTTTTTTTTTGCAAACGCATCAATATTTGCTGGACTTTGCCACACTAACAGCAAATTCCAGGCGTTTGACACGAAAAAGCAAAGAGTAGGAATGTGTCCACAGACCTCCCTGAAGTTCCTGGCCAACTTGTGGGTCCTCTGTGCGTCTCATGGCAGCCCAGTGGGTTTGGTGGGGGGCGGCGGCGGGGGGTTCTTGTCAGCTGCTATGTTTGCTTATTCTCAGCAGGGCCTGGCCTGTAGAATGTAGAAGGTGCTCAGCTAACTAAAAGCTGGCCTGCTCCCTTCTGCGGCCCTGTTCCGGAGCTGCTGTGTGCATTAACGCCCTTCATGAATCACCCAGGAGGACCTGCTTGCTTGCAGCTGCCTGGTGAGAACACCCAGGTGCAGGGCGCGGTCACAGGTGGTGAGGGGCCAAGAAGGGTCAGCCTCTTCTGCTCTTGTTTTAAGTGATTTAGTTTTACTTTAAAAAAAAAATTATTTATTTACGGCTGTGCTGGGTCTTTGTTGCTGCGCAAGCTGTTCTCTGGTTGTAAGCGGGGCCCCCTCTCCCGTTGTGGAGATTGAAGACCACTCTCCCGTCGTAGGGCTCGGGGCCCGCTCTCCGGTCGGGGGGCGGGGCTTCTCCATGCAGGGGCCTCTCGTTGCAGGCCGTCATCTCCAGAGCGCAGGTGCAGCAGTTGTGGCCCACGGGCTTATTTGCTCCGGGGTGTGTGGAATCCTCCCGAATAAAGGATCAACCCTATGTCTCCTGCGGTGGCAGGTAGATTCTTTACCACTGAGCCACCAGCAAAGAAACTTTAATTTTTACCAAAGTTTCTGAGGAAGAAAGAAACACAGTGGAGAAAGAACGAATGAGACAATGAGCTCCCTTCTACCCTAACCATTCTACCCTAACCACTAACCATAACCCATAGCCCTAGCCTTAACCCTAACCCCCAATCCTAACCCCAACCCCTAACCCTAACCCCTAGCCCTAACCCTAGCCCTACCCAAGCCCTTCTACCCTAGCCCTAACCCTAACCCTTCTATCCTAGCCCTAACCCAAACCCTAGCCCTAGCCCTAGCCCTAACCCTAACCCTAGCCCTAACCCTAACCCTTCTACCTAGCCCTAGCCCTAACCCTTCTACCCTAGCCCTAGCCCTAGCTCTAACCCTAACCCTAACCCTTCTACCCTAGCCCTAGCCCTAACCCTAGCTCTAGCCCTAACCCTAACCCTCCTACCCTAGCCCTAGCCCTAGCCTTAGCCCTAACCCTAACCCTAGGCTCAACAATTAAATATGTTTTGCCACATTTGCTTATCAGTTTCTCTAAACACAGTTATTGTTGACTCATCTGATGGCTCAGATGGCAAAGAATCCGCCTGCAATGCAGGAGACCTGGGTTCGATCCGTGGGTTGGGAAGGTCCCCTGAAGGAGTGCTTTGGCCTGGAGAGTCCCGTGGACGGAGGAGCCCGGCGGGTGCTCACAGCCAGCGCCCTGCTCCCCTGACCCCAGGCCCAGCGGTCATGTACGTTTTGCCACATGTGCTTGTTGGTTTCTCTAAACACAGTTACTGTTGAATCATCTGAAGTAGCTGCAGACCGTCTGCCTCGCTGCTCAGGTGACTCACAGCACAGGACGCTGGTGAGAAGATGGTCTCCACGCAGCTGCGGCATCGCGGTCACACCGAGAAGTGGACGCCATTCCGCGTACCGGCTCGCTTTCTGTCCCCTCTCAGCTCTCCCCGCGTGGCTCAGGAAGGTCTTCCTGAGCGTTTTCCGTCTGGGAGGCGGGTAGCTCCCCGCGTGGCACTGGGGTCCTCCCACCCTTTCGGGCTCCCCACAGCACAAACTTTTCCAGACCACCCATCACTTGTGAGTTTTCCTGATTCTTCACTCAGGGTGCCGTCCGCCTTTGTCTGTGTCCCCTGTTCACCCCGAGGACGGGGCCTGGGCCCCTCCTGGGTTGAGAGGTGCCTCGCGGAGGCTGTGGGGACTCCGTGCCGTGCCGGCGGGCCGTGCGTCCCGCACTCAGCGCCGCCGGCACTCCTGTGCCCGTGGACGGGGCCGAGCTCTGCCCTGGGAGCGGCACCCGCTCGTGCCTGGGGGGCTGCCTCGGCCGCCCCGTCTGTGTCTGACAGAGGCGTCCAGGCACGTTTTGTCGCCGTCACGGGCGCACGGTGGCGAGTCCCACTCGGGTCAGCTGTGTTGCTTTTAGCAGACTTTATGAAAAGTTTAGTGGGTGGAAGGTTTTTGAAATCGTCAGGGGAAATATGAGTTCTGCCGTGGAGGAGCGCTTCCTCTGGGTGGAATAACTTCCTCCGTACCCTGGAGACGGGAACCGCGAGAGGCAATTGTCTTCCCTGTTTCACAGCAGCCGCCCCAAGAAGGAACTGGGAGACGGGGTCTCCACACCGCTGCCGGGATGAGACCCCACAGACAGGGTGGTTCAGGGAGGCTGAGGTCCCAGCTCAGGGTGCCAGTGGGCTTGGTTCCTGGCCTGGATGGGCCTTCTCGCCCTCATAGGCAGACTGGCAGCAGGCTGGCCCCTTCCCGGCAGGATGCTCACCCGTCAGCCCCGACTCATGAGTCAGCCTCACAGAGGCCCCACGTGTGGAGACGGGATTGGGGCTTGAACACATGAGCTCGAGGGGCACAGTTCAGTGCACACCACGGGGCTCTCGCCTCTTCCGCTCGTTTACTAACATGGTTCTCGTCTCTGGAGCTGGGAGAACGGGTGCCGGCCGAGAGCATTTCCAGAGGTGATGGCTCCTGTGATTCCCATGTGTGTGGGCAACTCGCCCTTTCTGCTAGAGGCTAGCAGCTTTCATTTCTCCAGACCTATTGTCTCCCTTTCTATTGCTGGAAAACCAATTGCCACGAACTTAATGGCTTGAAAGGGCACCCACTCAGGTGTCACGGCTCCCTGAGTCAGAAGTCCGGCAGCACGCCGCTGACTCCGCTGCCCAGGGCCCAGGCCGAGGTCGGTGTGCGGGGCGGCCCTTGTCAGGGACTCACCAGCAGGCCCGCCCTGGCCCGAGGCCCCGCGGTCCTTTGCCTGGGGGCCGAGGGCTGCCAGTGCGTGCTGCGTGCTGCCGTGACCTGCCCTTCTGCCGCTAGCTGAGAAAACTCGGCTCTGAAAGACGGCACGGTTTGATCAGGCTTCTGGGTACTTGCCCTGTTGTAAGGTCAGCTGATCTGAGGCCTTCATTACATCTTCAGAAACCCCTTTAGCAGTAGGTGGGATAATTAGAGCAGAGGTGTGTGTCTCGTGGGGCCCAGGATCTTGCGACCATCTCAGAATTCTGCCTTTCACAGCCTTCCCTCTGGCCCCCCAAAATTCATACTCCCCAAATGTGAAACCCACTTGCCCCTCCCTTCCAAGGCTCCCAGAGTCTCAGCCCCTGAATCCCCTGTCTGGTGTGACCCACCAAGGGCACCTGTGAACCGAGTGAGGTGGTGTTCTCCCTGGGGCTTTCCGGCACCTCGGGCAGGCCGGCTGGCCGTTGTAGCTCAGACGTGGGCTGGGGTGACGAGGAGTCGTGTTGAGGCACAGGTCGGAGACCCCATGGGGAGCTCAGCCCGGTCCCTGGTTCCGCCTGAGGCGGTCTCTTTGGTGGAGGGGTCGCGTGTCTGCCCCTGAGCCGGGTTTGCACAGCCGCCTGCCAGTGGGGTCTTGGGGCCTCAGCCCTGAGCCGTGCTTTCTGTGCTCCTGTGAAACTTGGACCTGAGTGGGCGGCGGGCGAGACTGTGAGTCAGGTCAACCCTCTGGCTGCACCTCCCTCCTGCCCCACTTTGCCTGCTGTCTCTGTCCTGGCCCACGTTCTCGAGGGTCCGGCCCATGCCCTGCGCCCTCCTTGGTCCCCTGTCCGCATCCCTGGTCCAGGCTGGAGGCCGCATGCTGGGCTTGTGGGGCCCCTGCCCATCTGCACGGCTCCGCCTGCCCAGGTCGGAGCGGGGACGTCTCTCCACACGCCGTTGCTCGGTCACCGCCGGAGCGGCCGGCCCGGCGCCCCCTGCACTTCCGCTGCCACGCAAGCCCCTGCTGGCTCGCGCCGTGCTTCAGGGCGCCCTGCGCACGCTCCTGAGGCCTCTGCCAGCCAGCGGGGCCCGTCGTGGCTGACTGGGTGTAGGATTCTGCGTCCCAAGCGTCTTTCCTTGGACTCCTTGGAGTCGGGTGCTGCAGGTGCGGAGGCTGGTGCCGGCGATCCCTCCTCCCGGCTCCTCCTGTCCCAGCGCCTTCAGCACTCTCCCTCGCGCCCTCGATGTCTTCAGGTTCGGGGACCTGCGTGCCCGTGGGCAGCACCGGGGCCCTTGCCGTCTGACTCTCCCAGCTAGGGAGACACGCGAATCATTTTCTCCAGGTCGTGAAGTGTCGCCTGTGAGTGAGTGCGCGGATGACCTAGGAACGTGCGTGCTCCTGGCTCCAGACTGTCAGAGCTTCTTGTCTGTTCCCCTTTTCTGGAGCACCTGTTGGTTGGACGTGGCAGTCCTTCTCTATCCTGTCTTTTCTACCCTTCGGACAGATTTTCTCAATTTTGTCATACAGCCTGTCTGTTGAATTTTCAGCGTTCCCGGTCGCGTGCCTGACAGTGTAATCTAAGTGTGAGTAATAACAAAGTGGTCAGTTGAGGGTTGGAGGGGGAAGGCTCGGAGTCATTCGTGTGGGTGTGGATCTTAGGATGGTCTCGAAGAGCTTACTGGAGAGGGGATGCTCAAGACAAGACTTGCTGGGAGTGAGCCAGCACGTGGGCCCTGGAGCGGGAATATTCCGGCTGAGATTGCAGTCCTGCAAGGACCCCAGGCGGGACTGCAGGTAGAGTGTCCTAGAACTGCAGGGGCCCGCGGGGCTGTGGAGCTCCCTGAGCTTCGCAGGACTTCACAGTGGAGGTCCCCCGAGCTGCGTTGAGAGGGGCACAGCCAGCGTGGACGACCTGGGTGAGCAGGGCTGCTGTGAGTGCGCAGCCCTGGGCCGGCCGTCCTACGGGACTCCCGCAGACGCCTTGCTGCCACCAGACAGCGTTTGGGTCCCATGACCCGACACGTGCTTGCCTGGTGACAGTTGTGTGAGTGAGGTCACCAGGGCCCGGCGTGGACAGGCCAGCTGTGGGGAGAAGGCCTTGGGGGGCCCGACAGAGCAGGGCTTTTCCCAGGCACGTGCTGGGGACTCAGTGCGGGCAGCCTGGCCTGCTCCCCCAGGCGGAGGGGTGGGAGCTGAGTATAGGGCTCTGCTTGGCGTGGCTGTTCAGGAAAAGAGGGCATGTGCAGGGAGCAGGGGCCACACTTCGTCAGCTCTGCGTGAAGATAAACGGATAGGTTTCCTGGAGTTCTTAGAGGGCATAAGGAGTTTCTCAGGCTGACTGGACACCGGCTCTGGGGCGGGCTCCCTGCTGGACGTGGCGTGCTGCGGTAAGGAACATACCCCTGTGGGGTCACAGGGCACAGACCTTGGGAAGCTGACAGCAGGGGGACAAGACGACAAACGGGCTCAGCCTCGAGCGTGGGTGGCCCGTCCCAGAGCCTCACTGCTCTCTGATGGCCCTTTGAGGGTGGACTCCCGGGCATGCACACAGCTGAGAGGTGGGTGAGGCCACTGGGGACAGAGCTGGACACGGGTGGGCCCCGACGTGGATGGAGGCCCTGGCGTGAACGGGGAGACTGACGGGGAGCGTGGGGAGGGCTTGGCTCATCCGCAGTCAGGCTCCTGCGATTGGTTTCTGGGGGGCATTGGGGTTGCTTTTCTGAGGTTGTCAGGCATGCCTGTGGAGAAAGAATTGGTGGTACACGTGGTTGGGGGCGTTCTGGTGGCTCTGCCGTCCATTTGGGAGCCACAGTGATGTCCAGGGAAGGCCCGTGGGCACAGAGGCTGGTGGGGGCTCTGGTGTTGGGATGAGGATGAAGTGAAGGGGCGGAAGACTGGCCCCCCAGCGCAATGGAGGCTCGGACAGGGCAAGCGGGCACAGGTGACGTCCTCAGTGGGTGTTTCCCCAGCGGGCCATCCACACAGAGCTGTGGCCACTGCTCCTCACGGCACCCTCGGTCCCACAGCCCCGAGGGACAAGGGCAGGTGTCTGTGGGCAAGGGGGCTGAGAGTCGGGGTGGGCACCACTCACAACAGAAAGGGTGAGCTGCCCATCCATGTGGCTGCTCGGTGAGTCTCAGGAGGCTGCCTGGCCCTGTCTACACAGCGTCCAGAACCAGGGCCCACGGGGCCCTTTAAAGTATGTGTCACTTGTCAGACATTTCCCAGGGAAGCTGTTGAATACATTTTCAGGCTACTCTGAGCAATTCTGTGACAATAAATTTGATGACCAGTTTCCTAGGAAAGTAAAGCTTAGCAGCACTAACTGCAAAATAAATTAAAAAACAGTAAGGTTCTCATAAGGTATGTCAATAGAAGGCAGCATGACCAGGGTGGGCTTGTATGGGGAGGTGGTTCTTTCTCGGGGGTCCTGAGGGCAGGGAGCAGGGACCGGCTGTGGCCAGAGCCTCCAGGAGAAGCCATGGGAGGCCCCTGGTCACACCTGGCCACAGCCACAGTCAGAGAGCCTGGACTGTGCTTGTCTTGGCACTGGTGTGGGGAGGCATCCTCACAGCAAAGAGGGTCTGAGGATGCCTGTGAGTGTGGATGAGGCTGTGTGTGTTTGCAGTGTCAGTGGAAGTGAGCACGAGGGGGTGTGTGTGTGTAGTGTCAGTGGAAATGAGGATGAGGGGGTGTGTGTGTGTAGTGTCAGTGGAAATGAGGATGAGGGGGTGTGTGTGTGCTGTGTCAGGCGGAAGTGAGGATGAGGGTGTGTGTTTACAGTGTCAGTGGAGTGAGGATGAGGGGGTGTGTGCAGTGTCAGGCGGAAGTGAGCACGAGGGGGTGTGTGTGTGTAGTGTCAGTGGAAATGAGGATGAGGGTGTGTGTGTGTGCTGTGTCAGGCGGAAGTGAGCACGAGGGTGTGTGTGTGCAGTGTCAGGCGGAAGTGAGGATGAGGGGGTGTGTGTTTGCAATGTCAGGCGGAAGTGAGGATGAGGGGGTGTGTGTGTGCTGTGTCAGGCGGAAGTGAGGATGAGGGTGTGTGTTTACAGTGTCAGTGGAAGTGAGGGTGAGGGTGTGTGTGTGCAGTGTCAGGCGGAAGTGAGGATGAGGGGGTGTGTGTTTGCAATGTCAGGCGGAAGTGAGGATGAGGGGGTGTGTGTTTGCGGTGTCAGTGGAACTGAGCATGAGGAGGTGTGTGTGTGTTTGCAGTGTCAGGCGGAAGTGAGGCTGAGGGTGTGTGTACAGTGTCAGGCAGAAGTGAGGATGAGGGTGTGTGTTTGCAGTGTCAGGCGGAAGTGAGCACAAGGGGGTGTGTGTGTGTGCAGTGTCAGTGGAGTGAGGATGAGGGTGTGTGTGCAGTGTCAGGCGGAAGTGAGCACGATTGTGTGTGTGTTTGCAGTGTCAGTGGAGTGAGGATGAGGGTGTGTGTGCAGTGTCAGGCGGAAGTGAGCACGAGGGGGTGTGTGTGTGTAGTGTCAGTGGAAATGAGGATGAGGGGGTGTGTGTGTGCAGTGTCAGGCGGAAGTGAGGATGAGGGTGTGTGTGTTTGCGGTGTCAGGCGGAAGTGAGGATGAGGGTGTGTGTGTTTGCAATGTCAGGCGGAAGTGAGGATGAGGGTGTGTGTGTTTGCAATGTCAGGCGGAAGTGAGGATGAGGGGGTGTGTGTTTGCGGTGTCAGTGGAACTGAGCATGAGGAGGTGTGTGTGTGTTTGCAGTGTCAGGCGGAAGTGAGGCTGAGGGTGTGTGTACAGTGTCAGGCAGAAGTGAGGATGAGGGTGTGTGTTTGCAGTGTCAGGCGGAAGTGAGCACAAGGGGGTGTGTGTGTGTGCAGTGTCAGTGGAGTGAGGATGAGGGTGTGTGTGCAGTGTCAGGCGGAAGTGAGCACGATTGTGTGTGTGTTTGCAGTGTCAGTGGAGTGAGGATGAGGGTGTGTGTGCAGTGTCAGGCGGAAGTGAGCACGAGGGGGTGTGTGTGTGTAGTGTCAGTGGAAATGAGGATGAGGGGGTGTGTGTGTGCAGTGTCAGGCGGAAGTGAGGATGAGGGTGTGTGTGTTTGCGGTGTCAGGCGGAAGTGAGGATGAGGGTGTGTGTGTTTGCAATGTCAGGCGGAAGTGAGGATGAGGGTGTGTGTGTTTGCAATGTCAGGCGGAAGTGAGGATGAGGGGGTGTGTGTTTGCGGTGTCAGTGGAACTGAGCATGAGGAGGTGTGTGTGTGTTTGCAGTGTCAGGCGGAAGTGAGGCTGAGGGTGTGTGTACAGTGTCAGGCAGAAGTGAGGATGAGGGTGTGTGTGTGCAGTGTCAGGCGGAAGTGAGCACAAGGGGGTGTGTGTGTGTGCAGTGTCAGTGGAGTGAGGATGAGGGTGTGTGTGCAGTGTCAGGCGGAAGTGAGCACGATTGTGTGTGTGTTTGCAGTGTCAGTGGAGTGAGGATGAGGGTGTGTGTGCAGTGTCAGGCGGAAGTGAGCACGAGGGGGTGTGTGTGTGTAGTGTCAGTGGAAATGAGGATGAGGGGGTGTGTGTGTGCAGTGTCAGGCGGAAGTGAGGATGAGGGTGTGTGTGTTTGCGGTGTCAGGCGGAAGTGAGGATGAGGGTGTGTGTGTTTGCAATGTCAGGCGGAAGTGAGGATGAGGGTGTGTGTGTTTGCAATGTCAGGCGGAAGTGAGGATGAGGGGGTGTGTGTTTGCGGTGTCAGTGGAACTGAGCATGAGGAGGTGTGTGTGTGTTTGCAGTGTCAGGCGGAAGTGAGGCTGAGGGTGTGTGTACAGTGTCAGGCGGAAGTGAGGATGAGGGTGTGTGTGTTTGCGGTGTCAGGCAGAAGTGAGGATGAGGGTGTGTGTGTGCAGTGTCAGGCGGAAGTGAGCATGATTGTGTGTGTGTTTGCAGTGTCAGTGGAGTGAGGATGAGGGTGTGTGTGCAGTGTCAGGCGGAAGTGAGGATGAGGGTGTGTGTGTTTGCGGTGTCAGGCAGAAGTGAGGATGAGAGTGTGTGTGTGCAGTGTCAGGCGGCAGTGAGCACGAGGGGGTGTGTGTGTGTGCAGTGTCAGGTGGAAGTGAGGATGAGGGTGTGTGTGTGTGCAGTGTCAGGCGGAAGTGAGCACGATTGTGTGTGTGTTTGCGGTGTCAGGCGGAAGTGAGCACGAGGGGGTGTGTGTGTGTGCAGTGTCAGTGGAGTGAGGATGAGGGTGTGTGTTTGTGGTGTCAGGCGGAAGTGAGCACGATTGTGTGTGTGTGTGCAATGTCAGGCGGAAGTGAGCGCGAGGCTGTGTGTTTGCGGTGTCAGTGGAAGTGAGGCCAGTGGATGTGCCTGGCATGCCGGGAGCAGCGACGAGTGCTGCCGGTGAAGACTAGGAGGGCTTTCTCCTGAACTACATTCAGTGAAGAGTTCCAAGCTGTGGCTAGTGACTGTGCTTACTGCTTCCATGCTGCACAACAAGCCTGGTGTGTTTTCCTGGAGGAGGAAAGGGGATATGTGTGTCACACAGGCGTATCATGTGGGGCTGTGGTGTCTGGGGTGTTGCAGACGGGTGGACAGGTCTGGACAAGGCAGTGGTCCGAGGTGCATGGTCAGAAGAAGGGCCTCTTCGTGCAGGAGTGAATGCTGCTGAGTTCTGGAGTGGCCCTGAGAGGTGTGTGGCGTGCGGCCTGGCCCTTCCGCAGCGTCCGGGGCTGAGGCCAGTGTCTGGCCCCTGCTGCTTCCCCCGGTGGCAGGGGCCGTATGGGAGGGGTCAGTGGCTGCAGGTGAGCAGTGGCCTTATATCCTGGGGGGCTGGTGATGTCCTTGTCACCGGGACTTTGTGGAGTAGAGGACAGAAGCCTGGGCGGGGAGTGACTGAGTCATGGGGTGGGGTGTCCTGTGGAGGCAGGTTCTGTCAGGAGGGAGGTGTGGAAGGTTCCAGATGAGAAGGGCTTGCTGGGACCGTCAGAGCCCTCGAGAAGCAGGAGGGTGGGGCCTGGATCAGCCTGGAGCCCAGGGAAGGGGGTAGAGGTGCCACCGTGCACTGGGGGAGCAGCCGATGGGACGAGGCCACAGCAGGATCAGGGCCCCGGGGGCAGCCAGGCCTCAGCCACCGTCTCCAGCCTGGATGGGCTTGTCTGGGCAGACACGTAGAGGCTCGGCAGGCCCGGGGCGTTGAGAGGCTGAGGGGTGTGCCCCAGGTGTGCAGACACACGGATGGACTCCTCAGGCGCAGGGCTGTGGGTTATTTCAGCCAAAGGTCACAGCAGAATCTGTGGAGGAAGCGGCAGATGGGACGAGCCTTAGGGGACCCGGCACCGCGTCCAGAGCCCTCTCCCCAAGTAGTCAGGATGGACGTGCTCAGCGACGGGAAGGGCTGTCGCCCCAGAGACCAGGGCCCACGGGCTCTCATGGAGGCACCTGCTTGGCAGGCCCTCAGCTCCCGAGGACCCCGCTGAGCTTTCAGGGAAGCTTTAAGTCACTGGTGGAAACTGTCACCAGCAAGGTTCCCAGGCGCCAGCCACGGCCGTCCCCACTGGCCTCTCCCTGCCGAGCCTCAGCGGTCAGCCTGGGAGCGATAGGAGTCAGTGCCCCGGCCACGCTGCCTCCACTCGGGACAGCCCAGCGGACGGCGCCAGTGTCGAGGGTCGTGGGGCCAGAGGACGGCGCCCCAGGGCCCCTGGCTCGAGGAGGGGCCACCGACGGCCTGAAGTGTTGCACTGTTGCTTGGTTTCATTTGATAAAACTGAAGATCTTGTGTGCACACGTATCGGAGAAGGCGATGGCACCCCACTCCAGGGTTCTTGCCTGGAGAATCCCAGGGACGGGGGAGCCTGGTGGGCTGCCGTCTATGGGGTCGCACAGAGTCGGACACGACTGGAGTGACTCAGCAGCAGCCGCACACAGACGAGGCACTGTATCTGCCACTCGGGACACCCTGACACAGCGGACTCAGGAGGTGTCAGCAAGACGGGTCGGGGCAGGGACCCGTGCGCCGCGGCGGAGCTGCCCGGCGGGACGGCAGAGCTGGGGTCGGCCAGGCAGGGCGCGTGTGTCCTCCCCAGCTCGCGTCGTGCCTCACACGTCTGGTCTCCATCCGCCTGGAGTCGGCTGTTCGGGGATGCCTGTCAGGAGATGCCTGGGATAAGGGAGAATTCTCACCACGAGGAGTGATGCTTGTGTTTGGTGGGTTTTTGGGAAAGTGCGCTTTTCAGGGTGGTGGTCACCGCACTGAAGTGCCCGGTTTCATGGTGCAGTTGCTGTCTTGGAGCACCTGTCCGGTCATGCATCCTGCTGGCGCTGACCTCGGGTTGCCGCTGCGTCCAGGAGACACACAGCTGCAGCTGCTCCCCACAGGTGGCTGCTGGGAAGAGAGCTCTGCAGTCAGACATGAACCTTCCAGTGGATGGAAGTGTTAGTGTCACTAAGATGGAGAGCTTTGTTCCGGCGGGGAAGTTCCTTCTGCTCTTAACTTGCGGAGAGTGTGTGTCTCTGGGGCGATCTTAGCATCTCACTCCTTTTAGCTTTTGTCACGGATGGCATTCGATTCTTACACGGAGCTCCTCAGGTTCCAGGGCGCCCCCCCCCACACTCTGCAGGCGATGCTGCTGCTGCCTGTGGCCTGTGCCCCCCAGGGCCCTGGCCTGTGCTGTGCAGCCTCGCCCCCAGTCAGGAACACCACCCCCTGTGTGCTCGGGCGGGTCTGTCTGGGGCAGGCTGCAGCAGGCAGGTTTGGCGGAACCCGCCTGGCTCAGCGTCCTTAGGGGTCCAGAACTCTCAATTCTGTTTCCATTCACCTCAGTTCTGGTGAGCTGTTTTCAAGCAACTTGTCCAATTCCTTAGGTGTCTTCAACTCTGTTAGCATGAAGGTATTCCTGACATTCTAACGTTGCTCAGAGGTGACTGTAGGGAGGTGTTCTGGACCCCCGTTCTCCCGACCTCCTCCGCTGCTCTGGTTTGTCCTGTTTGTCACCTGCGGTGTCTGAACGGTGTGCCTGCTCGTGGCGTTTATCACTTACTGTCCACCTTCTCGAGAATGTCAGCTCTGGGGATCTGTGTCCCTTGCCCACTGACCTCTGAGGTCGCACGTGCAGCGTCCGCGCCTGTGTCACTGGCCGCATCTAAGCGACGCTAAGTGCAGGCCCCCTCCCTGTCTCCCCCCAGAGCTCCAGGAACGACTCCGGCCTCCTGGCCCTTCAGCTCCGTCTCCCCGACGGTGGCTGAGTCCTGCAGGGCCTGGTTGCCCGATTCTCTGCTGCCGCTTGCCCCAGCCCCCACTGTGCTCGCTGTCTGTGGGCCTGGCGCCACCGTCCGCACACACACGTGCCCGTTGGCATGTCTGTCCCCTGCGGTGCCCAGAACCCGCGTGGAGCCTGTGGGCATCCTCGTGTGGCTTCCCCGGGTGAGCCGCCCTGGGGACACCTTCCGGGGCGGGAACTGCGAAAGCAGCCGAGGAGTCACATGGCTGCTCTCCCAGCCTCCCGCCAGGTCACCCAAAGCCCACCACCTCCCCGGGAGCGCCTATGGGCCCCCGGGCACATGGGGCAGCCCCAGCTGTCCCCGGCCTCCCCACCACCACCAGCCCCCGGGCCTCGAGCCGCCAGGCTCCTCCCAGGGCCTGCCCGCGTCTCCATGGTTCCTGCGGTGCTGGGCCGTCCACCAAGCTTGCTTTTCTTTCTGTTGCTCCGAGCAGGTAAAGGAGAGACCTGTTGGCCTGAGCCGCTGAAGCTGCCTGTGCGGGGCCAGGCTCTGTGGAACGGCGCGCGTGGGTGACACCCCATCCCTGTGTCTCCACAGGCTTCAGAATGTAGCAGAAGACCTGGCTCTGCGTGCAGGTAACGCTGTGTGAGCTCTGAGCCTTTGCGTTCAGTGCGTGTGAGTTGATTAAGCTAACCTCGAATTACACTTTGTTTTCCACTTACTCTATTGTAGCCATAGAAAAACTCAGTGCCTTGTAGCTCCTTTAAAATTTCATCTCTGACGGCTCCAGAGCAGGTTCGAACACAGTTGCTCACATACATTCCAGTTTTTTCTGATCAATATTTCTGATCAGCTCCGTTTTGCTGTCTGCTGTGGGGCTCTTCATAGCTTCTGCCAGAAACGTAACTGCAGGGCTGCGTACGTCGCATAAGTGGCGTGACCTTGAACAGCAGGTGCCATTTCTATGCTAGAAAATGGAAACACCGCAAGAGACGCAAGGAAGGCGCAGACGTGAGGAGCCACAGCACGGAGGGCGCGGCGGACAAGGCGTGAGCGCGGCGCACCCGTAGGCGCACCAGCCGATGCAGAGGCAGCGGGAGGGACGACGGCCTCGAGGAGGTGGGCACGGGCTTCCCGCGCAGGCCCCCGGGTCCTGGCCGAGGTGGGGCGACGGCGGGCGTCGGCTGCTCGGGAGTGTGGCTGGTCACGCACCTGCCTGGCGTGGGGGGCCGCAGGGGCAGAGCTGGAGGCTGGGCCCCTCGTGGGGCTCAGGCTCTGGTAGGGGCCTGTCAGGCCTGACGCCAGGGGCGCCGCTGCAGTGGGGTCCTCGCCGGGGTGTCACCCGTCACGCCTTCGGGGACACACAGGGCTTTCTTCCTGAGGATCCTGCCCTCCTCGGGGGCTGCTGAGTGTTTGGAGACTTCATGCACCTTTGCTTCCTCGGTGAAGTCTTCCCCCGATGACCCCCACTGAGGCTTCCTGAGTCAGTGTTCCTGCAGTTGTCCTTGGGTGGCGACCCTCACTGCCAGCCTGCCTTCCATTTACCAGCTCACATTCTGTGAGGAAGTGCACCCCTTCCTTGCCTGTCTGTCCGTGTGGCCTCACAGGCTCCGGCAGTACTCCGCTGGCCCCCAGCAGTGATGGTTGCTGTCCCGGCTGTAAGCACAGGTCCATCAGTTCCTCGCCCACCCAGGGCCTGCAGAGCGTCCAGGGGCACTGGCTCCTGTGGCAGAGGCAGTGTGGGCCCTAGGCCCAGGGCTGCCCCGCCGCGGTCACTCCCGGGGGGGCGGAGCTGAGGGCGAGTGGGCGTGTCCACACATGCACACACGTCTGTAAACTGGGCATGCCCACACTCGTGCACACACGTCTGTAAAGTGGGCGTGTAGAGCAAGTAGGCATGTCCACACTCATGCACACGTATCTGTAGAGTGGTCGTGTCCACCCACACACATCTGTAGAGTGGGCGTGCCCACACTCATGTGCACACACATCTATAGGATGGGCATGTCCACACGTGCACACACGTCTGTAGTGGGTGTGTCCACACTCGTGCACACACGTCTGTAAAGTTTGCACGCCCACACTCGTGCACTTACGTCTGCAGAGTGGGCGTGCACACACACGCACACACGTCTATAGTATGGGTGTGTCCACACTTGTGCACACGTCTGTAGAGTGAGTGGGTGTGTCCACATTCGTGCACACTCATCTGTATCTGTTTGCCTGCTGCCGCTAAAGATGAATTCACGCCGACCTTGACCCTGGTCTGTGTGATTTGGAGCCGGTTTTGGCCTGGCTGTCGGGCTGGGGGCAAGTGTGAGCCTGTCGGGTGTGTGAACAGTGCCCAGTGAGTCAGAGTGCTGTGCTGGGTTTGGTCAGGCAGGTGGTAGACTGCACTCCGGGCCCGGCGTCCAGCGGAGTTCTCAGTCGGTGCCTTCCTGTCTCTGCTTCGCTTTGCTGGGCAACGAATCTGGTTCCTCCCACCTTGCGTTACCACCCGTTTCTTCCAGCCACACGGGGCGCACAAGCCCTTCATGGAGCCGGTCTCAGCAGGTCCGAGCAGTCAGGCAGGCTCCGCTCAGCACCTGGTGACTGTGACACCGAGTGCCTCGCCCCTCAGACTTCGGTTTGCTTCCCGGGGCCCACGGAGCCCCTGTGGGAATGACCCTTGTCTCTCCTGACAGCTCGGAACCACTCGGGGCTGCGGGAGAGGGCTCGCTGGTGGGGACCCCATGCTGGCTCTCGCCTGCGAGCCTCCTGTCCTACATGCTGTGACAATCATGGGCGTCCTTGCTGGTGCAGCAGCCCTCGTGTTTCCAGGTGGCCTGTGCCCGGTGCCTCAGGCTGTGTCGATGGTTGCTTCTGGGCTTGGTGTAAGGTGACGGTTTAGTCTGGTCGGGGCCTCCCCAGGGTCCAATGTGGCCTCATCTGCCCGCCCAGCTGTCTCCTTCCCTCTGCCTGTCCTCAGACAGCGCTGAGCCGGGAACGTCTGCACAGGAGCCAGGAGCCGTGTGCTCTCGTCTGCAGGTGAGGCCTCGCTGTGCCAGGCCAGCTCAGTGCCCAAGGCTGCCATGGGCCTCCTGGGCCTTGGCCTCCATCTCCCAGGGCATTTCTGCCTCTGGGCAGAGTTGTCAGTGATCCTAGTTGTGGAAGCTCCTTGCACCCTGCACAGCATAGCATCCAGATGAGTGTCCTGCTCGAACCACAGCGAGTGTCCCGGAAGCTGGCGGCTGAGTGAAGCCTCAGGGTCTCAAGCTGGCTGGTGCTACTGCCTGGGCGCCCAGGGCTGCAGTCCAGGCGTGGGCGGTGCTGCTCGTGTCAGAGCTTCCGCTCCTGGAAGCCGCTTCCCACTCACAGCCTGCGGGCGGCTTCTCCCACATCTCCTCTGAGCCTCTTGCGCCCCAGAAGGGCCCCGTGGCAACACGGTCACCTGGGGATTCCAAGGGGGATCCCGTCTCAGGAGCCCTTTGCTCTGTGAGGTGACACACAGGTTTGGGGAGGACATAGCGTCTTCAGGGCTGTTTCTCCCGCACAGCCTACTGTTAGGCCGGCGATGACAGACCCTGCCCTCGCGAGCCAGTGGTCTGAGAGGGGAGCCAGTCAGAGCCGCTGCGGCACTGGGGTGGAGCGGCGCGTCCTCACCCCGACACGGTCACGCGTGTTTGGACTTAGGATGCTGTTGTGTGCTGTGCTTCCTTGGGTGGGGCACGGGCCCCGACTGCTCACCTGTGTCATCTTATCGGAGGAGCCAGAGCTCCAGACGGACCCTGTCCTGCCCCGCACAGCCCGCCAGCTCCCTGGCCTCCCCTCCCACAGCTCCAGAAACCTCTCCTGCGCCACCTCACCAGCTGACCTCGCGGGTTCTGAGCAGGAGGAGCGGTCGGGCGGCCTGGAAGGAGGGGAGGAGCATGTGTGCGGCCTGGTGCTGCCCCAGGAGGGGTGACCTGGCCCACTGGGGGTGACTGCCTGTCTCATGGCGGAAGCAGGGTTGCAGGGTGCGGTCCTGGCCTAGTGGGAGCAGAGGGACCTGACCTGGTGGGAACAGGGGGACCTGGCCTGGTGGGAACAGGGGGACCTGGCCTGGTGGGAGCGGGGGACGGGACCTGGCCTGGTGGGAGCGGGGGAGCGGGACCTGGCCTGGTGGGAGCCAGTTGAGGGGGACCTGGCCTGGTGTGGGTGGGGGGGTGGGGACCTGGCCTGGTGGGAGCAGGGTGGGGACCTGGCCTGGTGGGAGTGGGGGCGGGGGGGGGGGGTACCTGGCCTGGTGGGAGCCGGGGTTGGGGGGACCTGGCCTGGCGGGAACCGGGGTGGGGGGGACCTGTCCTCAGCCCTCCTCATGCTGAGCTCCTCCTGGCCACACTGGAGCTGGATTTACGTTGAACCTGAACCTTTGATGAAACATCAGACTACACCATACTTTGGTTAATATGCTTCTTTCTGTTGCAGAAGCCAAAGATGCTGACCAGAAAGATTAAACTCTGGGACATAAACGCCCACATCACCTGCCGCCTGTGTGGGGGATACCTCATCGACGCGACCACGGTGACCGAGTGTCTGCACACATGTGCGTGCAGAGCGTTCCGTCCTCTAACACTTGGGCTTCTTTCCCCAGAGCACTTACTCAAGCACAGAGCAAGACCCGGCAGCAGAAATAAAGGAGACCCTGAAGATAAATGAGAAAAGTTATCTGAAGTTAAAACACTGGGGGTAGTTTCAGTATAAGAGGTATCATTTGAGAAAGCTAAATAAATGCAAGGAAAACTTAGTTATTTGTATGTAACAGCTAAAGCGCTACGTGTGGTGTGGCAGAATATCGGTCTCTAGTGGCCCAGAGTGTTTATTTTTGCCGTTTGCAAACGAATTCTTAAACCTTGTGCTCCCTGCCCACCACGGCCGCTGGCCTGTTGCAGGCTTTAGCTTGCAGCTGGTGCTGAACTTGGGTGTTCTCCTCCTTCAAGCGCCGCCCCTCTCCCCCCGCCCCGCCAGTCTTTACCAGCAGGCTGGGTCCTGGAGGGCTGGCCCAGGGTGCTGAGGGCACTTCCTAAGGTTAAGCGAATCCTCTGACAGTGAGGATCTTTGATCTTGTATTTCTCACTTTAGAAGACGCTTGCCAGTTTTGATAAAAATTTTATTTTAAAGGTAATTGTATTTTAGATATTGGCTTACAGTGCTTTAGGTTACATTCACTGAATCTTATCCCATTTGGTCACGCAGAGAAGTTCTGGTGCTCTCTTAGGCTAACGTAGAATTTACCTGTTCCCTGCTGTGACGGGCGCCCCGTGATGGGCATGAGGGCGCCTCCCCCCTCCGGTCTGTGTCCTCCGTGGGAGGTGGGCCCAGGTGACGGGTGGCCCGGGGCAGGGGGCCAGCGGGAGGAGGGCCCCCGCCCACTGCAGACGCCCGCCCCCCCGCAGTCTGCCGCAGCTGCCTGGTGAAGTACCTGGAGGAGAACAACACCTGCCCCACATGCAGGATCGTCATCCACCAGAGCCACCCCCTGCAGTACATAGGGTGAGCGCCTCGGGGCGGGGGCCGTGCCGGAGGGGCTCTGCAGGAGGCGTGCCGGGCCCATTCCGCCCCCGTCCTGTCCTTGCAGCTCCACAGAGCTTTAGGAGAAGGCGGGGGAGGCTGGGGGGCGGGGGGCGGGGGTGTGTGTGTGTGTTCCACACGTTCACATCAACAGGGGGCGGGGGGCGGGTGTGTGTGTGTGTGTGTGTGTGTGTTCCACACGTTCACATCAACAGGAGTGTCCAGATGGGAGAGGTGCTCCTTGCACAGGTCCTGGTCAGGGACGTTTGAGAAAGCCCCCCTGGTCTGGCACAGCCCGAGACTGCCTGACCCCTGCAGGGCTTGAGAAGCCAGCGGGTGGGGGCGCTGGTCGCCAGCGGGTCCTGCCTGTGTCCTTCTCTGAGTGTTCTCAGCATCTGGAGTCCACACTCTGGTGTGTCAGCTTGGACCCGGTGTCACTCTTGCTGGCACAGACATTCTATGAGTGCAAACTAGAAGCAGAATTCAACTGAAGTTTCAGTTTGTGATTGTGGAGTGTGTTGTTGTTACATGGAAAAGGTTTGAGAATTAGAGGATTGACGTTTCTGGCTAACCCACCTGTTCTGTTCTTTTGCCAGTCATGACAGAACCATGCAGGATATTGTTTACAAATTGGTCCCAGGCCTCCAAGAGGGTAAGTGTCAGAACCTCCCCCTGGACCCCCGTGTCCTCAGTAGGGCCTCCAAGGGCCTTTTCACTTGGGGGTCCTGGCTTTGGACGTCTTGCTTGGCCTGGCCTGAGCTCCCTGCCATCTGCTCGCTCGTCTCGTCCACCCTCGCTCACGCGTCTCTCTGCGTTTGGGGGGCACCCAGTGCCCGGCATGTGTGCAGCCCTGGCCAGGCCCGGAGGTGCAGAGCAGGGGGCGCCTCCTGCTTGTGCCGCCCAGAGGTGAAGCCAGGAGCCCTGTGTCAGCCAAGTTTAACAGGATTTAAACGTTAAATACAAGCTTTAAGTCAATCTTACGAGACTTGAAATACTATGTGGTACAAGTACCCTGCGAGTGAGAATGGATATTCTTTCCACAGTTCTGAGCCCTGAGACTGTCCTGTCCTGGGTGAAGGGTGGTCCACTCAGAGTGGGTGCTGGCTGGTGGGGCGGTGCCAGCTGATAAAACCTAGCTTTCTTTCCAGATACGAGGCAGCGGTTCATTAGGGAGTGCTTTCTCACCGTTGTGTTTCAGAAGGTTATAATTTAAAGAACAGGCTTACTCTGTTAGCTCAGTAGATGTCACATCTGACTTTTAAGACACAACTTAGGAAGCAATACTGTTAGAGTTTTCTTCCACTGTTCGCAGAATTCATTCAGGAAAGAACTTAAGTTTTCTAAGTAAATATTTTTAGAAACTGTCATCTTTTGATATTTGAAGGGTTTTCTACTTCCATGGTGCCTCAGATGGTAAGGAATCTGCCTGCAATGCAGGAGACCCGGTTCCAATCCCTGGATCAGGAAGGTCACCTGGAGAAGGGGATGGCTACCCACTCCAGTGTTCTTGCCTGGAGAATCCCATGGACAGAGAAGCCTGGCAGCTGCAGTCCATAACGTCACAAAGAGTCGGACATGACTGAGCAACTAACACTTTCTTTTCTAGTGCTGGGGAAAGGCAAAGAATACATGAAAATAAAATACTGATAGTGTTAAAAATTATTCTAGGGTGTCTTAAACACGCTAAGGTCTCATAAAGCACCCGGTGTGCTTACGACCTGGAGTCCAGAGCTGCCGGCTTGGCCTTCTCCCTGTTGTTTCATCTAGAGAGGTTGCCATTTGTTCCCCAGAGAGGAGTCTTCTTGAAGCAGCACCTCTGTAAGCTGGGAGGGTGGTGCTGACTCCGTGTCAGCGTCAGGAGCTCGTGGGCGTGGCCGTCCTGTCTCTCACGGTTTGGCTGATCCCAGGCCCTCGGTCCCCAGCTTCCCGTGTGCGGGTGGGATGGAGAGGCCCCTCCCAGGGGGGACAGTCCACAGGACTTCACGGGTGTGGTCCCGCGGAGCTGCAGCTCATGAGCCCCGGTTTCTCAGCGTGTGTCCCTGCGTGTGTCCCAGAGTCTGTCCTAGGGTGCGTCCCAGCATGTGTCCTTGCATGTCACTGGTGTGTGTCCCTGCGTGTGTCACTGGCATGTGTCCCTGCATGTCACCAGCGTGTGTCCCTGCATGTGTCCCTGCGTGTGTTCCAGCGTGTATCCCTGCATGTGTTACCGGTGCGTGTCCCTGCGTGTGTCTCTGGTGTATGTCCCTGCGTGTGTCCCTGCGTGTCACCAGCGTGTCGCTGCGTGTGTCCCTGTGTGTGTCCCCGCATGTGTCCCTGCGTGTGTTTCAGCGTGTGTCCCTGCATGTGTTTCAGCGTGTCCCTGCGTGTGTTACCGGTACGTGTCCCTGCGTGTGACTCTGGTGTATGTCCCTGCGTGTGTCCCTGCATGTCACCAGCGTGTGTCCCCGCGTGTGTCCCCGCGTGTCACTGGCGTGTGTCCCCGCATGTGTCCCTGCGTGTGTTTCAGCGTGTGTCCCTGCGTGTGTTCCAGCGTGTATCCCTGCGTGTGTTACCGGTGCGTGTCCCTGCGTGTGTCTCTGGTGTATGTCCCTGCGTGTGTCCCTGCGTGTCACCAGCGTGTCGCTGCGTGTGTCCCCGCGTGTGTCCCCGCGTGTGTCCCTACGTGTGTTACCGGTGCGTGTCCCTGCGTGTGTCTCTGGTGTGTGTCCCTGCGTGTGTCCCTGCGTGTCACCAGCATGTGTCCCTGCGTGTGTCGCTGCATGTGTCCCTGCGTGTGTCACTGGCATGTGTCCCCGCGTGTATCCTCGCATGTGTCCCTGCGTGTGACCCCGCATGTGTCCCTGCGTGTGTTTCAGCGTGTGTCCCTGCGTGTGTTCCAGCGTGTATCCCTGCGTGTGTTACCGGTGCGTGTCCCTGCGTGTGTCTCTGGTGTATGTCCCTGTGTGTGTCCCTGCGTGTCACCAGCATGTGTCCCTGCGTGTGTCCCCGCGTGTGTCCCTGCATGTGTCCCAGCACAGCAGTTAGGTTAGATTTCTCTGTGCTCCCGCGATTGGGAGGGGGGGTGGTGTCTCACGTGCGCTGTTGAGCGGGGTTCTGAGGCTCTACGGTCCCATCTGGACATGTCTGCTGCACAGGAGGAGGCTGGCAGGGAGGCACGCTTCTGATTGGCCTAGCCCACATTACCCGGTGCTAAGCATGCAGGTGGTTTCTGATACTTGAGTGTTGGACATAGGGTTTATCTCCTTAGGCACTTACCTGATTATTTCTTTGGGATACATTACTAGCAGTTTATGTAAGTCACCTTGATTCTGGGAAATATTGAGGGCAGGAGGAGAAGGGGGTGACAGAGGATGAGATGGTTGGATGCCATCACCGACTCAATGGACATGAGTTTGAGCAAGCTCCAGGAGGTAGTGAAGGACGGGAAGCCCGCAGGCTGCAGTCCATGGGGTCATAAACAGTTGCACACAGGTTAGCTACTGAACAACAACCTTCCTGAAAAGTTATCCCAATAGACATTTCTATAGCTGTGTGTATCTGACATCGAGTCTTGTTATTTTCAATTCTTTTTCATTTAGATAGGTAAAAATTAAATAGGAATTAAAACTAGGTACAGACAGACCTCAGAAATACCACAGGTTCAGCTTCAGACCATGGCGATAAAGCAAGCATCGCAATAGGGTGAATCACAGCAATCTTTTGGTTTCCCAGTGCACGTAAAAGGCACGTTCACATTACACTGTGGGCTACTGAGTGTGCAGTAGCGTTATGGCTAAAGAGTAGTGTACGTCTCTTAGTTTAAAACACAAAACGAGAAAAAACTAAAATAATAACATCCAAGTCCTGATCACAGCTATCGTAACAAATATTCTAACAATGAAAAAGTGTAAAATATTGTGAGTGTTACCAACGTGGTGCAAATTGGGTTTTGTGTGTTTGGTTCCGGTGCCCCCCAGCTCTGCACTGGCCCTCACGCGTCAGTTCTGAGAGGCCTCCCTGCTTCCGTCTTAGCCCGCTGCCTCACACGTTCGTTTTTTTCCTGCACAGTCAGGTGTTTTGCAGCATCTGCCTGGGTCTAGGACGTGACCAGGGCATGTTCTCGGCCCTCACAGAGCTTGTGGTATTTAGGGAGAGAGACGTATAGTGACTTGAGCTCTGCTGGGTCACCGGCCCGTAGGTCTTTTCCACAGTGCGCCTTGCGGTTACTGGTCTGGGTTAGATTTCCTTTGCTCCCTGCCACATGGCCCTGAGCAGCGGCTGCCGCTTTGTTACCTGGGTGTGACCCGCCCCTCAGTAGCCGCCTGTGTCAGAGACTCGGCCCTTCCCAGGGGCGTGCGAGGACTCAGCCTGGACAGCTGTCCTCTCGCCGCCCGGCCCCACTCGTGTCTGAGGCCGCCGGGCAGGAGGCTGTGTGCCGCCCGCCTCCATCGCCTCCATCCAGTGGAGACCCCTCCCCTGTGGGGGGCGGCTCAGGCACACCTGGAGGCCTGTCCCGGGGGAGCCAGTGGCACCTACACTCACGGGGCCCGGGCCACACAGCTGGCAGCCGCTCTGAATCCCTGGGGCACGGTCTAAAGTCGTCATTTCTCATGGGTAGCAGCCTTCAGACCTTTTCATCGAAACCTGCCCGTTTTTCATGTGATTGTGTGCAGAATTTTAATATAATCCATCACCTGCCTCAGATTAAGGGTCACATGTTGACTTTTCATAGCGGAAATGAGAAAGCAGAGGGAATTCTACCACAAGTTAGGCCTGGAGGTGCCTGGAGATGCCAAGGGGGAGGCGTGCTCTGCAAGGCAGCACCTGGACCCCCACCGGAACGGTGAGTGCCTGTCTCCCCTGCACGCGCCCGCGCGGCCCTGGCGGGCATGGGGGCCGCTGAGAGGCGCCCGGTCCCAGAGCTGACGTGCTGGGCCGCAGCGGGGACCTGCGGGGGCCCCGGCGCTGCCTGGAGGTGGGCTGTACGGGACCACGTGAGCACGACGGGCCCCCAGGGCTCTCTCCCA
Source organism: Budorcas taxicolor (assembly GCF_023091745.1). Classification (NCBI taxonomy): domain Eukaryota; kingdom Metazoa; phylum Chordata; class Mammalia; order Artiodactyla; family Bovidae; genus Budorcas; species Budorcas taxicolor. Next base: position 117,252,855 of record NC_068915.1, on the reverse strand, counting down.
GTTTGCCTGTTTGCTTGCAGAAAGGCCAGCTTCTCCTTGGCTTTGACAGAAAATTAATGGTGCTTTGAATCTGTGCGTATTGTAACAGTTTCTTCAAACCTTTGACTCCATGGGCCGCACAGGTGCCTAAAGACTGTGGTCTCTTCTGTGCACCTCTGAACACCCGAGAAGGGGAGGCCTTGGCTGCTGACCCAGAGGAGCGGGCGCTGCGTACCTGCCGGCTCGGGGCCCGGGGGTGAGGCCCCGAGGCAGCTCGGGGGCCAGGAATCCCGTCTTTGCCGAGCTGGAGGCCTGACTTTTAAAGCCGTGCGGGACCAGCGTGAGCTCTGGGAGCCGTGCTGTTGGGCAGAGTTGAGATGCGCCGCCCGGGTGGTGCCCGGCCGCCAGCACCCTGCCCAGGACCCCCGGACGCACCTGCCCCCGCCGCAGCCTCGCGAGCGCGGCCACTGAAGCCCTGCCGACCGGCGCTCCTCCGACTCGGGCGCGCGTGCCTCCCGTCCCCGTGGGGCTTCACAGCGCGTGAGCGTTCTGTCGCGAAAAACAACAGTTTACCACTTCGGATGTTCTGATTCAGTCTTTTCTGTTTCTGCTGAAAGGAGAAACCAAAGCGGATGACAGTTCGAACAAAGAAGCAGCGGAGGAGAAGCAGGAGGAAGACGGTGATTACCACCGGAGCGACGAGCAGGTGGGCGCGCGGCCCGGCCTTGGGGGCTCCCCTGACAGGAAGGGCCGGGAGGAAGGGAGCAGGCCGCCTCTCCCCTGACAGGAAGGGCCAGGAGGAAGGGAGCCGGCGGGCTCTCTCCTGACAGGAAGGGCCGGGAGGAAGGGAGCAGGCCGCCTCTCTCCTGACAGGAAGGGCCGGGAGGAAGGGAGCCGCCGGGCTCTCCCCTGACAGGAAGGGCCGGGAGGAAGGGAGCCGGCGGGCTCTCCCCTGACAGGAAGGGCCGGGAGGAAGGGAGCCGGCGGGCTCTCTCCTGACAGGAAGGGCCAGGAGGAAGGGAGCAGGCCGCCTCTCCCCTGACAGGAAGGGCCAGGAGGAAGGGAGCAGGCCGCCTCTCCCCTGACAGGAAGGGCCGGGAGGAAGGGAGCCGGCGGGCTCCCCTGACAGGAAGGGCCGGGAGGAAGGGAGCAGGCCGCCTCTCCCCTGACAGGAAGGGCCGGGAGGAAGGGAGCAGATGGGCGCATGGCCCAGGCCTTGGCCGGCTCTCCCCTCACAGAGACGGGCCGGGAGGAAGGCACAGCAGAGATGGTCGTGTGCCAGTGGTTCTCTGAGTCTCCCCCCGACCATCCTCCTCCTCCTCCCCTTTCTCCTCCTTCTCCGTTTGGCTGCACAGCTTGTGGGATCTTAGTTTCTAGGGGCTGAACCCGCGCCCTCAGCAATGAGAGCACCGCCTTGCAACCGCTGGATGGCCGGGCACTTCCCTTCTATGGCTAATTGCCAGAGTGACCCCTACCCACTGCAGAATGCTTTAGGAACGAAACAGTTAAAGCAGATGTCTTCAGTGGGGAGTGGGGGGATGGCGTCTTCCACGCAAACTGCAGTGAAAATAGCCAGGACACAGCCTGCTGCTGGTGGCACTCACTGCCAGGGGTCAAGCGAGAATCACGGGGCCCTCCCAGCGATCCTGCTGGGAGCGCGACGGTGTCGCACCTTCCCGTCGCGGGCTTCTCTTAGCGCACCTTGACTTGGCGCCTCCAGTGGTCCTCACACGCCCTGATGGAACGGTTGTCTCATCAGCGTCAGAATAAGAAAATGTCAGCCCTCACTGTCACTCAGCGTGATTTGGGAGGTCCCGGCCCCAACAGTGAGGAGACGGGAACGTGAGCTGGGCGTGCTGTGACTCTCGGGCACACACCTGTGACTCAGCTCCTCGAGGTGCTGAGACCCCTTTTCCAGTGGTAGGACCAGCGTGTCAGAGTCAGAGGGTGGGTGGCTTTGTTCAGAAAATTAATAAGAACTTTAATGCAGCCTAGCAATAAATGTGAGAGACCAAAACAAAGATACCAGAACCTTCTGGAAGAACACAGAGAGAATTGCATAACTGGGTGTTCCTGGATGGAAGGTTGACCTTAGGATTTGAGTTCTCCCAAAATTAATCTCAGTGGTTGTGATTGTAATCAGTTTTATAAATAAGAATGTAACCAACTGCTTCTGAAGCTCATCTGAAAGAGGAGAAAGTCAGCGATAGCCATGAGAACTGAGGGTCTTGGCTGTCGCAGAATATATGTGTAACATATCCGCACACACACATTTATACATATAGGCTCCTTAGGAGACACTGAGATTCAGCTCCAGACCATTGTAGTAAAACAAATCATGAGTTTTTTTAGTTCCCAGTGCTTATAAAAGTTATGCTTCCACCGTATTGTGGTCTGTCAAGCGTGAGGTTTTGTTATATCTAAAAAACGTTGTTTAGTCGCTAAGTTGTGCCCGAGTCTTTTGCAACCCCATGGACTGTAACCCTCAAGGCTCCTCTGTCCATAGGATCTCCCAGGCACAAATACTGCAGCCAGTTGCCGTCTCCTTCTCCAGGGGATCTTCCCAACCCAGGGATCGAGCCCACGGCTCGTGTGTCTCCTGCATTACAGGCGGATTCTTTACCACTGAGCCACCCGGGAAGCCCTCAGCTCAGCTCAGTGCAGTGCAGTCGCTCAGTCGCATCCAGCTCTGTGCGACCCCATGAACCGCAGCACGCCAGGCCTCCCTGTCCATCACCAGCGCCTGGAGTTCACTCAGACTCACGTCCATCGAGTCCGTGATGCCATCCAGCCATCTCATCCTAGGTCGTCCCCTTCTCCTCCTGCCCCCAATCCCTCCCAGCATCAGAGTCTTTTCCAATGAGTCAACTCTTGGCATGAGGTGGCCAAAGTACTGGAGTTTCAGCTTCAGCATCATTCCTTCCAAAGAACACCCAGGGCTGATCTCCTTTATAATGGACTGGTTGGATCTCCTTGCAGTCCAAGGGACTCTCAAGAGTCTTCTCCAACACCACACTTCAAAAGCATCAATTCTTCGGCGCTCAGCCTTCTTCACAGTCCAACTCTCACATCCACACGTGACCACAGGAAAAACCATAGCCTTGACTAGACGGACTTTAGTCGGCAAAGTAATGTCTCTGCTTTTGAATATGCTATCTAGGTTGGTCATAACTTTCCTTCCAGGGAGTAAGCGTCTTTTAATTTCATGGCTGCAGTCACCATCTGCAGTGATTTTGGAGCCCAAAAAAATAAAGTCTGACATTTTCTGCTGTTTCCCCATCTATTTCCCATGAAATGATGGGACCAGATGCCATGATCTTCGTTTTCTGAATGTTCAGCTTTAAGCCAACTTCTTCACTCTCTTTCACTTTCATCAAGAGGCTTTTTAGTTCCTCTTCACTTTCTGCCATAAGGGTGGTCTCATCTGCATATCTGAGGTTATTGATATTTCTCCCGGCAATCTTAATTCCAGTTTGTGTTTCTTCCAGTCCAGCGTTTCTCATGATGTATTCTGCATAGAAGTTAAATAAGCAGGATGACAATATACAGCCTTGACGTACTCCTTTTCCTATTTGGAACCAGTCTGTTGTTCCATGTCCAGTTCTAACTGTTGCTTCCTGACCTGCATACAGATTTCTCAAGAGGCAGGTCAGGTGCTCTGGTATTCCCATCTCTCTCAGAATTTTCCACAGTTAATTGTGATCCACACAGTCAAAGGCTTTGGCATAGTCAATAAAGCAGAAATAGATGTTTTTCTGGAACTCTCTTGCTTTTTCCATGATCCAGCGGATGTTGGCAATTTGATCTCTGGTTCCTCTGCCTTTTCTAAAACCAGCTTGAACATCAGGAGGTTCATGGTTCACGTACTGCTGAAGCCTGGCTTGGAGAATTTTGAGCGTTACTTTACTAGCATGTGAGATGAGTGCAGGGAAGCCTTCAGGGGAAAAAAAAAAATAAGGTACATTCCTTAATTAAAAGATACTTTATTGCCAGACAATGCTAGCCGTCATCCACCACAAACACTCAATTCATAAAAAATGCAGTATCTGTGAAGTGCAATAAAGCAAAGTCTGCCTATATATATTTTCTGTCATTTCGCAGCTCAGTGGTAAAGAACCTGTCTGCAGTGCAGGAGATGCACAAGACGTGGGTTTGATCCCTGGCCTGGGAAAAGCCCCTGGAGAAGGAAATGGCAACTCACTCCAGTATTCTTGCCTGGAAAATCCCATGGACAGAGGAGCCTGGCGGGCTACACTCTATAGGGTTGAAGAGAGTCGGATACTACTGAGCAACTAGACACACATACGTATATAAACACTGGGGTGCGGGACACCTCCCGGGGGTCCACGTCTCCGCCTTTCTGGGCTCTGAGAGTTACCTCCTGTTGGACTCGGAGGTCTTGCTGTGGTCTGGGTCAGGTTGCTGACCCAGCCTCTTCAGGTACAGGGTGGGCCATCTTGTTAACCCCTGTTCTGTCAGTTTTAAACCTCCAGTGTTTATCTTTATTGTTACTAAATTTTGCCTTTTTTATCACAAACATGCCAAAAAGGTGTCTGTGTGATTGGCTGCTTTCAGAAGAGCCAGCAGGCTGTCTCGGGAACGGGGGAACGGGCCCCACTGCGCCCCTTGGAGGCCACAAGTCCACGCCAGGCTGAGCCTTGTGCGCTGGTCTGTTGCTGGCCCCAAGAAAGGTAGGGCGGGGGTGGCCTTGGCCCGAGACGGGCCTGCTGGGGCCCCCAGGCGTGAGAAGCAGGGGCGGGGCGGGCCCCCCAGGCGGGAGGAGCAGTGGCGGGGCGGGCCCCCAGGTGTGAGGAGCAGGGGGGGCGGGCCCCCCAGGTGTGAGGAGCAGGGGCGGGGCGGGCCCCCAGGTGTGAGGAGTAGGGGCGGGGTGGGGCGGCCAGGCTGGAGCCTGGGATGGGCAGGGACCGGGCGGCAGGGCTTTGGGCAGGTGGTGGTGCAGGTGCCCAGGGACGCACTCGAAGGCAAACCTGGGGGACTTGCTGAGCTCTATCAACCTGGGCCCTGAGTCTCCATGTTTATGATGTAGCCACAAACCACAGACACTGAAAAACAGGCGTCTTTGCGCAGCCTCCTTTCCTCAGTTAAAAATGCCTCCTGAGGTGGTTTTTGAGGTGCGCCATGTGGCCACTTCCTCCGGTTGCCGTGGTACGTGGCGCTGCGGTGGGCCCCGTGGTGTGTCCTGGGCGCTTGCATGGCTCAGGCCTCGGAACAAGGATTCTGCTGTTTCCTGTCTGGTGTTCTGACTATTCCAGTCCTCACAGACTCCTGGGTGCTGGCCTTGGTCTTCCTGGCACATCTCCACGCTCTGTTCGTGCCAGACTCCGGGGTCTGTGATCTGTTTCATTGCCCGTCTGCCTCCAGCTCCTGGGGCGGCCCTTGGTTCCTTCACACGCAGATTCTTGCTGTGTTCATGGGTGTGTGTTGCATGTTCTGATGTAATCATTTCACAGGAACTGTATGTATCTGTTTAGCTTTGGTATCAAGGGGAGAAGTCTCAGAGCTGAAGATAGTCTCTCTCTCCCATTTTTATTCTCTAGGAAAGTTTGTATAAGATTGAGAACACCCATTTTATTGAATATTTTGTTTAAACTTCCCATGAAGCCACCAGATCTTAGCTGTGAAAAGAAGAGAAGTGAAAAGCAAAGGAGAAAAAGAAGCATCTGAATGCAGAGTTCCAAAGAATAGCAAGGAGAGATAAGAAAGCCTTCCTCAGCGATCAATGCAAAGAAATAGATGAAAACAACAGAATGGGAAAGACTAGAGATCTCTTCAAGAAAATCAGAAATACCAAGGGAACATTTCATGCAAAATTGGGCTTGATAAAGTACAGAAATGGTGTGGACCTAACAGAAGCAGAAGATATTAAGAAAAGGTGGCAAGAATACACAGAAGAACTGTACGAAAAAGATCTTCACGACCAAGATAATCACAATGGTATGATCACTCACCTAGAGACAGACATCCTGGAGTGTGAAATCAAGTGGGCCTTAGAAAGCATCACTGCGAACAAAGCTAGTGGAGGTGATAGAATTCCAGTTGAGCTATTTCAAATCCTGAAAGATGATGCTATGAAAGTGCTGCACTCAATATGCCAGCAAATTTGGAAAACTCAGCTGTGGCCACAGGACTGGAAAAGGTCAGTTTTCATTCCAGCCCCAAAGAAAGGCAATGCCAAAGAATGCTCAAACTACCGCACAATTGCACTCATCTCACATGCTAGTAAAGTAATGCTCAAAGTTCTCCAAGCCAGGCTTCAGCAATACGTGAACCATGAACCTCCTGATGTTCAAGCTGGTTTTAGAAAAGGCAGAGGAACCAGAGATGAAACTTCCAACATCCACTGGATCATCAAAAAAGCAAGAGAGTTCCAGAAAAACATCTATTTCTGCTTTATTGACTATGCCAAAGCCTTTGACTGTGTGGATCACAATAAACTGTGGAAATTCTTTAAGAGGTGGGGATACCAGACCACATGACCTGCCTTTTGAGAAATCTGTATGCAGGTCAGGAAGCAACAGTTAGAACTGGACATGGAACAACAGACTGGTTCCAAATAGGAAAAGGAGTACGTCAAGGCTGTATATTGTCACCCTGCTTATTTAACTTCTATGCAGAATACATCATGAGAAACGCTGGACTGGAAGAAACACAAGCTGGAATCAAGATTGCCGGGAGAAATATCAATAACCTCAGATATGCAGATGAGACCACCCTTATGGCAGAAAGTGAAGAGGAACTGAACAGCCTCTTGATGAAAGTGAAAGAGGAGAGTGAAGAAGTTGGCTTAAAGCTGAACATTCAGAAAACGAAGATCATGGCATCTGGTCCCATCACTTCATGGGAAATAGATGGGGAAACCGTGGAAACAGTGTCAGGCTTTATTTTGGGGGGGTTCCAAAATCACTGCAGATGGTGACTGCAGCCATGAAATTAAGAGACACTTACTCCTTGGAAGGAAAGTTATGACCAACCTAGATAGCATATTCAAAAGCAGAGACATTACTTTGCTGACTAAGGTCCGTCTAGTCAAGGCTATGGTTTTTCCTGTGGTCACGTATGGATGTGAGAGTTGGACTGTGAAGAAAGCTGAGCACCAAAGAATTGATGCTTTTGAAGTGTGGTGTTGGAGAAGACTCTTGAGGGTCCCTTGGACTGCAAGGAGATCCAACCAGTCCATCCTAAAGGAGATCAGCCCTGGGTGTTCTTTGGAAGGAATGATGCTAAAGCTGAAACTCCAGTACTTTGGCCACCTCATGCGAAGCGTTGACTCATTGGAAAAGACTCTGATGCTGGGAGGGATTGGGGGCAGGAGGAAAAGAGGACGACCGAGGATGAGATGGCTGGGTGGCATCACGGACTCGATGGACGTGAGTCTGAGTGAACTCCGGGAGATGGTGATGGACAGGGAGGCCTGGCGTGCTGCAGTTCATGGGGTCGCAAAGAGTCAGACACGACTGAGTGACTGAACTAACTAGGAAGATTTTAAATTATGTTAAATTTGCCTAATGATTTTAATCCTACTCGAATCTTTTGTTTCTTTTTAAGATTATTTGGTAAGTTATATTTTTTCTAGGAAAGTTCGTACTTGGACTTAGGTTTTCACAGAATTCTTTTGTCTGTCGTTGGGCTTTGCAAGTGCCTGGTTATTTCTCCATTGCTCTTCCTAGTATCCCACTGGTGTCTTCTGCTTTTTTGGTCGTTCTTGCCAGAGATGGAGCCACATTCTTTTCTGTTTATCATTTCTTTCTGCTCTGTGTTCCCTTTTGTTCCTTCTCTACTTTCTTGAGTTGAACGTTCTTTAATGTATGCATTGGAAATTTTGAACATCAAATCTTACAAACAAGGTGGCAGTAATCAAAACATTGTGTTGCAGGTGTTAAGGTAGATTTTTTAATCATTGTGGAGTGTGGAAATAAGCCCTTAGATTCAAGGTCATTTGGTTCCAGCACAGGTGCCATGGCCCTTCCTGAGGAAAGAACAGTGTCTTGGATGGTGCTGGGACAGCTGGACGCCGGCATGCAGAAGACTCCCCCACGCCCCGGCCTCTCAGGACGTGGAAAGAAAGTGAAAGTCGTGCAGAAGATTCCCCCACGCCCCCACCTCTTGCGACGTGGATAGAAAGTGAAAGTCGTGCAGAAGATTCCCCCACGCCCCCGCCTCTCATGACGTGGAAAGTGAAAGTCGTACAGAAGATTCCCCCACGCCCCCACCTCTTGCGACGTGGACGACGTGGAAAGAAAGTGAAAGTCGTGCAGAAGATTCCCCCACGCCCCCACCTCTTGCAACATGGATAGAAAGTGAAAGTCGTACAGAAGACTCCCCTACGCCCCGGCCTCTCGCGACGTGGAAAGTGAAAGTGAAAGTCGCTCAGTTGCACCCAACTCTTTGGGACCCCATGGACTATACAGTCTGTGGAATTCTCCAGGCCAGAAAACTGGAATGGGTAGCCTTTTCCTTTTCCTTTTCCAGGGGATCTTCCCAACTCAGGGATCGAACCCAGGTCTCCTGCATTGCAGGTGGATTCTTTACCAACTGATCTATCAGGGAAGCCCAAGTTAACTCAAAATGTAAGGGCTCAAACCTGGAAACTTTGCGGAAAACACGAGAGAAACTCCTTCGCTTCTTGGGTTAGGCTTGTAGTTCTCAAATCCAAAACCAAGAACACAACTCAGGAAAGAAAACTGATGAAAGAAAATTCATCAGATGAAGCAATACTGCTCCTGGGACTCCCTGGCAGTCCAGTGGCTAAGATTCTGTGTTTCCCCTGTGAGGCACAGGTCAGCTACTGGTCAGGGAGCTGAGATCCCTCAAGCCATATGGTGCAGCCAAAAGGAGTTGCTGCTCTTCAGAAGACACTACCGAGAAAAATTTTAAAAGCCACAGACTGGGAGAAAATACTAGCAAAGGACATTCCTGAAAAGGACTTTTATCTAGAATATGTAGCTCTTAACTCAGTAAGAAGATGAACAGTCCAGTTAACAAAGTGGCAGACATTTCATCAGAGAACAAATGCAAGTGTTTAATAGTTACATTCCCTGGTGGCTCAGCTGGTAAAGAATCTGCCTGCAGTGTGGGAGACCTCGGTTCCATCCCTGGGTTGGGAAGATCCCCTGGAGAAGGGAAGGGCTACCCAGTCCAGTATTCAGGCCTGGAGGATTCCATGGACAGAGGAGCCTGGCAGGCTACAGTCCATGGGGTCTCAAAGAGTCAGATTTGACTGAGCAGCTTTCACTAATAGTCACAAGAAAATGTGTTCAACATCATTAGTCATTAGGAAAATACAAATTAAAACCATAATGAAACAGCATTTTACACTCACCAAGATGGCTGTAATCCAAAAAGTGGTGACAGGTGTTAGCAAGGAGGCGAAGAAGTGGGTCAGCAATGTAAGGTGCTGCCGTGCACTTGAGTCTCTGCACTTGACTGTGTGGAAGAAGTCAGATGGGAGGACTGTGCTGCGTGATCCCATCTGTAGACCATCCAGGAGAGGCTGGTCCACAAACGCAGGCCAGGGGTGGCTGGGGCGGATTGACCACCAAAGCCGCGAGGGTCTTTATGAGGTGATGGGTCTGACCTCAGACTGGGTGGCGTGGTGGTTGCACAACTCTTAAGTTGACTAAAAATTACTGAATTGTATACTTAAGACATATATGTAAATTGTACTGCAATGAAGCCGTTAAAAAATTACAGACGTGCTTTTAACTTAGTGTATTTAAATAGGTAATACATTTGGGGACTTCCTCGTGGTTCAGTGGCTAAGACTCCCCTGCAGGGGGCCTGGGTTCAATCCCTGGTCTGGGAAATAAGGTCCTGCATGTGGTCCAGTGTGGTTGTACGGTCCAGAGGGCAGTGTTGCGTGAGAGGGTTGTGTGTTACTGTCCCGAATCCCGCTTCATAGGGGTGCCGCTTTGTGGCCACGCCCGTGTTTGCACAGCCTGGGCTTCCCAGAGTCCTGTGCAGCTCTGCGCCCCCTCCTCCCTGGGGGCCCACCCCACGGCCTCCTGCTCCTGCTGTTGGGGGGCCTGTGCCTGCTTTCTCTGGCCGACCTCTGCATTTTTTAAAAGTCCAGAATAAATGCGAGCCTCCTGCCACCTGGGCGCCTCCTTAGCCCCAGCCAGGCCGTCTGCTTCCGGCTCTTTCTTCCTGGGCTGCCGTTTCTCGTCTCTCATGCTTCTGCTCTGCCTTCATTTGCGGGTGACTTCACCGTGCTTCCTCTCTGAGTGTGTGCACTTCTTGTCTGAATGCGTGCTTGTGCTCTGCCTTCGTTTGCGGGTGATGTCGCCCCGCTTCCTCTCTCAGCTAGTGTAGCTCTCCCTCTGGCGGCATGGTGTGAAGCCCCGTGGCCAGGCTCAGCGCCTGAGCGCTGGCCCCTCGTGCAGGCACGCCCAGCCCCTGGGCCTGGGTCCCCTGTGTGCCAAGGGGTGCAGGTTCCCTCTGATTTCCTTCCTGGAGTTGAGGATTTAACGTCTTGCATCATTTTGGGGGACCCTCCTGCCTTTATTTTCTCTTTTTCCCCTGGTCTGTGGTGATTTTCAGACTCTGTGGTCTGTCTTCATGCGTCTTACCTTTCCTTTGTTTTCTTATTTTAATTGATACCTTTGTGTCTATACTTCTTTTGGGTAATTTGCTCACATTGATCTTTCAGAAAATTGATCTGCATTCAGCTGAAACTAATCTGTGGTTTGACCATCCATTGAGTTTTTAATTTGAATAAATATGTTTTTTATTTTTAGAAGTTATATTTGAATATCTTTTATACCTGCCTGTTCTTTATTCATGGTGTTATATTTTTAATTCCTTCTTTCATATCTAATAATTTTAGACGTGTATATTTCAGTTATTAATGACTCTCTTGTTTGAGTCTGGGGGGTCTGGTTTTCTGGCACACCCTAACCATTCCTGGAGGAAGCCTCACCCCTGAGCGAGGCGAGGCGTCTCAGGTGGGGCCAGCTCAGCAGTGCAGCGTGGCCAGGCTGTCCCTCCACTGCGTCTGCGTCCGGAGTCCCCTTGCTTAGTTTGTTGTCTTGAAGTTCCTTGTCACACGCTGAGGACTCTGGCCCACTGAACTCTTGATCTCCTGAAAGGTAGCTGGCCGAGCACGCTGCCTCCTGGTGACCCGCCCTGGATGTGGGGTCCGTGGTGCCTCCATGTGTGATGTCTTTGCTGAGTCCCCCGCCTTCTAGTGAGCTGGATGAGCGTGATGTGCCCCTTGGTGGCCCTTCTGGGTGTGGGCCGTGGTGCCTGCGTTGTGATGTCTCTCCTCGTCGTTCCTGCGGAACACTTGGCCTCTGTGGTGCCGCGTGTGTGTCCCGCCGGCTAGAGCTTTAACAACAGGACTTCCGCCTTTCTCAGTCTATCTCTGAGGCCAGCGTGCACTGCCACGATAAGTAAACAATTCTCGGGTTTCCTTTATTTATTTGTGTATTTATTTTGCTCTCCCGTTTCTTCTATTTATTTGTTTTTTTAATTTTTATTTTCACTTTTATTTCACTTTACAATACTGTATTGGTTTTGCCATACATTGACATGAATCCGCCACGGGTGTACATTGATGGGGTTTACTTTAAAGAACTGTATTAATAAAACAGACTTAATAATGTTAGATTGTTTTTCACAAAATGGCAAAAATAAACAGATTTTAAGGTAGTGTGTTTAGGTCAAAACAGATTTATGATTTCCAAAACGTCTGCAGTCTTAGACTGAACGGGATCGGTAGATGGCTGAGAGAGCCTCCAGGGAGCAGCCCCGTGGCGACCCTCAGTGCACCTCCCCAGCTGAGCCCTCTCTCTTGCAGGTGAGCATCTGTCTGGAGTGCAACAGCAGCAAACTGCGGGGCTTAAAGCGAAAATGGATCCGCTGCTCAGCCCAGGCCACAGTCCTGCATCTGAAGAAGTTCATTGCCAAAAAACTTAACCTCTCGTCTTTCAACGAGGTAAACAGGAACTGTGACGAGTCACTTCTTATCTGTAGAAGCGACCCTTCAGAAGTTCTTTGGGTTTGTTTGCTTTTTACAGTTTTGCTTGGAGATTTTCAAGCAGGAAAAACAGTCTTGTGTGTTGCCTACTCCCAGTTAGTGTGACAGTAGATAGTGGTTAGGGCAGTGGAGGCCCAGAGCCCATGAACGTGGAGGCTACGGCTAAGAGAAGAGGAAGTGCCATCGGGGTGGCAGGGAGATACGTTACAGGTGCTCACCACAAGAGAGAGTCTGGACTTTAACTTCACAAACAGATGGATGAGAGTGGATAGAATGGGTGGGTTGACAGAGGATACTTCCAAGTTCTGATGAATGCTGAGACTAAAAGAAAACCTGTGCTTTAGTGTGCAGAGCAGGGCGGTCCCAGAGGGAGAGCGAGCATGCTCGCTAGAGGTGTCGGACGCCCTCCTGAGGGCATTCGCTTCTGCTCAAGCGTGGCTTGTTCGCAGGAGCTGGCCGTGCAGAAGCGTCAGGAAAAGGCACCGTGGGATGTAAAGCCAGGGACTCATGATGAAAACAGCCCTCAGGCTGCGAGAAAAGTGGTGTCGCGGTCCAGAAAAAGAGGCAGGAGAGGCCAGTTGGGGAGAGTCTGGCAGAAGCCCCAGGAGAGCAGGCCAGTGAGGACAGAGAGAGGAGGCCAGCTCCTGAGATGTGTGTCAGAGAAGAGTGGGTGGACGTGGCCCCCATGGAGCTGTGTCCACACCCCAACCCCACAACCTGTAATCATGATCTGTTAGGAAAAAAGGTCTTTCAAGATGTAATGAAGTTAAGGGTCTTTAGATGGAATAATCCTGGATTGACCCTAAACCCAATGGCATGTGCCCGTACAAATGTGAGGCAGAGGGAAATACGAGACATGCAAAGAGGAGAAGACGGTGTGAAGATGGAGATGAGGTCGGGGTGATGTGACCACAAGCCGAGGGAGGCCTGGAGGCCCCAGAAGCTGGTCTAGTTTCTTCTTGGTGCCTATAACAAAATGTTAGAGGAGAGGGATGAATTCAAGAATGAGCTGCCAAACAAAGAGGAGCCTACAGCCCATCGAGTCTGCAAAAAGACGGTAATATTAGGAATCTGACTGTTAGAAAACACTCCAGAGAGAAGGCCAAGTGTGTAGCTGTTCACCCTTTTGCTAAAGGGTTTAGTTGCTTAACTCACGGTGGCTCAGCTGTCTCATGGGAGGAGTAGAGAGAGGAGTTATCCGCGAGAGATCCACAAAGGATTTTCATGTCAGTGGCCTGGATCTGGGACATACCCGGGAGACCCACAGTGTTTTTAAGAACGTGGTATCGGCAGAACCACCACCAACTTGGGCTGAAGGGGACAGAAACAGGAAGAAATGAGAGAAGGCTATCAGACTTCCAAAATCCTACCAGCAGGAAATAGGCTGGTAAGAGCTGCTCAGCTGCCAAGGTGAGCAACCCCAGAGGGTAAGGCCAACACGGGCCCAAGAGAGCAGAACCTCGACCCGCAGTGCTGTGTTCTCAGATCTTGAGACCAAATGGAATTTCCATACTGGATTTCAAATGTTATGGAGACCAGTGATGTCTTTATGCCTTCTAATATCTCTCTCTCTTGGACTAAGAATACCTATCCTGTCCCCCACTTGGATTTTGGAAGCAAATAATGTGTTTTCTAGTTTCACAGATCCACAGCTAGAGAGGAATTTTTCCTCAGGATGAATCATACTCAGAGTCTCACCCATAGCTGATTCCTGTGATGTAGGAAATAAGCCCTGAGACTTTGGACTGATGGTGTGAAGATGAGATTTGGGGATCTGGAGTTGATGCTAGAGTGGCCTGAGCCTCTTTGAGCTAAAAAAGTGCATGCAGGGTGGATGTGGGTTTTATGGGGTCAGAGGGCAGACTTGTAGTAGGTTAGGTGGTAACCCTGCAAAATACATTCCCTCTGTAACCCTGAGAGCATCTGAATACATCTTTATTTGAAAAAAGCTCTTTGTAGACATGCAAAGGATGTTGGAGTGAAGAGACCTCCTGGATTATCCAGGCGGGCCGTAAATCCAGGGACTGGTGTCCTTAGAAGAGCAGACACAAATTTGTCTCAGTAGATTTTAAAGGATGTTACACAAAGTGTCTTCTCATACCACAGCTGCATGAGGTTGGAAATCAATAACCAAAGGAAAGCTGGGAAATTCACAAAATTGTGGAAATTAAGCAACCAGTGGATCAAAGGAGAAATCAAAGAGTGATTAGAAAATATTAGAGACAAAAAAAATAAGAATCCAACACACCAAAACTAATGATGCGTTGGAAGCAGTGCTACGGGGGAGGCTTATAGCTGTAAACACAGTGAAGCCAACGAAGATCTCAAATCAACAGACTCAGTTTACAACGTAAGGGTCTAGAAGAAGACTAAGCTAAACCTACAGCTAGCAGAAAGAAAAGAAAAGAAGGGTTAGAGCAGAAATAAAATAGAGAATAAACGACAGAGAAGATCAACAGCTTTTCAAAAAGATCGACAGTATTGACAGACTTGGAGCTAGAGGGACTAAGAAAGAGGACTTGAGTCATGTCAGCTGAAACAGAAGTCGGGACATCACTGCTGCTGAGTCTTCAGATACAGATTTTCAGAGAGCACTCTGAGCAGTTGTTTGCCAGCAGATTGGATAACCTAGATGAGATGGACAGATGCCTAGAAACACAAAGCCTACCACGACAGTCACAAAGAAATAAGAGATTTGAATCGACCTGTAACTGGTAAGGAGATGGAATCACCAGTCAGAACAGCAACAAAAAAAGCCCTGGGCCTGATGGCGTCCCTGAGCTCTACCAGGCGTTTAAAGAGCTAGTGTCAGTCGTCCTCAAACTTTCTAAAAGGTTGAGGAGGAGGGCCACTTCCTAACTCATTCCATGATTTCAGCATGACCCTGAGAAAGCCAGATAAAGACACTACGAGGAAACTGCACAGTATCCCTCGTTACCATTGATGCAAAAAATCCTCCACAAAATAGTAATAAACAGAATTCAACATATTCAAAGGATTTACACACCATACCTAAGTGGGCTTCAAGGGATTAGGTCTGATAGAGTGCCTGAAGAACTATGGATGGAGGTTTGTGACATTGTATAGGAGGCAGTGATCAAGACCATCCGCAAGAAAAAGGAATGCAAAAAGGCAAAATGGCTGTCTAAGGAGGCCTTACAAATAGCTATGAAAAGAAGAGAGGCTAAAGGCAAAGAAGAAAAGGAAAGATGTACCCATCTGAATGCAGAGTTCCAAAGAATAGCAAGGAGAGATAAGAAAGCCTTTCTCAGTGATCAACGCAAAGAAAAAGAGGAAAACAATAGACTGGGAAAGACTAGAGATCTCTTCAAGAAAATTAGAGATACCAAGGGAACATTTCATGTAAAGATGGGCATGATAAAGGACAGAAATGGTATGGACCAAACAGAAGCAGAAGGTATTAAGCAGAGGTGGCAAGAACACACAGAAGAACTATACAACAAAGATCTTCATGACCCAGATAACCCAAAGGTGTAATCACTCACCTAGAGCCAGATATCCTGGAATGCAGAGTCAAGTGGGCCTTAGGAAGCACAAAGAAAGCGTGAACAAACCTAGTGGAGGTGATGGAATTCCAGCTGAGGCATTTCAGGCCCTGAAAGACTGGCTGTGAGTGCTGCACTCAACATGCCACAAGTTTTGGAAAACTCAGCAGTGGCCACAGGACTGGAAAAGGTCAGTTTTCATTCCAGTCCCAAAGAAAGGCAGTGCCAAAGGATGCTCAAACTACCGCACAATTGTACTCATCTCATAGGCTAGCAAAGTAATGCTCAAAATTCTCCAAGCCAGGCTTCAACAGTACATGATCCATGAACTTCCAGATGTTCAAGCTGGATTTAGAGAAGGCAGAGGAACCAGACAGAGTTCAATTGCCAACATCCCTTGGATCATCAAGAAAGCAAGAGAATTTCAGAAAAAAAAAATCTGCTTTGTTGACTACACCAAAGCCTTTGACTGTGTGGATCACAACAAAATGTGGAAAATTCTTCAAGAGATGGGAATACCAGACCACCTTACCTGCCTCCTGAGAATTCGGAATGCAGGTCAAGAAGCAACAATTAGAACCGGGCATGGAACAAAGAACTGGTTCCACACTGGGAAAGAAGTACATCAAGGCTGTATATTATCACCCAGCTTATTTAACTTATATGCAGAGTATACCATGAGAAACGCTGGGCTGGATGAAACACAAGCTGGAATCAGGATTGCCAGGAGACACATCAGTAACCTCAGATACGCAGTTGACACCACCCTTACGGCAGAGTGAAGAAGAACTAAAGAGCCTCATGATGAAAGTGAAAGAGGAGAGTGAAAAAGCTGGCTTAAAACTCAACATTCAGAAAACTAAGATCATGGCCTCTGGTCCCATCACTTCATGGCAAATAGACGGGGAAACAGTGGACACAGTGAGAGACTTTATCTTCTTGGCCTCCAAATTCACTGCAGATGGTGACTGCAGCCATGAAATTAAAAGATGCTTGCTCCTTGGAAGAAAAGCTATGACGAACCTAGACAGCATATTAAAAAGCAGAGACATTACTTTGCCGACAAAGGTCCGTCTAGTCAAAGCTGTGGTTTTTCCTGTGGTCATGTATGGATGTAAGAGTTGGACTGTAAAGAAAGCTGAGTGCTGAAGAATTGATGCTTTTGAACTGTGGTGTTGGAAAAGACTCTTGAGAGTCCCTTGGACTGCAAGGAGATCCAACCAGTCCATCCTAAAGGAAATAGGTCCTGAATATTCACTGGAAGGAGTAATGCTGAAGCTGAAATTCCAATACTTTGGCCACCTGATGCGAAGAACTGACTCATTTGAAAAGACTCCGATACTGGGAAGGATTGAAGGCAGGAAGAGAAGGGGACAACAGAGGATGAGACGGTTGGATGGCATCACCGACGCAATGGACATGAGTTTTAGTGAACTCCAGGAGCTGGCTGATGGACAGGGAAGCCTGGCCTGCTACAGTCCATGGGATTGCAAAGAGTCATACACAACTGAGCGACTGAACTGAAGAGTGAGGAAGAAGAATATGTAGAAAACTGTAAAAATTCCACAGGAAGACCCTGTCAGAACGAACCACAAGGTAGCAAAATGCAAAGTGAGCAGAGAAGTCCGATGCATTTTTGTACATGAGCAGTGAACAAGCTGAAAAGCAGATTATAAAACTAAATACATTTATAATAGCATCAAAGAGAATAATATACTCAGCCATAAAAAGATAAAATTAGGTCATTTGTAGAGACATGGATAGACTTAAAGACTGTCATACAAAGTGAAGTGTCAGAGAAAACAAATATTAACACGTGTGTGTGGAATGTAGACGGTTTCGATGATGTTAGCATGTGCAGAGCAGAAATAGAGACACAAACATAGAGAACAAGCAAGGACATCACGAGAGGAAAGCCGGGGGATGGCGTGAATTGGGAGACCGAGCTGGACACACGTGCACTGTGGACGCCGCATGGGAAGTAAGCAACTGATGAGGATGCTCTGTGCAGCTCAGAGAGCGGTGCTCACTGCTCTGTGGTGACATAAATGGGAAGGAAGTCCAAAACAGAGCAGACATGCACGTGTGCAGCTTATGCACTTTGCTGTACAGTAGAAACTAACACACCATTATAAAGTGACTACAGCCCAATAAAAATAGTTTTTAAAAATGAAATACTTAGGAATTAAGTTAACGAAGGGAATGAAAGGCTCGTACAGTGAAAATTACAGAAAATGCTGAAAAAATGAAAGACAGAAGCAAGTGGAAACGTATACCACATTCATGGACTAGAAGACTTATTGTTTAAAATGTCAGCATTACCCAAATGAACTACAGATTCAATAGAATTCCTGTCAAAATCCCAAAGATATTTCTTGCAGAAATAAAAATGCATCCTAATTTTTTTTATGGATTCTTAAAGAACCCAGATGGTGACTGCAGCCATGAAATTAAGAGACACTTACTCCTTGGAAGGAAAGTTATGACCAACCTAGATAGCATATTCAAAAGCAGAGACATTACTTTGCCGACTAAGGTCCGTCTAGTCAAGGCTATGGTTTTTCCTGTGGTCATGTATGGATGTGAGAGTTGGACTGTGAAGAAGGCTGAGCGCCGAAGAATTGATGCTTTTGAACTGTGGTGTTGGGGAAGACTCTTGAGGGTCCCTTGGACTGCAAGGAGATCCAACCAGTCCATTCTGAAGGAGACCAGCCCTGGGATTTCTTTGGAAGGAATGATGCTAAAGCTGAAACTCCAGTACTTTGGCCACCTCATGCGAAGTGTTGACTCAGTGGAAAAGACTCTGATGCTGGGAGGGATTGGGGGCAGGAGGAGATAGGGACGACCGAGGATGAGATGGCTGGATGGCATCACCGACTCGATGGACGTGAGTCTGAGTGAACTCCGGGAGATGGTGATGGACAGGGAGGCCTGGCGTGCTGCGATTCATGGCGTCGCAAAGAGTCTGACACGACTGAGCGACTGAACTGAACTGAAAGAACCCAAATAGCCAAAACAACCTTGAAAAAGAACAAAACTGGAGGACTCAGCACTTCCCGGTGCACTAGAGAGAGACACTGACCAAAACCGTGGTGCTGGCACCGAGGCAGACAGAGTGATGGAGCAGAGTGGAATAGATCCTCACACACCTGGCCCACTGACAAGGCCCTAAGACCCTCTGACGAGGGGAGGACAGCCTTTCAGCAGACGGTGCTGCGAAAACTGGATTCCCACGTACAGAAGAATGAAATTTGACCCTTACCTGACACAGCATTCAAAACTCAACTCAAAGTGTATCAGGGACATAAATGTAAGCCCTGAAACAATAAAGCTCTTGAAACATAGGACAGAAACTTGGCACTGGATTTGGCACTGATTGCTCGGATGGAATACCCAAGGAGCAGGAAACAAAAGAAAAATTAGACAATTTGAACTTCGTAGAATTGAAAAAAAAAAAATTTGTACGGAATGGAAGGAAATATTTATAAATCATATATCTGACAAGTCTGTCCAGAATAGATGGACTATTTCTAAAGCTGAACACAAAAAACTCAGTTACACAATGAGCAGTGGACTTGGGTAGACATTTCTCCAGAGAGGCACAAACGCCAGTAAGCACATGAAGACATACTTGCCATCACTAATCACGGGAGAAACGCAAGCCGGAACTGCGATGAGACCTACCTCAAACCCCGTAGGGTGGCTACTGCAAAAATAAGGAGCAAGTGCTGGTGAGGATGTGGAGAAATCGGGACACTTGTGCACTGTTGATGGGGCATGAATTGGTGCACCACTGTGGAAAACACTGAGGATTTCTCAAAAAACTAAACAGAACTAGCGTGAGATCCAGCAACGCCACTCTGGGGAGCACCCAAAAGAAGTGAGAACAGGATCCCGAGGGAGTGTCTGTACCCCCATGCTCACAGCAGCGCTGTCGACAGTGGTCAAAAGGTGGAGGCAACCAAGTGTCCATCAGTGGGTGATGGATAAGCAGAATGTGGTCCGTCCATGCAGTGGAATATTCTGCCTTGGACAGGAAGGAAGTTCTAACACCTGCTACAACATAGATGGATCTTGAGCAGACTGTGCTAAATGAAGTAAGCCAAACACAGAAGGACAAATACTGTCCAGTTCCACTCATACTGGGTCCCCAGAGGCATCAGAATCATACAGACAGAAAGTACGACAGGAGTTGCCGGTGCTGGCCAGGGGACGGGCGGTTACTGACTAAGCGGGCAGTTACAGGCTTACCCACGCAGAGCCCGTGGATGGGTATGGTGGCAGCTGCACACCGTGGAGGTACTAACGCCACTGAGCTGTGCACTTAGAAATGGCTAGGCTGGTAAATTTCACGTGCATCTTACCCCAGTTACTTTAACAGTAGATAAGAGTGAACTGTTGGTGCACACAGAGGAGAGAGAGTTTGGGGCCACCTCGGGACGGAAGCAGGGTTGGAAGGCCGCCGCCCTGTGCCAGGGAGTCCTGGCGCCTCCAGAGGGCCTGAGCCTGCGGGCTCCCAGGCAGAGCTCTGAGGACTGCGCTCCTGGCGTTCTCCATCCTGACCCGCAGTTGTGCTGTCTCCACGCCAGACACAGGGAGCACACGTCGGGACCCTTCCTCCCCTGCCTTGAGAGAGAAGTTTAGAAGACCATCTGGGAATTCCTGGTGGCCCAGTGGTTAAGACTCGGTGCTTTCGCTGCAGTGGCCTGGGTTCGGTACCCTGTTCAGGAAACTACAGTCCTGTGGACCGCATGGCACTGCCAAAAATAATACTAATAAAAAGACCACCCAGGTCAACACCATTTGTCGTCAGGGAAACGCAGATTGAAACACTCCACACCTGCAGAATGTCCAAAACCGAGGGCCCCAACACCACCACATGCTGGCAGGGACGTGGAGCAGCAGCAGCTCTTCACTGCCAGTGGAAACGCAAGGTGGTGCAGCCACTTAGGAAAGCAGTTCGGCAGTCAAGCCCCTTGGTACTTACCCAACGGAGCTGAAAACTTAGGTCCACGAGAAAATTTATACACAGATGTTTATAGCAGCTTAGTCATAGTTGCCAAAACTTGGAAGCCAAGGCATCCTTCAGAGGTAAATGGATAAGCAAACTGTGGTCTATCCAGACAGTGGAATGTCACTCGGCCAAGAGAAAAGAGCTAACGGCGTGAGAGACGCGGAGGAGCCTTCAGTGCATTATGACAGTGGAAGAAGGCAATCCAAACAGCCTGCACGCTGCGACCCGCGCCTGTGACATCGGGAAGACCCGTGGAGACGGCGCAAGGAGCCGGGGCGGAGGGCAAGAGGGACGGGCCCCCCGAGGAGCCCTAGGGCCGCGAGCCTGCTCGGAGTGACTCGTCTCTGTGTCCGTCCAGGCCCCCAGGAGGCACAGCACCGGCCCTGAGCCTGGCAGGGGCTGTGGTTGTGGGAGGTGAGGAGGTGTTGGCTGAGGCTCATCAGGTGTAACATGTTCACATCAGGGATGCTGCTGGCGGGGAGAGGCTGTGGGGCGGGGCCAGGAGATAGGTGAGGGCTCTGTACCTTCTGCTAAATTTTCCTGTGACCCGAAAACTGCTCTGAAAAGTCTTTATGAAAAAAAAGGGAAGAATTGTCTGTGGAGCCCATAACCTTTTTCCACTGAGGTGAGAGGGACAAGCCTGGCCAAGATGGACTGGAGCTGGGGCACGAGGCGCTTCTTGGTGACAGTAGCCTGGAGGCTGCCGTCCCACAGCAGGGCTGCTGCCTTGCCGTGTGTGGACAGAGGCCCCTGAGTGCTCTCCACCCTCGGGTGGGGCGGGGGGCGGCCTTCCAGGCTGCTTCCCGCCGGTGCTTCCCCAGAAGGAAGGCAGGTGGCTCTTCCCTGACGGGCGTGACTGCCTGCACCAGAGGCCCCACGTCCTGAGCGCTGAGCCCTCGGCCCCGCTGACTGAGGTCTTGTTCTTCCGGCAGCTGGACATTTTATGCAACGAGGAGATCCTTGGCAAGGACCATACACTCAAATTTGTCGTCGTCACGAGGTGGAGATTCAAGGTGAGACTTTGCTGTGATTTTGTGTGGCTTATTTCAGAGCTTAGGAGTAACAGCCCACCACGGGACTGTCAGCAGTGCAGTCGTTCTGAAGTCGTCAGCCCCAGGGGGCCAGGGGTAGTGCAGTCCCCAGGCCCCCACTTGTCTCATCTCTCCTGGTCAAGGTGACTGATGTCCTGGGGAGGGAGGGGCCACTGCAACCAGAAGGCACGCTTCCAGCCACGCTGCCTCTCTGGAGCAGGAAGCAGACGGGCGTGACCCCCAGGGTCTGCCTGAGAGCAGGGCAGAGACAGGCCGGCCGACCACTTCCTGGGGCCGGGGCAGGGGCAGGCGGGGGCTCCCTCCGCAGCTGAGCCCCGCGGGGTCCCGGCCCCTCCCTCCTTGTCTTGCAGAAGGCGCCTCTCCTGTTGCACTACAGACCCAAGATGGACCTGCTGTGAGCACCGCGGAGACGCGGCACCCAGGCGCCCGAGGGCACGCGCCAGGCGGGGCCAGAGCACGCGGGTGCTGCCCCGGGCGCCACGTGGACCGGGCCTCGAACAGAGAGTATTTATCACTTTTGTACGAGAGAGAATCCACACGTGACGAGACGCTCGGCACAGGGTTACAGATGTGATGCGCGGGGACCAGCGTGAGGACGACGAGGTGGCGGCCTTCATTCCAACACGTGACCTTTGCTTGCTTTCCAGGTCTTGAAAATCTCAGTCACTTCCGTTCAGTTTATGGATTAGGTTTCACGATAGTCCCAAATACTTGTACGTTTATTGAACCCTTCCTAAGTTATTGAAAAAATGTCTTTTCATGGAGAATGACGATGTTTATGTTGCCTTCAGCTTCCTGAACACTTAGAAGATATTTAAAAATCTAATCTAAAAGCAACCCAAAGAGGGCTCCATGAGTATCGTGAGTTAGCCACGGTATTTCACTTTCCACGTTAGGGAACGTGAAGCCGGGGCCTCTGACCCCCGGGGGACCCAGAGCCCAGGGCAGGGTGCTGCCCCCCAGCACCAGTGCAGCTGCTCAGCAGAGCGGACGGGACCAGTCAGCGCTGGTTCTCAGAACAGCTCTTCTTCTGAAAACTTGTTTTTATTAAATAGGGCACAAGTTGCTCAGTGCCACTGGTTAACTTCACGCTGATTCTTTCCCTTTTTCGTTTTGCTGAAGGAATTGATGGTGGTTGCGGGGGTGGGGCTGGCGCCCGGGGGTATGTCTCCACTGAAGCCCCAGGCGTGCAGACCCCAGGGCCCGCCCGGTCCACTCTCAGCAGTGGGCACGTCCGCCCTGCCCACCGCCCTCTCCCAGAGCAGACGGCGGGGCCGGCGGGGTCCTGTGCGTCAGAAGCTGCTGTCCTGTTACTTAGGACCTAAAACCCAGCAAAGGCAGCACGCCCTCTGTTAACCTTTCTCCTCCCAAATGTTCGTATTTTTGTGGAATTCGAGAATAAACTCTTTGCCAGCACATCCATCTTTGTTCTTTCAAGATCGTAGTTTGGAATGTGTGGAGGCAGGAGCGAGGCGAGGGCCCCTCTGGGCGTGAGCTCATCCCGGCTGCGTGTCTGTCCCCGTGCGCGTCCAGCGGCTTTTGCCTGCGCTTCGGGCTCTTCCCTGCCGTCCCCTCGGCTCCCTGGGGTCCTGGGGCCACCTCGTTCAGTAGGTAGTCTTGATGGTCTCCTGAGAGCTGGGTTTTCCGTGAAGAACGTCACCTTGGGGACTGGAATTTTTCTTGAACTTGCTTTGGCAGAGGTGGTCAGGCTCATCGGCACTCGTTTATTTTCTTTTACTTCCTGTTTCATATGCATAAACGTCAGAAGCCGCTCCTTAGTGATGAGTAAAACAGAGTAACTCAGTCCAAGTGATTTTAATCTGAGGCCTTTCAGAAACCTAAAGCCAAGTTTTCCCTGGGAGTCGGTCACAGTTCGCCTCTTTATTTAAGCCCATTACTCCCAGACTGTTTGAATTATTAGTTTCCTAAGCTCATTTTTCATGCAAATCGTTTTTAAGAGTTCCTATTCAAGGGTTTAATGAGTAGATGTGTATGAGTAAATATTACCTGTCTACCTCAGATACACATTTCTGCTGAAACGTTCTGTAAAACCATGTGTTCTCAACGCAGTTGAAGTATAAGACTAGAATGTAGGTATTCTGTGTGGTCAAGGTAAGGAAAGATTAAACAATATGAGCGTCGAAGTTCAAATACCCTTAATTCAGGGTCAGACTAACAGGAGCCTGACTGTGTGATCTCATAGTGTGTGCCTGTAACCTTGCGCTGTGTTTGCGATCACTTGAATTTGCTATGGTGCTAAGTTGATGTACTTAATACACAGAGAGGTGGAGGCGGGTGAGCCGGTGCCACCGTCCCCCTGGGCCCCGACCACCCTGGGTCCTGCGTGTGTAGCGTGTGGTCCTGATGAAACCTCAGCAGCAGAAGTACCTGTTTTTCTAAGACGTCCCCGTGCAGACTGTCTTCACTGCAGGAGAGCCCGGTCCTGCCACCTCTGGTCCGACGCAGCCTTAAGGGCCGGCTGGGGCCCTTGTAGCAGAGGGAAGCCTGCCCTGTCCTCACGCGTCTGCTTAACATCGAAGGGAGACTCTCATCTTTTCCAGCATGAAAGCCGGGATCAGTTAGTGATTGGATCCTGTCCCTTTTTTGTTTTTCTTAAACAGATGGAGTTACTGTGAAGTAGTTTTCACAACTGTTTATGCTGGTAAAACAAACACTGTCAGCAGCAGCAGCAGCAGCGAGCTTGTCACCAGTGCAGGGCCTCACTAGACACAGGCGTCAGGAAAATAGAAGATTCAGATAGAATATATAATATTGAATTTAAGATTTGGGGGGTGAAAAAGAAGAAAACTTTATAAAATTATTTATTCTATTTTAAGCCCTTTATCATATTTTCCCACCCAATTGTTTGTTTTCAGTGGCCCAGCTTTATTTACAGGCATATAAAATGAAATTGTGAGGTGTTTTGCAAGCTTCTTTTTACTTTGAGTAGCTTTAATCTGTGTGTTTTGTTTCTCACGGACGAAGTAGGCTCCAGCGCGTTCCTAGAGTCAGGTTGAGTGGCCCACAGCATCTGTTCTGCTGACTTGAAGAAGGTGCAGGGGCCCCTCCGAACGTGTACACGCAGCTCAGATTCTTGTCCATTGTGGTCCTCACAAGAACGCCGTTGTCGGGAGTGTGTGGGGGCCTGCATGGGGGTGTCGGCCATCGGTGAGAGTAAGGGACCACGTGGCCAAGACCGGCCTCGTGCCTTGGGCCCGCGTGCTGGCAGCCCAGGACACGCCCCCTGCTGACCACAGCTGTGACGGTGCTTCTTCCTGGGCTCCAGAGCCCTGCAGGGCTTGTGGCCTCCACGCCCCCTCGTGATATTAGAAGTCTTTAGAAGTTCATTTGTTTGTTTTTTTCTCAAAGCCCACAGGATGTATTTTACAGTGATTTTGAAATGTGTCATTGGACTGAATATCCTAGGAACGAGCCAACTGATTTCTTCTTTGCACGTGAATATTTGATGCGCTCTCAGAACACTGAAAATACATCTAGTGCAGATAAATCACGAAAAGCTCAGCTCCTCTATTTCCTCAGGAAATCATTTACACTCCAGCACATCATGTGTGACCTTCACGTGATATACCAACGTGTTTCTTGCCTTGGTGTTTAAACTAAATAGGTTGGGATAAGCTGTTAGGAAACGATTCGGACAACACTGAAGTCATCGCTGAGATTCTGCCCCTGCTGGGGAGCTGCCCGCCTCATCAGCTCACAAGTCTCCACATCTGGGGCGCGTCTGAGGGCCTGAAATTTTGCCTGTCCCTGAGCACGTGTGTAACGTTCGTGTAAATGTCTATTCCAACAGCTTCGTCAGGTGCAAGAAAACCGATTTTCCTGAAAGATGTAGCGTTCAGGGGCGAGAGCCCTTGCCTACGCTGGTGTCCCACGTGGAGCTCAGGGGCTGGGGGGCTGTGGAGGGGACGCTGCACACACGTGTTTCTGACTGTTTAGTTTGGAAGTTTACATTTTTTATGCTTTGTGTTGGTGTGAAATTTTTTTGTACTATTGGTGGCTAGATTTTAATCTAAAAATCTTTTTTGGAATATTGCTTAAATGTTTTGATTTTATGATAGTGAAGCTTGTATTCAGTGTTTTGCCAATTGATATTATATGCTTGTAATAAAAGCAAAAGGAAAACCTACCTAGTTCTCTGAAGCTGGATATTTGTTACCTAAGATGTTTGTAGAAGTGTAAGATAGGTGCCCTGTTAGGGTGATCCAGTACCCTGTGTATCGGTGAAGACGCGCTCACACTGCGCCAGACCCACCCTCCCAGCCTGGACCCTCTGCCCCACATGGCACCTGCGGCTGTGACCTTGGATGCAGGCTTCATTGAGCTGGTCTGGTGTTTGGCACCAGAGGTTTGATGGGGACTCTGGGAGCCCACGCTTGTCTGTTTGCCTGGAGAGGGAACTGTTTGGAGCTGTGTGTGCCAGGGGAGCTGTGTTAAAGAAAACCTGATTCCTGTTACCGGCAGACCACCAGCAGACTGGCACCCTCTTCTCGTGTTAGCTGGGCTTCCCCAGAGAGCAGGCCGCACAGGACACGTGTGTACGCAGGTTTCTTGTGAGGAGGCCCTCGGGGGGCTGAGCGATGCCCATCCCCAGGGGAGGACGCAGACTGCCCATTCTGAGGCACGCTCACCTGAGGTACCCTCACACACACACCAGAGTAATCTTAACTTGGGCACTGGGGCCCCGCCAGGTGGACACAAAACCAGCCATCGCAGACAGTTCAAGGGAAAAAGTACTACGCCCGAAACGTAGTTTCCAAAGGCTGAGTAATTCACAGCAACCTTGAAAATCGGAGAAAGCTAGAATTGAAAAAAAAAGGGAATATATTGACCAAAATTATACTCCTTGAGTTTCAGATCCGTAAACTCTGTATTGGAGGTGATTGCTCTACAGTGCCGTGTTACTTGCTGCTGTACACCATGGCGAATCGGCTATAACTATGGGTACGTCCCCTCTGTCTTGGCCCTTCCCCGCCCCTGCGCCCCAGGTCATCACGGCTCCAGGGCTGAGCTCCCTGCATTACGCGGCGGCTTCCCACTGCAGCTGTTTACAGGTCACCGTGTGCATGTCAGGCTCCCAGTCTGTCCCCCTCCCTTCCCCCACCGCTGTTGGTTCTCTGTCTGCGTCTCTGTCCCTGCTGCGCTCGTCTGTGCCACTGTTTCTGCTTCCATATGTATGAGTTAATTCGTGCAGATCAGTAAACTTTAAAGATAAATTTAGCCATAAGAAATTAATTGTACCTATCCTACTTATTTTTGGTGAGTCATTTACCCCATCTCATGAGTGTCAAGATGCCAAAGCCACATGTAAACACTCACCGAGGAGCTGGGCGCACGATTAGGTCCCGCTTGTTGGGCTCCATAAGGACAGCAAGCCGCCAGGCAGGTGCCTAGGGAAGGCGAGTCCGGGAAAAAGCCAGAAGGCGACTGGCCAGGCCCCCAAGCCAGGAGGACGTGCTTCAAGGGAGGGGCGGATGGTCGGCTCCGCCTGGAGCTCTGGCAGGAGGTTCACCTCTCCAGCGAGAGGCGGGCGAGTCTCAATTTCACTGCCGGTGCCGTACCCTCCAAAGCCGCGATCCTGAGCTAGGCGGAGCACGCACCAGGAGCCTGCTGCCCCTCCTGCTACCCGGCCAGGTTGCCTCCTCTGGCTCTTGGTTCCTAAGGGTGAACCCCCCGGTGGGGCAGCTGAGGATAGGCCCGGGGGCGGGCCTTCCTGCTCCGTCAGTTCCCTGGAGCACGGCGCTCCCGTAACAGGCTCCTGCAGGGCGCGCCACCACCTCCATCCAGGCGGACACACACCCGGGGCTCTGGGTGTGTTGTGGAGGGTGGCCCGAGAGACGCTTCCCCAGCCTTGAGGCCTGTCTCCACCACCAACAGGCTGATGTGTCCATAGGACTCTCCTTGCAGCCTCACTGGCTGGATTTTATTGGTGTGTGAAAATTAATCATTTGACCATCACATTGAATCCTATGGGTTTTGTGTGTGTGTGTGTGTGTGTGTTTCGGGTACTACGATACAAAGTTACTTCTTTAGGAGCATTTTTAGTCAAAAATCTTTTGAAGCATAGAGAGATCTGGCCTTTATAACAATAGACTAAGCCTGGAAATGCACCAAGTAAGAACACATTGTTGGTGGGAAATGGTTTCTCTACTAACACCCTGGGCAGCACAGAGAAGCTGCTGTTCCAGCTTCTCGGAAGCACTTCTGGTGATTCTACGGTTTATAGTCTGCTGTCGTAGGACCCCTAGGCTTGGGCAGGGGCATCCTGGGACCCCAGGGGTCTGGAAGGAGGGTGGGGTCCTGGGACCCTGGGGCTCTGCAGAGAGGTGAGAGGTGTGGCCCCGGGACAGGCAGGGCTCCCGAGAGTCAGGGGTCCCAGGGACCCACACTTCTTTCTCTTCCTGCTCCTGCGTGGTCCTGAGGCTCTGGAGGTGTTAGAAATTCACCTCCTCCTGCCCCGTGTCTGTCTCTGACCCCACACCCAGGCAGCTGGAGGGGCGCAGAGCCTGCCCCTTCCCAAGACTGCAGCCGAGAGGGGCTGAGTGCTCCCCATGGAGCTGTGGCTGGTCTGGCCCACCTGCTCCCCCAGCACCCTGGTTGGCCCTGCAAGGTTCCTTTCATTTCAGGGACTTGCTTAGCAATACTCATGGGTGGGGGGCCTGGGGCCTGCCAGAATCTCAGGGTGTGTGTCCTGCTCGTCGTCCGGCATGGAAAGCACCTCCTTCTGCTGGGTCAGTGTTGGCTTTTCACCCACAACGTGCCACGTTCATGTGCCTAGACTCCCTTCAGGACCTCGCAGAAGCTTTTCCACGTTCTCTTCATGCGGTTCGCACATATTCCTAGCTTGGCTCATTGCATGTACTTTCTCAGGGAGGTGGGAGCGCCTGGTGTTGCGGGGTAGAGCAAACGCTGGTGTTTGCACCCAGTCTGCTGGCCTGACTGTGACTGCGACAGCCTCAGAACCACACAGTCCCACTGCTCCTCACCCAGAAGAACGTCAGTGGGAAGAGACCCGCAGGGCAGCCCAACTTGAGTGGGGATATTCTTAACATTGCCATTTAAGTACGATTGTTGTGGGGGGGGGGGTTGATAAATACCAGTTATTAAGTCAAGAAACTTCCTTCTCTTAAAGCTTACTGGACATTTTAGGCTGGAATATGTGATTCCCATTTTGTTTCTTAAGTTAAAATTTTTCGGTAACCTTCCTGTTCTGCTTTTGAATTTTTAACACATACGGATTCAAGCAACCACGACTACAGTCAGGACACAGAATGGCTCCATCACCCCAAAGACCTCCTGGTGCCAGTCCTTTTTTTCACCACCCCCTGTAATTGCTGGCAGCTGCTGACCTCCAGTCTTACAGTTTTCCCTTCTCAAAAATGTTGTGTAAGTAGAATCATACACATCGCTTTAGAGACTGGCTTCCTTGACTCCACATACTGCCAGGTGGCCACGTATTCTGCATTTCCGGTGACATGGATGAACTGCAGTTTGTCTTCCAGTTCACCTGGTGAAAGGCTTGTGTATTTTCAGTGTTTGATGATTGCAAACTTCACATACAGATTTCCATGTGGATGTAAGATTTCTCTACAAAGCAGGATTGCTGGGTCATATTTTCACTTTAAGAAAGCAGTAAGCCGTCTGTTTTCATTCCAATCCCAAAGACAATGCCAAAGAATGCTCAAAGTACCACACAATTGCAGTCATCTCACACGCTAGCAAAGTAATGCTCAAAATTCTCCAAGCCAGGCTTCAACAGTATGTGAACCAAGAACTTTAAGATGTTCAAGCTGGATTTAGAAAAAGCAGAGGAAACCAGAGATCAAATTGCCAACATCCGTTGGATCATAGAAAAAGCAAGAGGGTTCCAGAAGGACATCTGCTCCATTGACTCTGCCAAAGCTTTTAACTGTGTGGGTCACAACAAACTGTGGAAAGTTCTTCAAAAGATGGGTTATCAGACCACTTTACCTGCCTCTCAAGAAATCTGTATGCAGGTCAGGAAGCAACAGTTAGAACTGGACATGGAACAACAGACTAGTTCCAAATTGGGAAAGGAGGACGTCAAGGCTGTATACTGTCACCCTGCTTATTTAACTTCTATGCAGAGTACATGATGCAAAATGCCAGGCTGGATGAAGCACAAGCTGGAATCAAGATTGCCGGGAGAAATATCAGTAACCTCAAATATGTGGATGCCACCACCTTTATGGCAGAAAGTGAAGAGGAACTAAAGAGCCTCTTGATGAAAATGAAAGAGGAGAGTGAAAAAGCTGGCTTAAAACTCAACATTCAAAAAACTAAGATCATGGCATCCAGTCCCATCACTTCATGGCAATTAGATGGGGAAATGAAACAGTGTCAGACTTTATTTTGGGCTCCAAAATCACTGCAGATGGTGACTGCAGCCATGAAATTAAAAGGCGCTTGCTGCTTGGAAGAAAAGCTATGACAAACCTAGACAGCATATTAAAATGCAGAGACATTACTTTGCCGACAAAGGTCCGTCTAGTCAAAGCTCTGGTTTTTCCAGTAGTCATGTATGGATGTGAGAGGTGGACTATAAAGAAAGCTGAGCACCGAAGAATTGATGCTTTTGAACTGTGGTGCTAGAGAAGACTCTTAAGAGTCCCTTGGACTGCAAGGAGATCAAACCTGTCGGTCCAGAGGAAATTAGTCCTGAGTATTCATTGGAAGGACTGATGCTGAAGCTCCAATACTTTGGCCACTTGATGCGAAGAACTGACTCACTGGAAAAGACCCTGATGCTGGGAAAGATTGAGTGCAGGAGGAGGAGGGGACGACGGGATGAGATGGTTGGGTGGCATCATTGACTCAATGGCCATGAGTTTGAGGTAAACTCTGGGAGTCGGTGATGGACAGAGGGGCCTACAGCCCATGTGATCACAGAGTAGGACACGACTGAGCGACTCAACTGTGCTGGACTGAAGCCTCCCTTCCAACCCCGTCCTGAGGGTCTTCCTCAGTCCATTTTTGGTACAGACACCAAAAGGCACCCCAGAGACAAAGGCTGGGATACAAGTCCTCTTTTGGAGGTGTGGGGACCTCTAGGTGCAGGTAGAGATGAAATTCGGGGGATGGAAGACAGCCAGTGAGAAAGAGGAAGGCAGCCCTTAAGTCCAGGAGGTCCCTCCACTGCCTTCCACCCCCTCCCCCCATGGGATTCCGACTGCCCCCCCCCACCCCAGCGATGACCCTGCCCCAGGAGCCAGCTCCCCTCCCCTGGAATTGAACTGCTCTCTTCCTGCCACCCCCCCATGCCCTCCACCCCGCCCCGCCCCCCCATGACTCAAACCCCAGGAGCCAGCTCCGCAGCCCAGGTACTGGCCCCAGCCCCAGTGCAGGTGTCCCCCTTTAAACAGAAGCAGTTTCGCAGGACATGTTGACACGTCATAGTTGAACAGTTCTATGAAGACCTACAAGACCTTCTGGAACTAACTTCCCAGAAAGATGTGCTTTCCACTACAGGGGACTGGAATGAAGAAGCAGGAAGTTGAGAGGTACCTGAAAGTGAAAAGGAAGGTAAAGCCGCTCCGTCGTGTCCGACTCTTCGCAACCCCATGGACTGCAGCCCACCAGGCTCCTCCCTCCATGGGATTCTCCAGGCAGGAGTACTGGAGTGGGCTGCCATTTCCTTCTCCAGGGGATCTTCCCGACCCAGGGATCGAACCCGGGTCTCCCGCACTCCAGGCAGACGCTTTACCGTCTGAGCCACCAGGGAGTAACAGGCAAGTCTGGCCTTGGAGTACAGAACGGAGCAGGACAAAGGCTAACAGAGTTTTGCCAAGAGAATACACTGGTCACATCAAACACCCTCTTCCAACAACAAAAGAGATGATTCTACACATGGACATCACCAGATGGTCAATACTCAAATCAGATTGATTATATTCTTTGCAGCCAAAGATGGAGAAGCTCTATACAGTCAGCAAAAACAAGACCAGGAGCTGACTGTGGCTCAGATCATGAGCTCCTTAGTCCCAAATTCAGACTTAAATTGAAGAAAGTAGGGAAAACCACTAGACCATTCAGGTATGACCTAAATCAAATCCCTTAGGCTTATGCAATGGAAGTGACGGATTCAAGGGATTAGATCTGATGGAGTGTGTGAAGAACTCTGGATGGATGTTCATGACATTGTACAGGAGGCAGGGATCAAGACCATCCCCAAGAAAAAGGAATGCAAAAAGGCAAAATGGTTGTCTGAGGAGGCCTTACAAATAGCTGAGAAAAGAAGACAAGCTAAAGGCAAAGGAAAAAAGGAAAGATATTCCCATTTGAATGCAGAGTTCCAAAGAATACCAGTGAGAGATAAGAAAGCCTTCCTCAGAGATCAATGCAAAGAAATAGAGGAAAACAATAGAATGGGAAAGACTAGAGATCTCTTCAAGAAAACTAGAGACACCAAGGGAACATTTTTTGCAAAGATGGGCTCAATAAAGGACAGAAATGGTATGGACCTAACAGAAGCAGAAGATATTAAGAAGAGGGGGTGAGAACACACAGAAGAACTGTACAAAATAGATCTTCACGACCCAGATAACCACGATGGTGTGATCGCTCACCTAGAGCCAGACATTCTGGAGTGTGAAATCAAGTGGGCCTTAGGAAGCATCACTATGAACAAAGCTAGTGGAGGTAAGATGATGCTGTGAAAGTGCTGCACTCAATATGCCAGCAAATTTGGACACTCAGTGGTGGCCACAGGACTGGAAAAGGTCAGTTTTCATTCCAGTCCCAAAGAAAGGCAATGCCAAAGAATGCTCAAACTACTGCACAATTGCACTCATCTCACACGCTAGCAAAGTAATGCTCAATATTCTCCAAGCCAGGCTTCAACAGTATGTGAACCGTGAACTTCCAGATGTTCAAGCTGAATTTAGAAAAGGCAGAGGATCCAGAGGTCAAATTGCCAACATTCATTGGATCATAGAAAAAGCAAGAGAGTTCCAGAAAAACATCTACTTCGGCTTCATTGACTGTGCCAAAGCCTTTGACTGTGTGGATCACAACAAAATGTGGAAAATTCTTCAAAGATGGGAATACCAGACCACCTTACCTGCCTCCTGAGAAATCTGTATGCAGGTCAAGAAGCAACAGTTAGAACTGGACATGGAACAACAGACTAGTTCCAAATCGGGAAAGGAGTACGTCAAGGCTGTATATTGTCACCCTGCTTATTTAACTTATATGCAGAGTACATCATGCAAAATGCTGGGTGAAGCACAAGCTGGAATCAAGGTTGCCAGGAGAAATATCAATAACTTAAATATGCAGATGACACCACCCTTATGGCAGAAAGCAAAGAAGAACTAAAGAGCCTCTTAATGAAGGTGAAAGAAAAGTTGGCTTAAAGCTCAACATTCAGAAAACTAAGTTCATGGCATCCAGTCCCATCACTTCATGGCAAATGGATGGGGAAACAGTGGAAAAAATGGATGGAGACAGTGACAGACTTCATTTTTTTCAGCTCCAAAATCACTGCAGATGCTGACTGCAGCCATGAATTTAAAAGGTGCTTGCTCCTTGGAAGGAAAGCTATGACAAAGCTAGACAGCATATTAAAAAGCAGAGACATTACTTTGCCGACAAAGGTCCGTCTAGTCAAAGCTGTGGTTTTTCCAGTGGTCGTGTGTGGATGCGAGAGTTGGACTGTGAAGAAAGCTGAGCCCTGAAGAATTGATGCTTTAGAACTGCGGTTCAAAAAGTCTTTTGAGAGTCCTTTGGGCTGCAAGGAGATCCAACCAGTCCATCCTAAAGGAAATCAGTCCTGAATATTCATTGGAAGGACTGA
This sequence comes from Budorcas taxicolor, assembly GCF_023091745.1. NCBI lineage: Eukaryota > Metazoa > Chordata > Mammalia > Artiodactyla > Bovidae > Budorcas > Budorcas taxicolor. Next base: position 117,219,476 of record NC_068915.1, on the reverse strand, counting down.
TGCTGAAGCTGAAACTCCAACACCTTGGCCACCAGATGAGCTGACTCGTTTGAAAAGACCATGATCCTGGGAAAGATTGAAGGCAGGAGAAGGGGACAACAGAGGATGAGATGGTTGGATGGCATCACTGACTTTGAGTTTGAGCAAGCTCCGGGCGTTGGTGAGGGACAGGGAGGCCTGGTGTGCTGCAGTCCATGGGGTCCCAGAGAGTTGGACAGGACTGAGTGACTGAACTAAACTGAACGCAGCTGTCCTGTGGATAATTCAGAGGTTTATTTTCCAAACAGGGAGGCTTCTGGTTCTCTCTTTATTTTCGGTCTTATACCAGGTGCCCTGAGGCGAGACCATGTGCTTTTTGGCCACACTGGGCAGTTATGGGGTCTTAGTCCCCACTCGGCTCCCTGCTGCCCCAGACTGAGGGCCTCTGCCAGTGAAAGCCCGGAACCCGACCCCTAACCGCCAGGGCATTCTCCCCCGTGTCCTGTTCTGTGCCAGTCCCATGACTCGCTGGGACTGGTTCTGTGGCCTAGTCGGCAGTCAATGTTCGTAAATATTCATGGAGCTTGAAAAGTACCCGTGTTTATCTGTGGTTTCAGTTGAGGGCCAAGTTCGGCGTATGTCCAGCAGGCCACGTGTTCTGAGTGCGCTGTCGGAATCTTCTGTATCTTTTCCTGATTTCAGCTGCTGGTTCTGTGTCCTGCTTGTTACTGAAGAGATGTGTGAGATGCGCTTCCGCAGACTTTGGCGGCGAGCGCATTCCCGCTCCTGCTGTTGTCTCTTCCTTTTCTTCCAGGGGCGGCTCAGGGCCGCGTTTACTCTGCTGGTAGCACGGCTGCCCCCCCACCCCCGTTCAGCTCCTCTTTGGCTGGCTCTGTTTGGAACCAGCTTCCAGCTGAGACACAGGCGAGTCTCTGCTCTCTCCCTATCTCTGAGGCTAGTTTGCTTTCTCTTCTGCATCGGGCAGGAAGGCTGCTGGGCTTTCGAGGACCATGACCATCTCAGTGGCCTGAGAGGTTGGCAGGGGCCGGGCAGGAGCCAGATGGGCTACAGCCATCAGATGAACCTGCTCTGACCGGGATGGCCTCAGGCCACCCGGCCCAACGCACCCCATGGGGCGGAGCAGGGGCAGCATCACCCCCAAAGCCACAGCTCCAGAGCCTCCTGGCCACATGGTCCCTTGCATAGCGGCAGTGGGGAGAGAGGCGACTCGGCCGGGAAGGCGCCCGGGACTGCCCGTGTGCCCACCTGGCTGAGGCTCTGCGGTCATGTGACCTGGCTCTGGGCTGAACCCGAACTTCCCTCTCCTGGGTCTTTCAGTAAAGGGCTGGGATTAGTGTCAACTGAACTGGATTATACCTTTTTAAAGTAAAGTTTTAGAGCAGATTTAGATTTACAGGAAAATTACGAGGCTAATGCAGTGTTCTCTACACCCCACCCCTAGGCTCCCCACCTGTAAGCATCTTCCACTGTCTGGTACTAAAGTCCATTCTGTGCTCAGATTCCCTTAGCCGTTTTCCTTGATGTCTTTCTGTTCCAGGATCTTATCCAGGATATTGTTACGGAGCCAAACTTGGGTCCACTCGCCTGCACACAGTAAAACCAGTTTACTGACACCAGGTGGTGCTGAAGCAAAGTGCAGAATTTATTGCAATGCCGAGCACCGAAGAATTGATGCTTTTGAACTGTGGTACTGGAAAAGACTCTTGGAGAGTCCCTTGGACAGCAAGGAGATCAAACCAGTCAATCCTAAAGGAAATCAATCCTGAATATTCATTGAAATGACTAATGCTGTGTGGATCACAACCAACTGTGGAAAATTCTTCAAGAGATGGGAATACCAGACCACCTGACCTACCTCTTGAGAAATCTGTATTCAGGTCAGGAAGCAACAGTTAGAACTGGACATGGAACAACAAACTGATTCCAAATTGGGAAAGGAGTACGCCAAGGCTGTATATTGTCACCCGGCTTATTTAACTTATATGCAGAGTATATCATGAGAAACGCTGGGCTGGATGACACACAAGCTGAAATCAAGATTGCCGGGAGAAATATCAATAACCTCAGATATGCAGACAACACCACCCTTACGGCAGAAAGCAAGGAAGAACTAAAGAGCCTCTTGATGAAAGTGAAAGAGGAGAGTGAAAAATTTGGCTTAAAACTCAACATTCAAAAAACTAACATCATGGCATCTGGTCCCATCACTTCATGGCAAATAGATGGGGAAACAGTGGAAACAGTGACAGACTTTATTTTGGGGCTCCAAAATCACTGCAGATGGTGACTGCAGCCATGAAATTTAAAAAACACTTGCTCCTTGAACGAAAAGTTATGACCAACCTAGATAGTATATTAAAAAGCAGAGACATTACTTTGCCAACAAAGATCCATCTAGTCAAGGCTATGGTTTTTCCAGTGGTCATGTATGGATGTGAGTTATCACTCAGTTGCATCCGACTCTTTGCAGCCCCATGGACTGTAGCCCCGCAGGCTCCTCTGTCCCTAGGATTCTCCAGGCAAGAATAGTGGAGTAGGTTGCCATTTCCTTCTCCATGGATGTGAGAGTTGGACTATAAAGAAAGCTGAGTGCTGAAGAATTTATGCTTTTCAACTGCGGTGTTGGAGAAGACTCTTGAGAGCCCCCTTGGACTCCAAGGAGATCCATCTAGTCCATCCTAAAGGAAATCAGTCCTGAATATTCATTGGAAGGACTGATGCTGAAGCTGAAACTCCAATACTTTGGCCACCTGATGCGAAGAACTGATTCATTGGAAAAGACCTTGATGCTGGGAGATTGAAGGCAGAAGGAGAAGGGGATGGCAGAGGATGAGATGGTTGGATGGCATCACTGACTCAATGGACATGAGTTTGGGTAAACTCCGGGAGTTGGTGATGGACAGGGAAGCGTGACGTGCTGCAGTCCATGGGGTTGCAGAGTCAGACACAACTGAGCGCCTGAACAACAACAAAGCAAGGAGTCCAGGGCCGCTGATGCTTCGGAGGCCTGACCTCCCCAAAGTGTTTCAGGAAAGGGTTTTTGAAGACAGGGTGAGGAAGAAGGGTTGTTGAGCTCTTGATCTACTGGTGGACATTCTTCTGATTGTTTAAGATAATCGGAAATCAACATAATCTGATTCCAACTGGTCTGGTGTCTCCGTGGTGTCAGTATCAGCAAGACAGCTCAAGGACATAGCTCAGAATAGTATCACAGCTCTCGAGAAGGAACTAAAGATACTTGACTTAGTTTAGTGGCTAAACTATTATTACTTTGTCTTGCTTGACTATTTTTGTTTCCGCATTTTCTTACTTCTCTAATTAAATGTATTCTTTGGAACTCAGGGGAGGGTTTGGAGGCTGAAGTTTTTCTACAGACAAGAGGCAGGCAGAGGACATTGGGGTGGGGGGCTCTGTCCCAGAAAGGCACCTCAGGGTCCTGGTCATCGCATCATATTAGTCGGCACGTCCCCTTAGGCGCCTCTGGGCTATGACAGTTCCTCAGCCATTTCTTGTTTTTGACGACGTTGACAGTTTGGAGGAATGCTGGTCAGGTGTTTTGTAGACTGGCCCTCAAATGCGGTTAGTCGAGTGCTTTCTTCAGGGTTAGACTGGGGTGTGTGCTGGGGGAGGAGGGCCCAGAAGTAGGCTTCCTCTCCCGTCACAACATGGGCGCCTGCAGCCAACATGACCCACTGTGACCTGGGGCCCCTGGGATCTGGGGCCTCTGGAGGTGGTGGTCTGTCCGGCTTCCCCATGTGTTCCAGGCTGTGTCCTCTGGCAGAACGTCGCTGTGTGGAGCCCACACCGGAAGAGTGGGGCGTTTGCTCCACCTCCTGTGTGGACCCATCTGCACAGGAGTTGTGTCTTCCCCACACTCAAGTGGTAAATCACGTACCCCAGTGTGGACTCGACGGTTACACTCCAGCACAACTTTGCTCGCACTGGACTGGGTTTGGGGCTGAGTCGGTGGCGGCCAAGTCCCTTTCTCCCACCTGTCATCCTGGAGCATTTCCTCATTTCCAGGCTCATCTTGTACATTTCCTGTCCCAGCCACCAGCAAATTCCTCCCGTTTGGTGAACTGTGCTCACTCCCGGAACTTTATCGCCACTCACCATATGAGAATTAGTTGTAGGAGAGAGACCTGCGAGGAGCGTCCATCTCCTGTCTGAGCCTGGAGTTCCAGCCAGGCACAGCCCCAGTCCTGAGTGGCTGAGGGAGGGGCTGGGAGGTGTGACGGGGCATGTCCCACCTTGCTTGGGCCCCGTGGTCAGGGCCTGGTGGATATGTGTGGCTAGAGGCCGACTTCCGGCTGACTGACCTAGAATCTAGGATTCCTTTGAGAAGATCAGAGTTTTGGCTGCCTGGACACGGGGCCCAGGGCCCTCCTTGTGGGTGAGCTCTTGTTGGAGCAGTTCCACTCAACTGCCAGTAGAAACCGCAGACTGAAGTAGATTAAGGGTCAGTGCTTGGGCTGGGCTCAAAGGCCAGTCAACAGCCCATTAGGATTTGTCTTTCCAAGAAGCCATCTTAACACTGGGCCCTTTGAAGAGTGCCAGGGAGAAGGAATGGCAGGAGTGTGCCCAGATCTCTCCCAGCCCCGGGTCTCCTACAGCAGCAGGGCGGCAGCCAGGGGCTGCTGCCAAGGTCTCACCCTGTCCCATCCCGGCCTCCAGGCCTTTCCCCAGCCAGGCCAGGCCCTTCTCTTTCCTGGCACAGACCTTTGCCCTCTCCACAGCATAAACCTCAATGCACTCACTCAAGCATGCAAGAAACAGTGTTTATTTTGCAGAAATCAAACACTTCAACTCCCATGCCTCATCCTCTGGGGCTGAGAAAAGTCACTCTGGGCACCAGCGGGGCCTGGGGGCTGATGATCAGCCCTGAGCGGGGGCTCTAGGACACCAGCAGGCTTCACCCTCCGCGACAAGTGATGTGACAGCAAGGGTTCTAGGTGCCTGGGGCTCTGGTTCTTCCCCAAGCATCAGGAGACAGAGTGATGACCCACCAACTGGCCAGCACTGCCACTGGAGGCTCGGGCACCCCCAGCCCCCTCCTCAGCTCCAGCTCCCACGGTGCCGCAGGGACCACTTTGTGGTCCTTCCCCCACGGGGTCTGTCCTGAAGTACGTGCGTGCGTTCTAAGTCGCTTTTGTCGCATCCGACTCTTTTCCGACCCTTTGGACTGGAGCCAGACAAGTGCAGACCTCCGCTTATCCAGCGTGGGACCACCAGGCCCTACACCCTCACCTGGGCGGAGGGCGGTCAGTTTAGGGAGCAGGGCCGGTGCGCGGGAGGGATGAGCCCGCCGAGAGCAGCTTCAGCTCCCGGGGCGAGGGTGGAGATGCTCTGCCGTCGGTCCCTGGACAAGCTGTGTGGGCCAGGCCGGGCGTGTGTCTCCAGCGCCGGAATTACTGGGCCCTGGGTCAGCGCCCCGCCTGGACCCCGCTGCCCGCCCTCCAACAGGCGGTCCGTGGGACACGGGAGTTCCACTCTTCACTCGGTCGGCCCGGCCCAGCGAGCGACCCCGAGCCCAAACGCCCGCCCCGACCTTCCGCGGGCCGCCCTTCCGGCTTTCTCGTTTCGGGGGCTCGGATTAGCCAGGCTTCTGGCACGTGACTCTCTCGGAGCCAATCGCAGCGGCCTTACCCGGCACTCGCTGATTGGCTCAGGACAGCCAGGGGCAAGGAGGAGCGGGGCCTAGGGATGGGAGGGGCCTGGGGATGGGAGGGGCCTAGGGATGGGAGGGGCCTAGGGATGGGAGGGGCGAGGCAGAGGGGAGGGGCGGGGCCCAGGCGCCAGGACTGCGCACCAGTTCGAGTGGCTCTGGGTCCTGCCTGGAGACCTCTCCACCCTCCGGACCGCGTAGACGCTGACCGACACTGGCCAGGCACTGACGCAGCCCGAGCCCATCCCCAGTCCCGCTCCCGGCTCGGCCCCACAGCCCGGCGTCTCGCATCCCTCCCCCAGCCCGGCCCAGCCTGACTCTCACCCCCATCCCATCCCGACCACCGCCCCGAGTTCTGCCCAGACCTGCCCCCTCGGTTCGACCCCTCAACCCCGCCCCTCGGCCAAGTGCTAGCCCGGCTCCAAGGACCCAGCCTTCACCCCAGAGGCTACCCCTCCTTTCAGACCTGACGGGAACCGCCTGAGGCAGGAGTGCAGCAGGTTCCAAATTGAGTGGACAGGTGGCCCAGACCCAGGGCTCACCGAGCCCCGCTGGCTGCGACCGTGGACAGCAGGACCGTCTCGCTGCGGATTAGCACAACTAGACAAAATGGTCCTTAATTGCCAGATCTTTAAAAATGTGCCCTGAGAGCCTTGATAGTTATGTGGCTGATGACTCAAACGAGGAGAGGCAAGAAATCCAAGCAGAGCGCTGCCCGGGGCTGGCTGCCCGCAGAGTGGACAGCTCTGGAGGGGCAGGTATCAAAGCGTGCTCTGCTTTGTCAAAACGGAGCTAAATGTCCTGAAAGGAAAGGGACTCCAGAAGAGGCGGCGTGGTCCTAAAGCAAGCCCAGGGGAAAGGCCGCGGTCAGCCGGAGTCCCCATGGCCACTCTGAAATGCTCAGCCAGCTCCTGACTCGGGGCCCTGGCACTGCTGTTCCTGCCTGGGTCCCATAGGGCTTCTCCTCTCTTCCTTGGGGTCTGTCTGCACACCTCACCTCCTCAGAGGTGAAATAACCACTCTCACCATCCTCTCTGCCCCTTATCCACCTCAGTTTCCTCAGAAGGAACTCACCACCTACGTGTTCATCATTCGTCTCCTGCCGTCGGAGCAGTCAGTCCCAGCAAGAAGGACCCCCACTACCCCAGGCCCTGGAGGAGCTCTGCGCGTCACAGGGGCTCAGCAACCTGGAGTGAGCGAGCGCCTCTCCCCGGAGTCCTCAGGAGGACCAAGGGGTCTGCCCCACCAGGCACTGGGGAAGGGCTGCCTGGGGTTCCCAGGGAAGGCAACTCAGGTGACCAGCACATCTGAGTCATTGCTTAGGACCAAGATGAGTCCAGGCCAGGTTGGGGGTCGGGAGGAGGAGGATAGAGGTGGGGGAGTGGAGGCTGATGGAGGGGGCACTTTGGGGTGCCCTACTGAGACCAGCCATGCTGGGGATGGTGGCTTGCAGATCCCAAAGCCAGAGCTGGCTACAAAGGCTTCTGTTCCCGTTCTGAGGTAGAGGCAAAGGGGCAGTGGGCCCAGGACAGTATTCTGGGCACAGCTGGGTGGAGAGGGGAGCAGGGCGGGTGGGGAGGGGAGTAGGGGGGTGGGGAGGGGAGAGTGTGACATTTCTTTTGCTGAGACTGGGCAGGTTTTCCTGGAAGGTGCCCATGCATTCTCATCACCCAGCAGTGTGAGGAGGGTCACAGGTACCCTCCTCCTGGATAGAAGGCCCAGGTATGGATGTCAAACAGGGCCACTCTGGGGACACAAGTGGCCACGGCCTCTCGGGGTCAGGCTTACAGAGCCAGCGGTTCCCGCAGGCATCTCGTCAGGCCTCAGCCTCTATGGACAGGACGCAGAGGCCTCTCACTGGGCCCAAGGTATGGCCAGCACGGAGAGACCTGGGCCCGCGGCCCACGGTGTTCGGTGCAGGAGGCCTGGGGTGGGGGGCACTGAGGGACGGGCTGCATTTCAGGTGGAGACGACCCTGGCCCGGAGGACCTCAGGGAGGAAGGGCCGGATGTGTGTGTCTGGGGTGGCAGGAGCTCTGCCTCGGCCTCGGCGAAAGGAAAAGGTGCTCCCGTCTGGCAGGGCACGGGGCCAAGCGGCAGAGCCCAAAGGGAGCGCGGCAGCTGGCCGGGCTCTGCCCTCCCGCCGGGACCCCGGCCCCATCGCCTCCCAGGGAATGGACTCCAGAGGCAATGGCCAAAGGCGTGAAATCACTGTGGAGTTTATTGGCTGTGGTTCCATCCGGAGAGAACACAGGCAGCGGCCCCGACATGCAGGCGGAGGCGCAGGCGTCGGGACAGACGGACAGAGGGCGCCCACGTCTGTACTAAGCTCGGCGCGAGGGCGCCCCGCGCGCTGAGGATGGGATGCGAGTTTCTACCAGAGGAGGCCCGGGCTGCTCAGAGCTGGCTTTTTAAAGTGTGGAAACAGGCATTAAAAACAGACGCGGAGCCCGGAGGGGCCGGGGCGCAGGGTGGGCGGCGGGACCACGGGACGGTGGACGGCGGGGGACAAGGGCGCCAGGGGCCAGTATTGCCGTCTAGTCATATGGCTTCTCTAAGGAGAGGGGGGGGCCGCGCCCCTGGCCCGGACACTGGACAGGATGAAAATTTCTGTGGACAGAAAGGGCCCTGGGGACCCAGGTGACAAGCTTTCTGTCAAGATAAAACTCCTCACAGACAGAAGACCTCATTTACCTGAGATTCAACATATTGTGATGCAAACTAAACAAGGAGGGCGGGGGAGCGCTGGGAGGCCCACGGCCGCTTCTGGGGAGCCGGCTGGGCTGGCGGCTGGGACGCCCCTTCGAGGGCCTGCAGGGCGGAGGCGGCTGAGGGTCGGGGCTGGTCTTCCGGGCTACACACTCCGGCCGGCGCGCAGCGCTCGGGCCCGGGCTCCGGGCCGCCTCCCTGTTCTGAGTGAAGCTGCGGGTGCCCAGAGGCTGCAGGCACCCCCAGCCCCAGCAGCCTCGGAGGGACAGGAGGCAGCGGCCAGGGAAAGGGATGGGTTCCCTGGGCCCGCGGACTCTGGGGTGGGGGGGGGGGGGGGGGGAGGTCAGAGAGGGTCTCCCAAGCCTATTGCTTTGCCTCCCTTTGCGAGAACCGGCCCCGAAGCTCAGCCTTCCAGAGGCTTCGGCCGGGACAGACAGGCGGATGAAGAGGATAAGGGCGACACGGAGAGCGGCGGCAGCCAGGCCACCAGGACAGGCAGGCTCAGCCACCCGAGCGTGAGGGGTGGGGAGCTTGGGAGGGGCGTCCCGGCCGAACCCTGCGGGGGGCGCCCCAGGCGCCTGCGGCTCGCCCCCCAGCCCCCGCCCGGGCTCCCAACCGCACCCCCTACTATGGCTGTGCTCCTGAGTTGGGCTCAGCAGGCGTCCACCAACGCGGACCCTCTCGGTGGTCCTGGCCGTGGGCGCTGCTGGGTGGGCGGAGCGGGCGGAGCGAGAGGGGCTTCCGGGGTCTGGGGGCGAGTCCAGGGCGCCCGCTGCCCGAAGGGCAGGGGGCTGTCCCCCCGAGGTCTCCGGCACAGAAGGCAGCGGCCGCGGGGGGCCGGGCGCGCCTCCGTCGGCGGCGGGGGCGGCTCTGGGAGCGGGTGGGCTGCGAGGTGGGCGGAGACTCCCGAGGCGCGAGGGGGCAACGGGGCGGATGGACCTAGGGCTATGGCTTATATCGGCGTGGGGGGCTGCGTTCTGCTCCCGGCGGCTCTTCGGGGGCCTCGCGGAGGGCGGGACCGGGGTGGGCGCGGGGCGGGCTGCTGTTCAGCCCGGGCGCTACTTCTTGAAAATGTCCTGCAGCGGCCCAGGCAGGTACTTGATGACCGTGTCCAGGATGCTCTCGTCCTCCTCCTCCGCCGCGTCCCCGCAGCCCGGCGGGATGGCCTTCTTGGGCCTCGTCAGGCTGCCCTCCGAGTTGGCCTCCAGGGCGGCCTGGGCCTCGGCCTCGCGCTCCTCCTTCTTCTTGATGCCGTACTGCGGGGAGGGCGGCGGGTCAGCGCGCGGGCCCCGTCCCCGCCCCGCCCGCCCGGGAGGGTGCCCGACGGGGCGAGGCCACCCTCCGGCCCGGGCCCCGCCCTCCTGCGGCCCCGCCTCCCGGGGACCCGGGCGGTGTCAGCCCTGCCCCACGGGGCCCAGATCCTCCTCCGGTGACTTGAAGCCACACTTTTGTGCCAAGCATCCCCGGATGCCGCCAAGAAGCCCCAGCCCCCGGAGGGGCACTCTGCTCGCCCCGTGTCCCGCGGTCACTTCCAGGTGGGTGTCCTCGAACCCTACCTAGGTGTGCCCTCTGCAACGCCCCTGGGCACCGCCGAGGGCCCCCAGTTCTGGTTTCCTGCGTATCTCTCTGTCCCCAACCCTTTCCAAAATCTCCCCTCAGATTGAAAGGAGTCGCCCCAAATTCATGTCACCTGGAACCTCAGCATGTGACCTTGTTTGGAAACAGGGTCTCTGCAGGTGTAATTAAGGTAAGAATAGAGAGAAGACCTCCCTGCACTCTAAATCCAGAGCTTCTCTGTAAAAGAAAAGTACACACAGAGTAGAAAAAGAAAACGTAAAGCCTTGGGAACCACCTTGCCACCAGCCCAGAAACTAAGAGGGGATTCTCGCCTACAGGTTTCAGAGGGAGAACAGTCCTGCCAACATCTTGATTTGGGACTGCTAGCCTCCAGAACCAAGAAAATTAATTTCTAGGAGACTAACACCTCACCCCAAGGCCCCTCAGCACCCTCAGCAGCCCTCCTGGACCAACAAAAGCCCTGAAGCCTGTGAGGAGGCCACGAGACCAGGGCAAGACTTCCTCCCCTAGGACTGGTGGGACCAGGTGGGGCCATGCTGGCCTGATGGGCTGGGGACAGAGTTCAGGACCCACCCGAGCTGAGGAGGGGGCGCCTTGGTCAGGTCTGAGGTCCCAGGTTACACAATATGGAATGTCCGGAAGCAGAGGCTTTGATGCTGGCGAAGAAAGAGTACCAGGAAGCACGCCACACAGGGCTGCTGGCCCCGGGAAGGGTCCCCAGGCCCGCTCATCTCTCCTCACCAGCTCCTCCTGAAGGAAGCGGAGGGCAGTGGAGGGGGCACCCTGGTCCTCAAGAAGACCCTTCGCTCTGCTTCCAGATTAGGGGGGTGGCTTGCTCTGCACCCATTATCTCCTCCCTCGAGGTTGTGGGGGGCTTCAGGCGGGGTGGGGGGCAAGGGCTCTTCAGCAGAATCTAAGAGGAGGAAGCCGGGCTCCTGGCCGCAGTGATCAGACTACAGCGTGGGGCCCTTGGGCACTGAGGAAGGAGGGGTAAGGGGTCTGGCCACCCTCCTCAGCAGGGGCCCTAGTGGTCTAAAGGCCCCTCTGAACCCTGGACAAGTCAGGAGCTTGGGAAGGGTCTCTGGGGTGGGGGGAGGGCTCAGGGCAACTGACCAAGAGGGCCTCCCCACTGAGCACGGACGCCAGGTCAGCCCAGGGCAGAGTCAACGAGCCAGCCAGACTGTAGCCGCTCCAAGCGGCACATCCCTCTTCCTGGGTCACCACAGAGGGCGGTGCCCTGACTCGGGGAGGGACGCGCAGGGCGGAGAGACACACCGCCAGGAATGAGGTCAGACCAGAGAGAGCTTCCCTCCAGCCAGAGGCACAGAGTCCAGCAGTTCCCGTAGCCGCAGGACGTCTGTCCCCAACTGGGGCGCAGGTATGTGCGCTGGACCTAGGAGGCCGTGGTGGCCAAAGCCCCCCCGCACACTCAGCAAAGGTGCACACACGCGCTCAGGGGAGCACGTGATGCTGGCGGAACAGGCGGGTGACAAGGGGACACACACGTAAGGGCAGGAACACAGGGTGTGTGGTCAGGCAGGGGGTCAGGGAGGGGCCTGTGTCACGGTCCTCCCCTCTAGGGTCCAGGAAGGAGACCCCGGGCCCCAAGCCAGTCGCTCCACTGAGGCTAAAAGCCATTCTGACCCTAAGCCACTCTGGGCAGACCTGAGGGCCACCTTACTCTTTGGGGTCGCTCCCAGGGCCTGGCTTTGATGTGGTCTGGCTGAGCGCCTGTTTGAAACCCCACCCCTCCCCCAGCTCCCCCAGCCCAACCCCTTCCCTCCATCCTCCTCAACCACTGAGACAGTACCACTGAGGCCCAGAGGGAGCCCAGGCTGCCAGCGCCCTGGGCAAAGCAGTGCTCCCTAACGGTGAGAGTCAGCAATGTGCCCACACCTGTTACTCTCAGCGCAAACCTGGGCCGGGGGGCCGGGTTGACCAGGACCCGCCAGGCCAGCGCTTGCTGGAGGGCGGTTCTGGCTCAGAGTCGCCGATGGCCGCAGTGTAAACCAGAAGGCGGGGGTGCAGACCAGGAAGCGGGGGCCAGATGACACATGCGGCCAGTCTCCCCCGACCTGGACCCGCGCAGTGTGTCATGACGTCATTACGCGCGGGCCGGCGGGCATGGGGTGGGGGGAGGCACCACCCACCAGCCCGCAGAGGCCAGGAGCCCGGATGCAGATGAGGTTCCCCCAGGGAGCCGGGGCACGCGGCCTGGCCTGACCCCTCGGCCTCTGTGTGAGGGACCCCCACTCTCTTCCTTGACCAGTCTTGTGAGGTCGGGGGTGGGGGCATGGGGCACCCCACCCCACACACCAGGAAGGGGCTGCAGGAAGTGGGTCTGGGGCCTGGGGGCCAGCGAGGCCCATTGGGGGAACCACCCCAAAAGGTCAGGGGTCCCACCTGTGGGGGCAGGCGGGCGGGACGGGGTCACCTTGGAAGGCCAGGTTGAGAAGGGCTCTGCGGCCATGGAGGGCCAGGCAGGGCCAGGGGACGTGATGGGGGGCCTTGTCGGTGGTTAGGGGGCTCCAGGCGCTGAGCTCATCGTCAGGATGTCTGGGGAGAGAGGGCAGTGGTGACCCCCACCCTGGATGGCCGGGGCAGCCTGTCCTTCCACAGCCGCGCTGTCCACCTCTAGGGTCTTGTGGGCAGAGCGAGCTCCTCTCTGTTGAGCTGGAGGTTCCTTGAAGGAGGTAACCAAATTCTTGGAGACCAACACTGAGGCTGTGAGGACCTGGGGCTTTGGGGCTCTAACATCCAGAGTGCATCAGACCCTGAGCTGCCTCCAACCCATGAATGGGGGCACTCATCAGCAGCCTGTCTCCCCTGAACACCGACAGGCCCGGCCCCCACATGTCAGACTCAGCTGCGTGTGTCAGCATGCTCCCCAACACACCACACCTTCCCTGCAGGCTGCCCCCCAAGGACCAAGCCCTGGCCCCCTCGTCCCGCCTCATCCTTTGATTGCAGAAGCTGTCCTTGGGCTGGTAAGGAAACTGCGGCCCCAGCCCCTGAGTGGGGTGGGGCCCAGCTCTGACCCCTGGCCAAGCAACTGAACTCAGCAGACACCATCGTGCCCCATGGGCAGGTGAGACCAGACCCTGGACGTGCCCAGGAAGGAGGCCTGGGCCCAGCAGGGAGACCGTCCACCGTGGCTGATGGAGCCGCGGTGGGTCTGGGGACTGCCAGGGTCCAGAAGCGGCCTGGGGTCTGTGGAGGCAGTTCAGAAGCAAAGGCACTCAGCCCACCCACGGGGGTCCCAGATGGGGGTGATGCTCGTCTGGGGAAGCAGGACCACTGTCCAAGCGACCCCCGGGGCACCAGGCTAGGGGGGCCTTGGGGCTCTGCCAAAGGCTGCACCCTTCCGAGTGGTCGCCCTGGAAGCTGGGATCCTGAGGGTGGGGGTGGTGAGGGTCGCCCTGCCCCCTGGCCTCCCATGGAGCTGCCCTCAGGGTGGGGACACACCCTCCATTTTCACTGGGACTCACTTTGTGACTTGTGAGTCCCACTCGGTTCCCTGAGGAAGAAAAGAACGCTGGAGCTGATGCCTGTTCACTCACTCGTTGGCTCAGCACACAAGGGCCAAGTGCAGTCAGAGTTCCTGCCCTCCCTGCAGGGGATGGACAGTGAACAGCAAACCAGTAAGAAGTGTGTGTCAGAGGAGAGGGGCTTCTCAGGTGGCTCAGCGGTAAAGAGTCTGCCTGCCAAAGCAGGAGGACACAGGAGACTGAGGCTGATCCCTGGGTCGGGAAGATCCCTGGAGGAGGAAAAGGCAACCCACTCTGGGATCCTTGCCTGGAGAATCCCATGGACAGAGGAGCCTGGCGGGATCGCAGAGAGCTGGACACAACTGAGTGCACAGGCATGCTCCCAGATGAAGGCAGGTGCGGAGCAGAGTAAGGCAGGAGAGGGGCGCAGAGGGGACAGGGAGGCGGAGCCTCAGGGAGCCCCGGAGGGCAGCAGCCAAGCAAAGGCCCTGGGGCAGTGGGAGCCCTGAGGGGCAGTGTCCCCATGCCCCTGGGGCTGGAGCCCCAGGGAGATGGGGCCGCTGGACAGTCTGAGGAGGGGAGGGGCAGAGGGGACTTCCTATTACAGGCAGAATGCCTGAGCTGTCTCTCTGCCTCCTGGCCGCTCCCCGCCCGTGGCTGCCTCCCTCTCTGCTGTCTGTGTGCTCTTCCTGGCTCTTCCCCGAAAGGCTCTGAAAGTCTTGAGGTTGGTCCTGGGGGTGAGGGTCTCATGAGCTGCTGCCCCAGCACAATCAACTTGAACTTTCTGCCCAGAAAGGTGTCCAGTGACCAGTGATGGGACACCAGGGTGCATCCCACCCCCCATCAGCGTGGGAGCCCCTGTGGGCCCAGAGACCTGCAGGCACCCGCCTGTGTCCGCATCGCAGCTTCTGTGTCAGGCAGAGGCCCTGAGAACCAGGCAGGAGGGAGGGGCTGGGGACTGTGGAGACGCCCTCTGGAGGACCCCTCTGCCCATGCCCGGTCCCCTCCCACAGGCTTCATCCAGTGTCTGGAAACACTTCCCTCAGGGCCCAGAGATGGGAGTGTCGGGGGAGCAGGACAGAATTGAGAGGCAGCACCCCCAAACTGAGTCCCCCTCCCAGGTCTCTGGGTGGAGAGGCCTGGCCCATGTGGGCCCAAGAGTGGTGCTCAAGGCCCAAGACGCTGTGGACCATGGGGAGGCCACGTGGTTTAGGACGTCGTGGGGCCCTGGGGAGGGCCCTTGCTTCTCCACCTGGCCTGCAGGCCGGCCCACCCTGGAGAAGGCAGGAGCAGCTGCCCCATGCCTACCCTTCCGACCCACAGCTGGGTGGGCACCTGAGGGTGGGCAGTAGACAGGCCCCTGGGGCCCGCAGCTGACAGCCTCCCATGTCTGCCCCTGCTCTGGCCTCGGGTCCCAGCCGGGTGTGTGCGCATGCCGTGCACATAGAGGAAGGTGCCAGAGGGTTCTGGAAAGATGACCTCCAGCTCCCAGCCCACACCCAGCCAGCCCACACAGCCACAGACCTGCCCCCAACACCCTGTCATTCACCTCAGGGGCCTAAGGCCCACCCGGGCGGGGTCAGGGGCATCCCCCAGCCCAGGACGATTCACCCACCTGCAGCCCGCCCGTGGGCCAGCCCCGGGCCGCCCTGCCTGTCCTCTCCAGGAGGGCCTGCCCTCCAAGTCCCTGGGGGCAGTCCTGGGGGCAGTCCTGGGGGCAGCCACGGGAGCTTGTCCTACAGAAGCCAGCACGCCAGCCCGGGATCCTGGGAGGAGGGGTCCAGCCCCCGCCACCGGAGCCAGAAGGACTCGGACCGCAGGGCGAGCCCCAGGCCCGGTGAGCGTGTGCAGACGTGCGCGCTGGGACGCGGGATCTCACCCGCCCGCCCCGGGGGGCCCGCCCCGCCCCGGGGGGCCCGCCCCGAGGTCAGTTCTGCGAGCCTCGGAGGAGGGCGGGCAGCGGCCCAGCCCGGCTTCGCGCAGCCCTCCCGCAGGCAGCACCCCCCAGCCCGGCCCGCCCCCGCCCCCGTCCCCCGCGCGGCAGGGGCACGGTGCCGAGCGCGCCGCCGCGCCCACCTTGTCGCGGATGCCCTGCCGCACGGCCTCGCGCTCCGCCTCCATCTTGGCGTACTTGGCCTTGCGCTCCTCCTCCTCCTGCCGCAGCGCCTCCCGCCGCTCCTCCTCCTTCTTGGCGGCGTCAGGGTCCTTCTCCTCGTCGCCCCCGAGCATCTTGCCCATGTCCTTGGTGGCCCCTGGGCACAGGAAGGCGGGAGTCAGGCCAGGCCCGGCTTCTCCTTGCCCTGCGCCGGCGGCCGCGCTGGTCCAGCAGGGCGGCGGCCTCCAGCGTGGGCCGGAGGAGGCTGTGGCTGTCGGGGTGCGACTGCACGAGGGCTCCTGCAGGCCTCTGTGCTGCGGTTCCGTGTGTGGTGTGTGTGGTTTTGTGTGTGTGGTTGTTGTGTGTGTCTGCATGTAGTTGTGTGTGTGTGGTTGTGTGTCTATGGGTGGTGGTGTGCATGCCTGTGGCTTTGTGTGTGTGGTTGTGTCTGTGGTTGTGTGTGATAGTCTTTGTGTGCCTGTGGGTGGCTGTGTGTGTCTGTGGTTGTGTGTGTCTGTGGGTGGTTGTATGTGTGTGTGCCTGTGGGTAGCTGTGTGTCTGTGGGTGGTTGTGTGTGTCTGGTTGTGTGTTTCTATGGGTGGCTGTGTGTGGCTGTGGCTGTGTGTGTGGCTTTGTGTATGTGATTGTGTTTGTGTGCCTGTGTGTGGTTGTGTGTGTCTGCATGTAGTTGTGTGGGTGTGGGTCTATGGGTGGTTGTGTGCATGTCTGTGGCTGTGTGTGTGGTTGTGTTTGTGTGCCTGTGGGCGGTTGTGTGTGTGTTTCTGTGGGTGTTTGTGTGCATGTCCGTGGCTGTGTCTGTGGTTTTGTGTGTGGTTGTGTTTGTGTTACTGTATGTGGTTGCTGTGTATGTCTGCATGTAGTTGTATGTGTGTACACCTGCGGGTGGTTGTGTGTGTGGTTGTGTGCATGTCTGGTTTTGTGTGTGTGGTTGTGTTTGTGTATCTGTAGGTGATTGTGGTGGTTTGTGGGGGTCGACATGTGTGTCTGTGGTTGTGTGTGATAGTGTTTGTGTGCCTATGGGTGGTTGTATGTGCCAGTGTGTGGTTATGTGTGTGTCGTGTGTGTGTGGTTGTCTGTGTGTGGTGGGGGGCGGCTCTGTGTGTGGGGGTGGCTGTGTGTGTGTCTGTTGGTGGCTCTGTGTGTGCCTGTGGTTGTGTATGTATGCGGTTGTGTTTGTTGCCTGTGTGTGGTTAGTTGTGTGGTGTGTCTGTGTGTGGTTGTGTGTTGTCGGGGGTGGCTCTGTGTGTGTGGGCTATTGTGTGTGTGTGTCTGTTGGTGGCTCTGTGTGCGTCTCTGTGTGTGCCTGTGTGTGGTTGTCTGTGTGGTGGGGGGCGGCTCTGTGTGTGTGGGTGGCTCTGTGTGTGTCTGTGTGTCTTGTATGCTGTGTGTGCTGCCTGGGTCCCCGGCGCAGCTGGTGGGGTGGCTGAGTGTGTGGCTGTGTGGCCCTGGCCCGGAACTGCTGGCGGCCGCGCGTGGCAGCCTCAAGGCCCTAATTTGTCTGCCCCGCCAGCAGCCACTTTCCTCTTGCACGCCTGATTCACAGGCGACAACAAACGCCTCCTCGGTCGCCCCTGTGGCTCGGCCCCGGGACAGAGACGTGTAATTACAGCTGGAGCGCCCCCGACACAGGGACACTGCAGGGAGAGGGCACAGCGGTCAGCGCTGCAGGTCAGCCGGTCTCAGGCCGGGCGGCCGGCCCTGCAGGAGCGCCCTGCGCATTGCACGCTGCCAGCAGGAGCGAGCCCCGTGTGCTCCCTGGGAACCAGCCCGCGTTCCGAGGGGCCCCTGGCCCGGGCTGTCTGGTCTCTGCCAGGCCCACTCTGTCCTCTCATCCTGGGATGGCCCCTCCCAGGCGCAGCCGGAGCCTGGCTTAGTCCACAGCCCGGGAGTGAGGGGGGTCTGACTCCACCGCCCGCCACCCATATCCAGAGGTGCCCCCTCCAGCCCTGTTCCACCGTCTCTGGTTTATCCCCGTGTCCCAAAGCTCCAGGGCGCTGTCCTGGGTACAGGGGCTCCTGTTCTGCTCTGAGGCTGCACAGGTCCACGCAGCTCAGAACTGGGAGAGACTCTGGCCTGCGGACACCTGCGGGTCTCCACCCCCACCCCCGTGGGCCAAAGGAGCCTGGTGGTGGGAAGGGGGCGGCGCTCCATCGAGCGCCCCGAGCTGAAATCTGAATGTCTGTCGGGCTAGCCTTCCCAGCTGCTGAGACTACTGCCGGGTCACGGGGTCACTGTGGGGGCAGGGAGCCCGCCCGGCTGGGGCTCGGCCGACGGCACAGCTCCAGATGCGAACAGAAACCAGGAGCCTCGCGTCAGTTTCCACCCACGTCTGCAAATTCTGCAAAGAAGACTGTCTGGTGGCTGGAGGGAAACTGGGTCAGGAGCAGAGCCGCAGACTCGCTGTTCTCAGCCCCCAGGACGGGCGGCCGGGGTCTCTCTGCCTTGCAGTCTGTCGTCCCGGCAGGCAGTGCTGGTGGGGGCGGTGGGAGTGGCCGGGCAGGGCAGCCTTCCCAGCCTCCCTGGCAGAGGGGCCACCACAGCATTGTTGGGCGGCTTTTACACGAGTCTCCCCTCTTGACCGAGCTCACTCACGCTAACGTGAGAGTGACTGACAGCCCTCTCCTGCGTGGGAAGGACTGGCGTCGAGGGCAGAGGCGTGAACAGTCTTGCCCGCATCTCTCTTCTGACGGAAAACGCGTGGAGGCTGCGGTGGGGGCTGGAGGGGCCACACCGACTGGGTGCTTCGGGTCCCTAAGCCTGCTCCTCCAACGCACCGTGTGCGCTCTAGGCCTAGTGATCACACAGGCACTTACTGAGCACCAGCTGTGTGCTGAGCTCTGCGTACCAGGCGAACTGGCCCTGCCCCCACTGCAGCTCTGGGCTGGTCCGCGCCACCTGCCCAGGAGACAGAGAAGGCTCAGGGCAGCGACTCCAGCAAACCAAGGGTGCTCTGGGAGGCTGGTGGCCTCTCCCAGGCCAGGGGCAGGAGGCCAGAAGTCACCCCACCGTGGTGAGACCGCACCAGCACCAATGCCAGGCCCCCCTGTGCTCTCTGCCCGTGGCCCCGATCCTGCCTCCATGTGGTGCCCGCACGCCGCCTTGGCAGCGTTTGCAGGTGAGCTGTCCCATGCAGTCGTACTCAAGGCCCAGACGGACAGCCGCAGCCCGAGCCTCCCGCATCCAGGCCGTGCTGGCCACGTACGGCTGTGGGGTGCAGGAGCCGATGCCGTCCATCCCTCACTCTTGTCTGAGCCTCGGTTGCCTGGGTGACTCGGCAGGGGAGTGCCAGGGCGGGGGTAGCTGATCACCCCCCTCGACAGTCAGGTAAAGCCCCTGGGGACGACTTCAGGGCAGGATGAGACGCGGGCACTTTTCTCCCTGGAGCAGCTCCCATGTTTGGGTGGGCAGGTTATGCACAAACCCAACAACTAGAGCGAGCTCTCTAGAACAGTGTTCACAAAGGCCCTGGCCAGGAGACACCTCGAGGGAGAAGCAGGAGGAGGTGGGACCCCCCCCCCTCCCGCCGCAGTGGGCCATGTTGGGGACAGAGCGCAGCGCTACAGTGGAAGGAGGCCAGGTGGTCCGAGTGGACAGGCCGCCTGCAGACAGACACCCAGATGCGGGCCGCACACGTTGCCAGTGGCGGAGGGCCTCGGAACCTGAGAAGGGAGCCTGCTCCTGGGGTCAGTGAGCTCCTCTGGGGAAGCACGAACCTCGACTCACATAACACCACAGACTTATTAGTTATCAGCCTGAACATCAACCCAAAATAAAAGTGGGCAAAGATAAGCAGCCCTCTCACCCTCAGTCAGCAGACGCTGTTACCTGAAGTGACTGGACACGCTTTTTGGCTCCTTTATTGTCAGCCTCTGCCAACAGAAGGTCGGCGCCAGGAGAGCAGGGATCCTGACCAGCGCGGGGCTGTCCTCCCTACGACTGGAATGGTGCCAGACACAAGGCAGGTGCCCACTGAATACTTGGCAAATAACGAGTTTTAAACATTTAACAGCTATGCATCATGTACTCAGCCGCAAACAAAACCTTAGCAGTCCCTTCAGCTAACATCATGGTCCACGTGAAATACTGAATCCTTGCCTCAGCTCACTAATAAGCAAAGGACATCACAGTCCCCTTGTACCGGAGGGCCTGGCTGTTGGACTAAGACAAGAAAAGACACAGAAGCATAAAGACTGAAAAGGAAGGAGTAAAACTCTTTTTTAACAAATAACATGATCCGTGTAGAAAAGTTGGAGGAGTCTGCAAAGCCATGCTAGAACGAGAAAGCTCACAAGACTGATAAACACCAAACAAAGGGGCTGCTGTGTGCTAGCAGCTGACAAGTGGGAAATGAGTCTGAAAAACAATTCCATCAGCAATTCTGAGGAAACCGTAAAATATCTGTGACTACATTTTTAGTAGATGTGGAAGCCTGTTTTACCTAAGTCTACAGAATTGTTGAGAGAAATTTAAAAAGACCTAAATGAATAGAGAGAGACCCCACGTTCATGGGCTCAGCATCACTATGATGTCAATTTTCCCTAGATTGATCTACGGATTCAATGCAGTACCAAACAAAATGCAAATAGGCTTTTTGAGCAAACCTACCGGCTGATTCTAAACTTTGTATGGAAATGGCAAAAGGCCTAGAATAGACAAAACAGTTTTGCACGAGAACAGCTTAGAGGCCCTACCCTTCCTGTTTCCAAGGCCCACTGCAGTCGAGAGCGCGCAGTGTTGACAGGCGCCTGGACGTGTGGACCCACGGAGCAGGACAGATGGTCCAGAAATAAACCCACTAGTGTGCGTTCAGGTGGGTTTCTGACAAAGCCGTGGAGCTAATTGTGAAGAAAGGCCAGTCTCTGCAGAAGCAGCGCTGAAACAATGCGGGATTCCTTTGCAAACAAGCAAACACATGAATGTCTGCTCTAGACTCACACCTTCTATAAAGCTCAGTAACAGACCTACTGGAAAAGAGAAAAATATAAAATTTCAAGAAGAAAGCATAAGAGAAAAATCTTTGTGACTTTGGCTTAGGCAGAAATTTCTTACATAAGTGACAAAAATGTGTGAGCCTTAAAAGAAAAAAATGATCGATTCGACTTCATCAACAAAAAATTTTGTTCATAAGACACTGTTAAAAAAAAAAAAGAAGAAAATAAAAAAGGCAAGGCTGAGAGAATATATTTGCAGACCATTGGTCTGATAAAGCCTTATGCCCAGTAAAGAACTCTTACAATCCAAGGATAAGTACACAGACCACCTGATTTTAAAAACAGACAACAGATCTGAGCAGACACTTTACCAGAGAAGAGATGCAGATGGCAAGTAAGCGCCTGAAAAGATGCGCTCTACAAAGAGCTGACCGACAGGGTGAAACCGAACTCAGGGGCGAGGCCGCCAGGCGCCCGCTTGAGCATCCTGGACTGAACACGGCAGGTGCCGGGAGGCCAGGGAGGAGCCAGGACCCTAGCCCGCCCCCGGTGGGCTGCTGCTGGTGGGGCAGCTGGAAGACAGTCGGGCTGTTTCCTACGATTAAACGCGCATCGCCCCTGTGACCCAGCAATCCCGCTCCTTGGCGTTTGCCCAGAGAAGCAGAGACGTCGGTTCACATGCGCGGGTGGCCCAATCTGCAGGAGCCCAGACAAGAGGCCTCTCAACACCCGTCAGCAAGCGAATGGACTCGGAGGCCAGGCCGTCCGTCCAGGGACACCGAGGTTCTCGGCCACGAGGAGGAGTCTCACAACCTCTGTGGAGTATGAACAGCCAGGCACAAGTCATATGATTTCATTTATATAAACAGAAGTGTGAACTGGTATATGGGACCACAAGCGCATCAGGGGTTCCTGGGCCCAGGGCTGGGCTGGGGCTGCAAAGGACCATGCCACAGTCAGAACCCAGGGAACCACCCGGTCCCGGGCAGTGCTCAGCCAGCGTCAACCACGTCGCAGCGAAACCGAGGGGAAAGCCTGGCAAATGACCAACAGGAGCTGGTGTGCAAAGTGTCTTCCCCAGCCATCGCCCGGTCAGGTTACAGATACTGAAAAGATGGCCAGATCCACAACTTTGTAAAGCTGAGTTTTAGAAATACGTACTTAATTAACCCTTAAGTTGAAGAGGAAATAAAAGCTGAAATTGTGAAAACTCTTAGAAAGCAAAGACAAATAAGCACTTTCTGTCTAAACTTGGGATCCGTGGCTAAAACTGGTTTTGGAGGAAAAACTATAACCTTTAATTTTAAAGATGAAAAAGAGAAAGTTTAGGAACTTCATTATTACCTTTAAATAATTAAAACAATAAACAACCCAAAACAAGGCAGAGAGGATTAATAAAAACAATAGCTGTATCTACTGAAGAAAACAGACAAGGTGAGTAGATAAACCTGCTCCCGTGAAATCAGCAGCGCACACAGGCCTCCTGCAAATGGCCAGCGTTGCTTTGAAGGGTTGACCGAGTCTCGGAGGAAATAAACCAAGGAGTATTGCACCATAAAAAGAGATGGAATTCTCTCCCTCCCCTCACCCACCTCTTTTGCCAGTGATGTGATCATGTAAGTGAGTGTTAGTCACTCAGTCATGCTCGACTCTTTGCAACCCCATGGACTGCAGCCCACCAGGCTCCCCTGTCCATGAGATTTTCCAGGCAAGGATACTGGAGTGGGTTGCCATTTCCTTCTCCAGAGGCTCTCCCCAACCCACGGATCGAACCCGGGTCTCCGGTACTGCAGGCAGATTCTTTACCAACTGGGCTACAAGGGAAGCCCAAAGAAACTCATGACATGCCAGTGAAAACCCACCAAAACTAATCACAGAAAGTGGCAGGATGGTAAGTGCAGTATTTATGGATAAAAATTAATTTAAAACTTCACCTTGTGTATCAGAAACAAGCTGGAAGCATCAGTGGAGACAGTGGTCCACTTACAGTAATTATATAAACATAAAAAGCACCCAGGAGTACGCTCAACTCTATGGTGGGCTTCCCTGGTGGAGCAGTAGGTAAGAACCCGCCTGCCGATGCAGGAGACATGGGTTTGATCCCCAATCCCAGAAGATCCCACAGGCCACAGAGCAACTCAGCCTGAGAGCCACCATGAGCAGCCGCCACGGGAGCCGCCACGGGAGCCGCCACGAGGAGCCGCCACGAGCAGCCGCCACGGGGGCCGCCACGAGCAGACGCCACGGGAGCCGCCACGAGCAGCCCGTGTGCTGCAGGGACGAGGCGCCCCCACTTGCTGCAGCTGGAGAAGCTCACACATCACAGGAGACCCAGCCCAGCCAAAGACAGACAAACAAAGATTAAAAGAAAAGGAAACCTAGGGCTCCTGCTCCTCCCTAAAAGTGACGCTCTGCACAGACGCTCGAGACCCTGGGGGCCCAGGGAAGGCGCGTCAGGAAGGGCCAGCTCCTCCCACGTCAGCGCAGGACCGTGTGCAGCCTGTTCACGCTGCCACGGAAACGCCGCAGTCTTCCTCCCTTGGGGGTCGGCACAAAGTTAAGCTTCGTGCAGCAGATCGGACGTCAGAGGAGAGCTGATCCAGGTCCCTTTAGGATAGAAACTGTCTCTGCCGTGGTCCCAGGGACAGCAAGGCGGTCACTGACTGGAGACGCTTTAAGTGGGGAGCCCAGGAAGGTGCCCCAGGGTCTGTGGGAGGCGTGCTCCTGGCGGCACAGGCCAATAGGCACACTCTTAAGCCCCTTCAGGGCCCGCCCACCCGTCCACCCACTGGCCTCCTCCCACCTCCTCCCAACAAGCCATATCCCTCCCTGGGGAGCCACTGCCCATGGCTGCTGACTGGCCGCTTTGTTTCGGCTGCGGCCCCAGCAGACGGTGGGACACGAGGCTCCATCTCGGGAGAATGGCCACGCAGGCCCGGTGCCCCATGTCAGGGGTCCCAGGGGCCTGCGAGCGGGAGGAGCGCCATGCATTACGAGGGCCCGGTGCAGACGAGGAGAAAAAGGCCTACGTGTGGCTTTAGACACTTCTTCATTGATTGTCTAAAGATAGAAAAAGAAAGGCAAGTTATAAACCAGGTTCATACCAAACCAAAATCCTCAACAAACAAACAAAAACCAGCCCATGTTTTTTCCAGACTCTCATGGAATGTTCACCAAGGGCAGCCAGATGTTCGTCCGCATCATGACGAGCAGCCGCCTCACACAACTGGAGCGGCCCTCACTTAAAACACACACCAAACCCGAACCGTCCCAGGAAGCAGCGAGCGCTGGCCGGGACCTGGAGCACCTGGGCCTGTGCGCTGTTGAGGGCGCGTGAAGCGGAGCAGCTGCTGGAGACTAGTGCGGAGCGTCCTCAGAGATTAAACTCAGAACTGCCACAGGGCGCAGCAAAGCCACTTCCGGGTATAAACCCAGAAGAGCTGCAGGCAGGAGACGCGCGCGCCCCGTGCTCACAGCAGCAGCGTCACTGCAACCAAAGGCGGACACAACGGAGCGCCCACCCGCAGGTGAGGGGCAAACGCGACGCGGCCCACCCGCACGTTGGACACTGCTCACCCCTGAACGGGGATGAGATTCCACCGCACGTCACAGCACAACGCACTGAGGACACCACGCTGAAGGACACGTACCAGATACGACAGACAGCCTTGCCCGATTCCACTTATACAAGGGCCCTAAAGCAGGCAAACTCAGAGACAGAAAGGAGAGGGGTGCCAGGGGCCGGCGGCCAGGGAGTCAGCGTTTAGTGGGGACAGGGCTCAGTCTGGGAAGACGGAGAAGTTCTGGAGTGGATGGCTGTGGTGGCTGCTTGGCAACGGGAATGTAGGTAACGCCACTGAAGTGTGCGCTTAGGAATAGCTAAAATGGCAGATTTTATGCGGTGCATGTTTTATCACGATAAAAAAAGGGAAGTATAAATTTAAACTGATTCATAATCCAACATCTCAAAAGGAATATCAGGCTGCAGAAGCAACCTGAACACAATTTCAGAGTATTAACAGGAATGACACCGAGCGTCTGAAGGCCTTGGGCAAACAGCAGGAGCAGCAGGGAACCTGGGAGCAGGGCCCCCCACCCTGCAGCTAAGCAAGCCCCACCCTGCAGACCCCCAGCCTGCAGACCCCCTATCCTGCAGACCCCCCAGCCTGCAGCTAAGCCCCAGCCTGCAGACCCCCCAGCCTGCAGACCCCCCAGCCTGCAGATCCCCCAACCCTGCAGATTCCCCCAAACCTGCAGACCCCCAACCCTGAAGACAAACCCCACCCTGCAGACCCCCCAGCCTGCAGACCCCACCACCCTGCAGACCCCCCAGCCTGCAGACCCCCCAGCCTGCAGACCCCCCAACCCTGAAGACCCCCCCAGCCTGCAGACCCCCCACCCTGCAGACCCCCCACCCTGCAGACCCCCAACCCTGAAGACAACCCCCACCCTGCAGACCCCCCCACCCTGCAGACCCCCCACCCTGAAGACAACCCCACCCTGAAGACCCCCCACCCTGCAGACCCCCAACCCTGAAGACAACCCCCACCCTGCAGAGCCCCCCACCCTGCAGACCCCCCCACCCTGCAGACCCCCCAACCCTGAAGACAACCCCCACCCTGCAGACCCACGCGCTCAGAACCCTCCCCCACCGCACATGCAGCTCTTTTTAACGGCGCAAGCGCAGGTGAAGTCACAGCCCCTGTGTTCTGGGAGCTGGAGGGTAAGGTGGGGTCTAGCGAGGGCAGCCCCCTGCACCCACCCCTGGACTGCGGCTGAGGGGCAGGCAAGGGACAGCAAGTCCCTGCCCTGAGGACGTGGAGCTTCAGATGCGGGTGTGGCCGTGGCCGGGTGGGCTGCCGGGAGCGAGGAGGCAGGGAAAGGGCAGAGACCTGGGAGAAAGGCTGCAGCTGGGAGGACGTTAGAATGGTCAAATGATACCTTTACCCTCTATGCCCGCACACGTGAAAACCTGAGTGAAGCAGTTTCTTCAAGAAATGTCAAAATCTGAGAACCATGTCTAAGAATTCACAGATGGATTCTTTCAGTCAAGAAGCAGATCATTCCGACGATATTTGGGCTGTTCTTGGAAGGGAAAAAGAAAAAAGAGGGAAATCCTCCTGGTTATTTTTGTGAAATCAGCACGAGAATGACGC
Organism: Budorcas taxicolor; assembly: GCF_023091745.1. Lineage (NCBI taxonomy): Eukaryota > Metazoa > Chordata > Mammalia > Artiodactyla > Bovidae > Budorcas > Budorcas taxicolor. Next base: position 117,193,834 of record NC_068915.1, on the reverse strand, counting down.
CAAACACATTCGGCTGAGTGGGGCCAAGCTCCCACACAAACAGCTGAGAGACAGGAGCCAAGTTTGGCACTTCTCACAGGATTCTGCAGGAAGGGCTCATCTTGGGGAGTAAAAGGCGGTCCGACCAGTGTAGGCGTGTGCGGATGCTGTCCGGACCCCCGTGCTAACAGAGCAGCAGGGATATTGGGCTGTCCCCAGGCGCTCCCACCCCAGACGTGGGGTCCTGGCACCAACCCTCCTGGGCTGAAGGGCCTCCTCCCTGCAGCCGCGAGGACATGGGGCTGAAGCTCCCGCTGTGCCCATCACTGCCCGCTCCCTGGGCCTGCCTGGAGCCCGGTCAGGAGCTCGGGCGCCTCGGTCCACATGAATGCTGTCCCAGTGGCAGCCATCCTCAGTGACACAGAGCTTCAACACAGCTGAATGGGGGTGCAGTGAGCATGCTCCAAAGCACGAACTCTGACGGACACGTCCATGAACGCATCACACAGTCAGGAAGCAACACACGTCCGCCCCCTCAGCTTCCGGGTGGCCCCAGGTAAGTCCTCTCAGCACGCCACCCACGGGTGAGCAGACAGCGGACTCCTTTCTCTGCCTGCCCACCTCCACGTGTCGCCCAGAGCCCACAGAGAGGCAGCCGCAGGACAGGCGGCGATCGTGGGGAGGGGCGGGCCGCCAGGGGGACGCTTTGCTGGCCGCCCGCCCTTCCTCACCCTCCCGGGCGGCGAGGACGAGCGAGGGCGCGTCCCGCCGGCAGGTGGCAGGCACGAGGGCGCCTCCATTTGCGGGCGCCTGCCCTCCGTGTCTCACGAGCGCACACCAGGAGTGGGCGCTGAGCGGTACTGGCAAGCGGAGGTCTGCTTTCCCGGAACTGCAGACTGTTCTCCACAGCAGCTGTGTGACGTGACTCGCCCGCCAGTGTGTCCGGGGGCTCCCACTTCTCTGTGTGCCCACCAACACGGCTCCCGCCTGTCCCTGTGGTTCCAATACCCCCCGGGGCCGTGACGCGGCCACTGCGCTTCCCTCCTGACCACAGACGTGAGCATCTCCTCACGCACTTGTGCCTTATTTGGTGGAATCCCTAGTGAAACCGCTTGCATGCCTTCAAAAATAGACTTTCCACTTTGGAACAGACTTAGGCTTACAGAAAAGCGATGGGGCAGCGCACAGAGCCCCAGCAGGGACGACGGCTCCCTTCACACGGGCTAGACTGGCCCGCCTGCCACGCCGACAGACGGCAGCAACTGGCTTCTGAGACGCCCACCCGAGGCCCGCTTTCTGGGCCAGGATCCCGTCCAGGGCCGTATGCGGCAGCCATCGCGTCTCCTCAGGCACCTCTAGGCCGGGCTCCTCAGCTGCTCAGCAGCGTCCGACTCCGGGACCCTGTGCACCACAGCACGCCAGGCTCCCCTGCCTCCAGTGTCTCCCAGAGTGTGTGCAAACTCATGTCCATTGCACCAGTGATGCCGTCCAACCATCTCCTCATGCTCTGTCACCCCCTTCTCCTCCCGCCTTCAATCTTTCCCAGCATCAGGGTCTTTTCTAATGAGTCAGTTCTTCCCATCCGGTGGCCAAAGTATTGGAGCTTCTGCTTCAGCATCAGTCCCTCCAACGAGTACTCAGGACTGGTCTCCTTTAGGATGGACTGGCTGGATCTCCTTGCCGTCCAAGGGACTCTCACGTCTCCTCCAACACCACAGTTCAAAAGCCTCAATTCTTTGGCGCTCAGCTTTCTTTATAGTCCAACTCTCACATCCATATATGACTACTGGACAAACCACGGCCTTGATTAGATGGACCTTTGTGGGCAAAGTAATGTCTCTGCTTTGTAATATGCTGTTTGTCATAGCTTTTCTTCAAAAGGAGCAAGTCTCCATTTCGTGGCTGCGGCCATCGTCTGCAGTGATTCTGGAGCCCAAGAAAATAGTCTCTCACTGTTCCCACTGTTTCCCCATCTATTTGCCGTGGGACTGGATGGGACTGGATGCCATGAGCTTAGCTTTTTGAATGTTTAATTTTAAGTCAGCTTTTTCTCTCTCCTCTTTAACCCTCATCACGAGGCTCTTTTGTTCCTCTTCGCTTTCTACCATAAGGGTGGTGTATCTGCATATCTGAGGTTGTTGATGTTTCTTCCAGCAATCTTGACTCCAGCTTGTGATTCCTCTAGGCTGGCAATTCGTATGATGTCCTCTGCATAGAAGTTAAATAAGCAGGGTGACAGTATACAGCCTAGACGTCCTCCTTTCCCAATTTGGAACCAGTCCATTGTTCCAACCAGTTCTAACTGGGCTTCTTGACGTGCATGCAGGTTTTTCAAGAGACAGGCGAGGTGGTCTGATATTTCATCCCTTTAAGAATTCCCCACAGTCTGTTGCAGCCCAAACAGTCGAAGGCGCTAGCACAGTCAGTGGCGCAGAGGCGGGTGTTTTTCGGGAGCCCCTCTGCTCTCTCCGTGACCCAGTGGGTGCTGGCAATATGATGCCTGGCTCCTCTGCTGTTTCTCAGTCCAGCTTGAACATCTGGAAGTCCGCAGCTCACATACTGCTGAAGCCTAACTTGAAGGGTTTCGAGAATTACTTTGCTAGCGTGTGGAATGAGCACAATTGTGCGGGAGTTTGAGCATTCTTTGGCATTGCCTTTCTTTGGGACTGGAATGAAAACTGACCTTTTCCAGTCCTGTGGCCACTGCTGAGTGTTCCAAATTTGCTGGCATATTGAGTGCAGCACTTTCACAGCATCATCTTTTAGGATTTGAAACAGCTCAGCTGGAATTCCATCACCTCCGCTAGCTTTGTTCGTAGTGATGCTTCCGAAGGCCCACTTGACTTCCTACTCAAGGATGTCTGGCTCTAGGTGAGTGACCACACCATCGTGGCCATCCTGTGATTTAGGCCTTTCCGGTATATTTCTTACCACCTCTTCTTAATCTCTTCTGCTTACATTAGGTCCTTACTCTTTCTGTCCTTTATTGTGACCACCTTGCATGGAATGTTTCCTTGATGTCTTCAATTTTCTCGAAGAGCTCTCTAGTCCTTCCCATTCTATTTCATTCCTTTATTTCTTTGCACTGTTGATTCAAGAAGGCCTTCTTACCTCCTCTTGCTATTTCCTGGAATTCTGTATTCAGATGAATATATCTTTCCTTCCCTCCTTTGCCTTTCATTTCTCTTCTTTTCTCAGCTATTTACAAGGCCTCCTCAGACAGCCGCTTTGCCTGCTTTCATTCTTTCTCTTTGGGCTGGTTTTGGCCACTGTCTCCTTTACAGGCTTACACACTTCTGTCCACAGTTCTTCGGGCCATCCGATCTGATCCCTTGAATCTATTCTCCACCTTCACTGTATAATCCTATGGAGTTTGATTTAGGTCGTACCTGAATGGCCTAGTGGTTTCCCCTGTTTCCTTCCATTTCAGCCTGAATTTTGCAATGAGGAGCTCATGAGCTGAGACACAGTCAGCTCCAGGTCTTGTTTTTGTTGACTATATAAACTTCTCCATCTTCAGCTATGAAGAGCACATCATTCAGACTTCGGTACTGACCACCTGGCAATGTCCGTGTGCAGAGTCGCCTCTTGGGTTGTTAGAAAATGGTATTTGCTATGACCAGCATGTTCTCTTGACAAAGCTCTGTTAGCCTTTGACCTGCTTCATTTTATACTCCCGGGCCAAGCTTGCCTATCATTCCAGGCATCTCGACTTTCTGCTTTTGCATCCCAACCCCGTACGATGAAAAAGACACCTCTTTTTCAGTGTTAATTTAGAAGATGTTGTAGGTCTTCATGCATGCATGCATGCTAAGTCACTTCAGTCATGTCGCTCTTTGAGACCCCATGGGCTATGGCCTGTCAGGCTCCTCTGTCCACTGGGGGAAATGTGTAGGTCTTCATAGAACCATTCAACTTCAGCTTCTTCAGCATCAATGGTTGGGGCATAGCCTTGGATTACTGTGATGTTGAATGGTTTGCCTTGGAAACAAACTGAGATCATTCTGTCATTTCTGAGGCTGCACCCAAGCACTGCGTTTCAGACTCTTGCTGACTGTGAGGGCTACTCCATTTCTTCTAAGGGATTCTTGCTCACAGGAGTAGGTGTTAATATAATGGTCACCTGAGTTAAATTTGCTTATTCCCACCCATTTTAGTTCACTGACTCCTAAAATGTCAGCGTCCACTCTCGTCATCTCCTGCCTGACCATGTCCAGTTTATCTTGACTCATGGACCTGAGATGGCTTTCCTGGCAGTTCACATGGTAAAGAACCTGCCTGCAGTGCAGGAGACGCACGTTCAATCCTTGGTCAGGAAGATCCCTGGAGAAGGGAATGGCTACCCACTCGTGTTCCTGCCCGGAGAATCCCATGGACAGAGGAGGCGAGCCTGGCGGGCCACAGTCCATGGGGTCCCAAAGAGCTGGACACGACCGAGCCACTGAACGTGCACACACACGGCCCTGACATTCCAGTTCTTATGTGCAGACAGGATGCAGAAGGCTGTGCACTCACCTTCTCCTGCGAGAACTCCACAAGTGCCCCTCGCCGCTGGACAGCTGTCGGCAGGGAAATGCCGGATCCCACCAGAAAGGAACCCCACATCCAAGGGCAAAGGAGAAGCCCCAGCAAGGAACCCCACATCCAAGGGCAAAGGAGAAGCCCCAGCAAGAAACCCCACATCCAAGGGCAAAGGAGAAGCCCCAGCAAGACGATAGGAGGGATGAATCGCATTAAGAGTCAAACTCCATACCCACCAGGGATGCTCGGAGGGCTCAAACAAACCCTGTGGGCACCAGGGCCCAGAGACCCACCCAGAGCCTGAGCCAGAACAGTGTCTAGTGTCTCCTGCAGAGCATGGTCAGCAGTGGCCTGCCGCAGGGGCAGGGCTCTGGGTGCAGCAGGCCCGCGTATGGCACAAGCCCTCTTGGAAGAGGTCGCCATAAACTCCACCACAGAGCCGCCAGAACTTACACAGCACGGGGAAACCGACTCTTGGAGGGCACAAACAAAACCCTGTGTGCACCAGGACCCAGGAGAAAGGAGCAGTGACCCCACAAGCGCCTGACCCAGACTTGCCTGTGAGTGTCCGGGAGTCTCCGGCGGAGGCGTGGGCCAGCGGGGGCCTGCTGCAGGGTCGGGGTCACTGGGTGCAGCAGTGTGTGCGTGGGACCATTTGAAGGAGGCTGCCATTATCCTCATCACCTCCACCATAGTTTGGCCTCAGGTCAAACAACAGGGAGGGAACACAGCCCCTCATCAACACATCAACAGAAAATTGGACTAAAGATTTACTGAGCACGGCCCCGCCCACCAGAACAAGACCCAGTTTCCCCCTCAGTCAGTCTCTTCCACCAGGAAGCTTCCACAAGCCTCTTACCCTTCTCCATCAGAGGGCAGAGAGAATAAAACCACAATCACAGAAAACTAACCAACTGACCACACGGACCACAGCCTTGTCTAATTCAGTGAAACTATGAGCCGTGCCGTGTGGGGCCACCCGAGACAGACGGGTCACGGTGGAGAGTTCTGACAAACATGGGCCCCTGGAGAAGGGAATGGCAAACCACTTCAGTATTCTTGCCTTGAGAACCCCATGGACAGTATGAAGAGGCAAAAAGACCACTCAGGTGTGACCTAAATCAAATCCCTCACAATTATACAGTGGAAGTGAGAAATAGATTCAAGAGATTAGATCTGACAGACAGAGTGCCTGAAGAACTATGGACGGAGGTTCACGACATTGTGCAGGAGGCAGGGATCAAGACCATCCCCAAGAAAAACAAATGCAAAAGGGCAAAATGGTTGTCTAAGGAGGACTTAAAAATAGCTGAGAAAAGAGAAGCTAAAAGCAAAGGAGAAAAGGAAAGGTATTCTCATCTGAATGCAGAGTTCCATAGAACAGCAAGAAGAGATAAGAAAGCCTTCCTCAGCGATCATTGCAAAGAAAAAGAGGAAAACAACAGAATGGGAAAGACTAGAGATGTCTTCAGGAAAATCAGAGATACCAAGGGAAAAGTTCATGCAAAGAAGGGCTTGATAAAGGACAGAAATGGTATGGACCTAACCGAAGCAGAAGATATTAAGAAGAGGTGACAAGAATACACAGAAGAACTATACAAAAAAAATCTTCATGACCCAGATAACCATGATGGTGTGATCACTCACCTAGAGCCAGACATCCTGGAATGTGAAGTCAAGTGGGCCTTAGGAAGCATCACTGCAAACAAAGCTAGTGGAGGTGATGGAGTTCCAGTTGAGCTGTTTCAAATCCTGAAAGATGATGCTGTGAAAGTGCTGCACTCAATATGCCAGCAAATTGGGAAAACTCAGCAGTGGCCACAGGACTGGAAAAGGTCAGTTTTCATTCCAATCCCAAAGAAAGGCAATGCCAAAGAATGCTCAAACTACCGCACTCAGCTCACACACTAGCAAAGTAATGCTCAAAATTCTCCAAGCCAGGCTTCAATAGGACATGAACCGTGAACTTCCAGATGTTCAAGCTGGATTTTAAAAAGGCAGAGGAACCAGAGATCAAATTGCCAACATCTGCTGGACCATAGAAAAAGCAAGAGAGTTTCAGAAAAACATTTCTGCTTTATTGACTATGCCAAAGCCTTTGACTGTGTAGATCAAAACAAAATGTGGAAAATTCTTCAAGAGTTAGGAATACTAGACCAACTGACCTGCCTCCTGAGAAATCTGTATGCAGGTCAAGAAGCAACAATTAGAACTGGACATGGAACAACAGACTGGTTCCAAATTGGGAAAGTACATCAAGGCTGTATACTGTCACCCTGCTTATTTAACTTATATGCAGAGTATAGCATGTGAAATGCTGGGCTGGATGAAGCACAAGCTGGAATCAAGATTGCCAGGAGAAATATCAGTAACCTCAAATATGGGGATGACACCACCTTTATGGCAGAAAGTGAAGAGGAACTAAAGAACCTCTTGATGAAAGTGAAAGAGGAGAGTGAAAAAGCTGGCTTGAAACTCAACATTCAGAAAACTAAGATCATGGCAGCCAGTCCCATCACTTCATGGCAATTAGATGGGGAAACAGTGGAAACAGTGTCAGACTTTAATTTTGGGGGCTCCAAAATCACTGCAGATGGTGACTGCAGCCATGAAATTAAAAGACACTTACTCCTTGGAAGAAAAACTATGACAAACCTAGACAGCATATTAAAAAGCAGAGACATTACTTTGCCAACTAAGGTCCGTCTAGTCAAAGCTATGGTTTTTTTGTCAGTCATGTATGGATATGAGAGTTATACTATAAAGAAAGTTGAGCGCTGAAGAATTGACACTTTTGAACTGTGGTGTTGGAGGAGACTTGAGAGTCCCTTGGACTGCAAGGAGATCCAACCAGTCCATCCTAATGGAGATCAGTCCTGAATATTCATTGGAAGGACTGATGCTGAAGCTAAAGCTCCAATATTTTGGCCACCTGGTGCAAAGAGTTGACTCATTAGAAAAGACCCTGATGCTGGAAAAGATTGAAGGCAGGAGGAGAAAGGGGCGACAGAAAATGAGATGGCTGGATGGCATCACTGACTCAATGGACATGACTTTGAGCAAGCTCTGGGTGTTGGTGATGGACAGGGAGGCCTGGCATGCTGCAGTCCATGGGTCACAAAGAGTCGGACACGACTGAACGTTGGAACTGAACTGAACTGATGCAATCCTGCTCTTCACAGCACTGAAGTTTACTTTCGCCAGCAGACACACCCACGTCGAGTGTCGTTTCTGCTTTGGCCTCTCCATTCTTTTTGAGCTGGTAGTAATTTCCCTCTGCACTTCCCCAGTAGCTTATTGAACACTTTCTGACCTGGGGGGGTTTGTCGTCCAGTGTCGTATCTTTCTGCCTTTTCCTACTCTTCAGGGGGCTCTCCCGGCAAGAACACTGGAGTGCCTTGCCACCCTCCTCCAGCGGACCACGTTTTGTCCGAGCTCTTCACTACTCCTGTCTGTCTTGGGTGGCCCTGCACGGTATGGCTGATGGCTTCACTGAGTTATGCAAGCCCCTTCACCAGGACGAGGCTGCGATCCACAACGGGGCTGCGACCATTTCTCAAGCTTTCCTTTTCTTGACGACCTGCTCAGCTTTGAGGAGCGCTTTTCAGGAAGTCTGTGTATCTCTCAGTCAGGATTTGCCTGATGCCCTCCTCTTGATTATGCTGGGTGCCGGGTTCGGGCAGCAGGACCCCAGAGGGTGGGGCGCCTTCTCATTCCCCCCTGCCCCAGCCGGGCCACGCTCTTGAAGAGACGGTCCCCTTGCTGTCCTGGCTGGCCGCCCTGGAGCTGAGGGCTTTGGCGCATCTCTTTCTTTTTTAAATAATTGAATTTATTTACATGCAGTTATGGCTGTGCTGGGTCTTTGTTGCTACGCAGGCTCTTCTGGAGTCGTGACAAGCTTGGGGTGTGCTCCAGCTGCGGCATGCACTCTTGTTGAGCACCTGCTCCGGGGAACAGGCTCGGGAGTCGTGGGGCAGGGACTGTGCTGCTCTGCTGCTCGTGGGTCTGTGTGACCCAGGGGTCAGCCCTGTGTCCCCTGCGCTGGCAGGCAGGTTCTTACCAACTGAGCCACCAGGGGAGCCTTGCCCATTTCTTAATTGGACTGTTGAGCACCTTATTATTAAATGGCAACTGTCCTTTATGTATTCTGGATACAAGTCTGATCTTATTGATCTTCTTAACTGTCTTGTTTCAGCCCCACCCCTCATTTCAGTAATTTCCATCCTGATCTTTATTCCACTGTGGACTGGACTCTTAACGTTTACTAAGGCTGCTCCTGTGGCTGAGAATAAGGTCTACTTCAGCAAACAGTCTGAGAGTGAGAACCACCCTGAGTGTCTGCACAGTCAGTTGGCTGTGTCGGTTGGCAGTTTGCTCCAGTTTGTAGGTCCTTCTGATGTTATCACCAGAATTTGTGGGTCGTCTGTTTCACCTTTAAGCGCCACCTGTGTTTGCTCGCATGTCTTGAAACTTTCTATGAGTAGAAATGGTCAGGACTCATCGTAAGTAGAAGCAGTCAGGACTGCTACGTCCGCTTGGTTAACTGGTTCCTTCTCACTGGGAAAGAACCATCTTCCCCTTGGTCCTAATCTCTGCTCTGAAATCTACTCTGTCTGACATTAATGTGGCCCCTCCAGGCTTCTTTGGATTAATATTAACATGACTTGTCTCGTTCCTCCTTTGTAATGTTCCTTTATTTGTGTCTTTATATTTCAGGCGTGTTTCTTACAGGCGTGATAAAGTTGGGTCTTGATTTTCTACCAAATCCAACATCTGCACCTTTTATGAGAATGTCCCCAGAAAAAACTACCCATCACGGAGCCTCCATCAGAGTAAGAAGTGGACGGCCTCAGCTCTGGTTGTGGGGAAATTATCCTCAGACTAAACCTTGCTCTGATCCCACCAAACAAAGTTCGGACAAGACAGGAAAGAGTAAACCTTTGTCTAAATAATGCGACTCCAGACTGAACAAAACGAGTGTATTTAGGGGAACAGGGCCGTGCGGCAGCACCAGGGTGAGCGGGCTCATCATGGGCGGCATCTGTGAGAGGTCCCCAGGCCGGCAAAGGCCTGGCAGGCAGCTCCCAGGAGAAGGGAGCCGCTCCGCAGCCGGGCGGGATGGCCACAGAGACCGGGGCAGGGAGGGCGCGCAGAGCGTGGGAGAGGCAGATGGGGCGGTAACAGAAAGTACACCTGGAGTGAGTAAGCCACAAACGGCGGCAAGCACTGGCTATTCAGAAGTGTGGCTGGGTGGACAAAGAGTGTTAAATCACACTAAGACTCCAGAATGTCATTAGAGATGAGATCAGCTTTAGCCCTGGAACCACCCACGCCGGGAAGCGTGCCCGGCTGGGGTGCAGACTTGCCGGATCTGCATAGAGGGCAGTTTGGAGATTTGACAGACCAGCCCCGCACACGCTTCGTGCTGCGTTCCTGACAACAGGGATTGCGTGGTTTCCTGAAGGCCGGCTCTGCAGCCTCCGCACTGCCGCCAGCGCCCCAGCAGCCTGGAAGACAGAGCCCCGAGCGGCTTCGCTCCGCGTGGCTCCTCTCGCGGCCGCACGTTTAGTCTGTTTACTGGATTGTGTCTGTCTGTTTCTGACACTGGAACCCACACTTTGTCAGACAGAGACCGTCTGTCTGTGTCCAGCTCACGGGACCCACTCAGTGAACACACAACATACCGGATGACGGGGTGACATCCCTAACTTACAGTGTAGGGGCGCCCGCAACGTTGTTTATAAGAGTGGAGAGCCCAGGTGTGAGATGGCACTGGTTAAGTCAGTGGTGGTGAGTTCATACACGCCCCCTACACTCGAATGAGTTCTGTTCCAAGGGCGCGTCCATGAGCCTGCAGGGTTAGCCTGGGTGCCCAGCTAGCACAGTTGGTATACAGCCACGTATCGTTGCTGGTCTTTAGTAGCTCAGTCGTGTCCGACTCCTCGCGACACCCTGGACTGTAACCCCCAGGCTCCTCTGTTTATGGGACTCTCCAGGCAGGAACACTGGAGCAGGTGGCCATTTCCTTCTCCAATAGCACCATATAACAGGGTTATAACATTAGTCACACAAATACATAGAAGCAAACGCACACGATACAGAAAGCACTGTGACTCTCACAGTGCAGTCCCTTGAAAAGGATGGTAGTGCAGGCCAGCAGCTGCCACCCGGGGGCTGGCATCGTGCGAGAAGGGCTGCTGACGCAGAGGGGCGGTCCTGCTGAAGGGCCATCAGCAACAGGCGCGGCGGGCAGGCTGCAGCCTTGCACGCGCCGGAGGCTGACGGAGCCCACGTCCGTGTCTCTGAAAGCTCACCACCTAAGGGACGTACGGTACCAGCCATCCCAGCGTCAGGGCCGCACACCTGCGGCGCTCGTGCCGGACCTCGCCACACTGCTTGTCCTCACACCACCGCACCTCGCAGCCCTGTGACCCTCAAACTGAGGGCCTGTGGCGACCCTGCACTGAGCCTAACCCTAACCTGACACCCTAACCCTAAACCTAACCCTAACCCAACACCCTAACCCTAACCTGACACCCTAACCTGACACCCTAACCCTAAACCTAACCCTAACCTGACACCCTAACCCTAACCTGACACCCTAACCCGACACCCCAACCCGACACCCTGACCCTGTCGGAGCCGTGCTGCCGGCAGCGTTTACCCGCTTCCCGCCTCGCACCGCATCTGGCGATTCTCACCTCTCAGCCCCTCCACCAGTAAGAAGACTGCGTCCCTGAAGGCGGCGATGAGTTTCTACCGTACAGCTTCTAACCCAGATAGAAACACTGTCTTTTTTAGACAAAGCACTGTTGCACACTCAGGAGACCACATCGCAGTGTGAGCGTGCCTCTGTGTGCCCTGGGAACCCAGAGAATGCGCTCGGCCACTCTGTTGCGGCGCTGCCTTTACTGTGGGGGTCTGGAACCGGCCCCACACCGCCTCCGAGGCCTGCCTGCACTGGTCTTCCCAGCACACTCGCTCCAGCCACCCTGCGTTTCACATCCCATCCAGGTGCTCTAATCCCGGGTGTCTGGAAGCCAGTCGTCCTAACAGCTGACGGTACCGAGTTATAGTTGAACAGGCTGGATGGAACACCCGTGCTTGTCTACACCACTTCCACAACCCCAAATGGGAGCAAAAGGCAAAGCTGTAATTCCACGAGGGCAAACAGGGCAGGAGCAGAGAGAGCAAGGTGACTGAGACTCCCGGCTCGGGACAACGGGACAGAAGCGCAGGTGGGGGCAGTGGGGGGTCAGCAAGGAGGCAGAGGAGCCCTGCCCAGGGCACCCGCAGCGGGGGTGGGGTCGAAGGTGACTGAGGCAAGGTCCCGAGGGCGAGAAATTTCACAGTGCCAGGTCAAAAAGGAAACCGAGAGCCTCCAGAGAGAAAAGCACTCAGGTCACGGAAAAGCAGCTACGAGCGAGGGCCTTGTGGGCCACCAGCAGCTTCAGAACCGCAGCAGACACAAGGCTGCGGAACCCAGGGAGGGAGTCCTTTAGAATCCGCAGCCTTGTACCCAGCCCACCTGGCAGCTGTGCACGAAGGCAGAATGGAGACCGGCTTGCCTGGCGCCCGCTGTCGGGAGGTTCCCCAGGGCCCAGCAGGAGGGGGCGGGGAGAGGCCTGGGCACAGGGCACGGTGCCAACGGGGCGGGAGGTGCTGTGTCCTGGGGCAGTGGCCCCGGAGGAAAGGAAAGCGGCGGCCAGCTGTCTGGGACCTCTACTGCGTGAGCGGCGGCTCAGGGTGAAGAACCGCCTGCCAGAGCAGAAGACAGCGAAGAGGAGGGTTCGGCCCCCAGGTCGGGAAGGCCCCCCGGAGCGGCAAATGGCAGCCCGCTCCAGCATTCTCGCCTGGACAAGCCCATGCACAGAGGAGCCTGGCGGGCCACAGTCCTTGGGGTCGCAGAGTCGGACACGGCTGAGCCCGTGTACAAACACTGCTGGGCAGGAGGTGCTGCCGGAACGCGGGCGCGTTCACGGCAGGACAGTCAGACACGCGGAGGGCGAGACGCGGTACCTCGGCAGCCCACGGGCTCTGGAGGAAAGGGCGTCACCGGGGCACTCGGCGGGACGCAGGGCGCCGGGGGACATGTCGGGAGGGGCAGGAGGTCTGTCCCGTCTGAGCGCTGACATGCTCGTGGGTGCTTTCAGCTCCCGCTTCCGCCCGGAGGACGGAGGGCAGCAATTCACAAACTGTTCCTGAAACTGGAGTCAAGTCTGCACGTCACCCACAGGACGAGGTTCTCCTGAGTGTGTCTTCACGGCAGATGGAGGCCCCTCTGAAACCTGCACTGCTCAAGGGGCTGATGTCAAGGAGCGGCAGTCGCCAGGGCAGGCTCACTCTTCCCCCCCAGGCGGGGGCAGCCGGCCGGGCCCCCAAACTAGTTCACGCGAGCTGACAGCATTGAGAGCTGCGCAGCCTTTTAAGATCAGAGCTGGGTCTGAAGGGGCTCACTTCTCCTTGAAAAAATACTTTCACATACTATCATTTCAAGGAAGTAATGAGTGATTCTAATGGGTGAGTCTGAAGGCGATGTGGCGCCTCCGTTTTCCGTGTCACCTCTTCGTGCTTTCTGTGTTATTTCAGTTCCCTACAATGAACACTTGTAATTTTCACACGAGGAAAAAAGGTCCACTTTCACGCTAAAAAATAAATGTGGACAAATACCTCTTATCAAATTGAAGGCAAAGATAAAATATTTTTATAGATTAAGAAAACATCGACTGTAATACCAGTCCTCCAGATCAAAACCACAGACCCGAAGGTGGGTGTGTGAGGGGGCCAGACAGAACTTGCTTGGCCAGATCTGGAGACACGCGGCTTTGCTCCTGACGGCAACAGCTAGATCCTGAATGGTGTTTCCAAAGGGCACATGGGTTCCAAAACACTGCAGAAGATTTTCAAAAGAGAATCGAGTTCGTGCGCTAAGATTAAATAAGTGACATAGGAAGAACGCATGTAAACAGGTTAAAGTGAGCAGAACACAGGTCAGAGCAGACGTTAACTGTGATGAGACACGTTAAACGGTGAACGTTCTTACAAAGCAAGACATGCAGTGAAGCCCCTCACATATGCCCACCCCGCTGCCCAGTGGAGGGGCTTGGCCTGTGGTCCCCGGCGGGCACCTCCAGCCCTACATGTGGGGGAAGCAGCCACACCCGCCTCAGGCCACCATCTGCTGTCCGTTGCCCCGGGCCCAGCATCCTACACGCCCACTGGCCCCGCCGGGACGACCCAGAGGCGGGAGAGGCGGCTGCCCACCCCGTCCTCGTCTGTGCCCTGCTGCAGGCTGAGACCACCCCGCCTGAGGTCACAGCCCAGCCGGGGTGCCCACGCCCTCGGGAGGGAAGACTCAAAGCCTGGGGCCTGTCACCCTGCTGAGGGCCGTGCTCTGCCCCAGGCCTGGGCCTGTCACCCTGCTGAGGGCCGTGCTCTGCCCCGGGTCTGAGGCCTCTCCTGAAGCTGGCCGAGGGCCTGGCCAGGGGCTGGCTGCATGCAGGGTCGCTTGGGAGGTCCCTGTGCCCCAATTTTAACCAGCTGAGTCAGGCCTGCCCTGCCCTGCCTTCATCTCCTGCAGAGCTCAGCGCTCCCTTGCTTCCGTGGCCTTGCCTCCCTTGCTGGCTGGCCGGGGGCACCGGGCAGGTGCTCCACACCCATCGGGGAGGGGCCACCATTGTCCCTGCCTGCAGTGCCAGGCACCAGGCGGAACATCTGGCCTTGGTTTCAGGAGAGGATGCCCCGAGACAGAGGCGAGATGAGGCCATCCGTGGACAGAGCCCAGGCGGGGACAGATGGCCGGCTCCCAGCCCCCTGTGCTCGCCAGGGCCCGTCTGCAGCAGGGGCAGCGGCCCAGGGCCCAGGAGAGGGGCCTGCCCGCCCCAGCCCGCCCCAGCCCGCAACTCCTGTCCTGAGGCGGAGCAGAGGCTCCTTCCAACCCTCCACACAGCCCGACACAGCTGGAGGGACAGGGGCTGGTGAGCCACTGCTGCTGGGAGCAGGGTCGCCCGCCGTGTCCGCTCCGGGGCGGGGCAGGGGGCGCCCCACTGCAGAGGCCGCCTTCTGAAGGGTGCGACGTGCAGCGGGGTCCTGCTGCCCAGGGACCCTCGAGGGCCCAAGGACAGAGCTCTTTCCCTGTGTTGGGGGGTCCCCATTCTCCCTGCCCCTCCTGCCACAGCCCAGGCACCTCCTCTCCCCAGAGGCCCCTCGACCAGTCTTCCCATGCAGCCTGGGCAGCGGGGGCCAGAGGACAGGCAGAGGCCTGAGGCTGCGGTGGCCGGGGTGCCTGCCCTGCTCCCAGCTCAGGAAGCAGAGCTGAGCACGCGGGCCTGGCGTTTCCCCTGGGACGCGGCCCCAGCGGCCCCGGGGATGCTAGGGGCAGTCATCACACCAGCAGATGCTCCCAGGCCGTGCCACCAGCCGCCCGGCCCCAGGAGTCCTCGGCCTCCCGAGTTCAGTCTGCACCAGCACCCAGATTCCAACACTCAGCCCAGCACACTCAGCCTTCCACTGGCCCTCAGGGAAGACATCCGCCCTGCCCAGACACCACAGTTGGTGGGCTAGTCCACGGGACCAAAGGGGCCTACAGGGTGAGATGGGGGCTCCCCTGGCCCTGCCAGGCTGTGCCCCCGAGAGCAGCTGGAGGTCCTGCCTGACCGCTGCAGGGCTGAGAGGAGCCGCCCCACGCCCCCCCCCCCGCCCCCCATCAGAACAGGAGAAAAGTGGGGCGACGCCGGAAAATGGGCTTGTGCAGAGTGCGAGCACAGGAGGGCCCGGAGGAGGGGCTGGAGAGGCCCCACCCGCCCCCAGAGGGATTGGAACTCTCAGCAGCCAGTGGCAGGGGTCTCGGAGGACCGGCTTGCCCCAACGTGGGGTCGCAGCCCCACAGGGGCTACTCGGAGCTTCCAGGAACCCCCTCCCTGACCTCTGCTGACCCCAGCTTGGGTTCAGGAGGCCAAGGACTCTGAGACTCGCCCGCAGTGGGCTTTACCAAGACATGACGCTGACTCAGGGTTTTGCCAAGTCCCTGCTCTGTAAGAGCTGAAAACGCAGAGAGGCAGGCCCGGCCCCGCAGGCTGGCTGTCAGCACGGGTTACGAGAGCCCGCCACGCGGAGCCGTTCACACAAGCGCCTTAACCTCAAGCGGAACCGCTCGCCGACCAACAAGACGAAAACTAAGCGACCTGAGGGCTGAAGTGCATTGCGGGCAGTTTATTCCCCGGTTGGGGCTAAAGCATCTCTGACTGAGTGTCGGCTTCACCGACAGGAGGGCCTCTCCTAGGGAAGGGCTGCCCAGGGCTTCGGGAGGAAAGACAGCTTCTCTGAAGTGTCCTTTTAGCCTCTAAGAGATGAGGAGTAAGAGGTGCCTCTGCCGAGCCCCACGAGGTGAGCTAGCGCTTCTTCCGTCCAACATGGCATCTGGGAGCCCACTCTGAGTGAAAACTGCTATTTTATCAGCTAGTATTTGTTGCCTGCCTGCAGGGGAGGAGCCCAGCTCTCCAGGGAAGGAGGCGCCTCCGCGCTCTGGGAGTGTGTGGTCCGGGGGCCCTGCTCCTGGAAGTCAAGAGTTCCCAGGCTGGTGATGGGCTTGCTCGGCCCTCACCTTCCCAGACCTTCTTGCCTATGACGCACAGCAGAAACCCCCACGAGATTTCACAGACGTCCTTGCCAAGCAAACAAGGTGCTGCCCCCTTCTTCCCCTCCTCACGGTGCATGGGACGCTGGGGCAGCAGCAGCCACTCTGCGACTGCGAGAAGCGAGCTGACCACTCCACTAGGGGCACAGAGCACAGCGAAAGCCGGAGCCAGGTCCCTGATGCTCTGCTGAGCAGCTGAGCTACTTCCCGACACCGCATCACGTGTGGAAACAGTCTGGCCCTCTGAAACCTGAGTCAGAA
The DNA here is from genome assembly GCF_023091745.1 of Budorcas taxicolor. Classification (NCBI taxonomy): domain Eukaryota; kingdom Metazoa; phylum Chordata; class Mammalia; order Artiodactyla; family Bovidae; genus Budorcas; species Budorcas taxicolor. The sequence continues at coordinate 117,177,438 of NC_068915.1, read as the reverse complement.
GTAGTCTCCCCAGTGTAGAATTCTAGAGTCCCCAGCCCAGTCTGTTCCGTCCCCTGCAGTCCAGCTCAGCCTGTGATGCTCATCCTCCCAGAGGCCACAGGACCCAGCCGGCCCTGGCCAGCGTCCCGCAGAGCAGCCCCTGGAATGTGGGAGGCCCCTGACAGAGTGAACCCCCAAACAGACGGAGGCAGCAGGGGAGCCCGCAGGAGCAGCCCTGCCCTCAGGCCCTGGGTCTGGACAGGAGGGGGATGCCTGGCCTCATCCTTGGTGTGGAGCCGGGAGCAGTGCGGCGCGGGGTCCGGCTGCTGCAAGGCAAGCAGCTGGGGGAGTGCTGGCTGAGGGGCTCCCTGCCCAGGGCGCCTGGCCCACAGAGGGGGGCTCTGCCTCCTGTGAGCCCTGAGATGGGCTGCCCCCTTCTCCTGGACCTGGAACCCGTGGCCCCTACACATCTGGGGCCTGGGCCCTACAAGACCCTCAAGGTGCCCCGGCCAGCAGTGCCCAGCCCACACCCTCAAGGTGTGGCAGCCCCGGGCCCAGGCTCTGCCCAGGGAGTCCCTCCCCAGGGTCCTCCCTCCACAGAGGTCTCAGTAACGCGGTGCACTTGGCGCCCACACACACGCAGACATGCAGGCCTCAGGACAGTGGCTGTCCATTCCCACATCCCTTCCATGCACGGGGCACAGGCCCCCTGATCTCCTGCCCCTCAAGAGAGGATGGCCTCTCAGCCCAGACTCCCTGCCTGTAGGACGGGCCCAGGGCCGACTCACCAGAGGACACCGTCCACACCAGCCAAGCCCCAGGACGTGGCCAGGGCAGGCCTGATCTTGGGGAGGAAGACCCCTCAGGCTTCGGCTCTGGGCTGCCTTCCAAGCCTGTGCCAGCGCCCAAGCCCCTGGGCCTTTGCACGTGCAGCATTCCAGGCTGCCCGCTCCTCCTTGGAGCCCCCTTCACACACCCCCTCCTCCGTGAAACGCTCCCCGGCCCCGCAATGCTCTGAGGACCGAACGCATTTCAGACACAGAACACACCACACCAAGCAGGAGAGGACAGGGTCACTCGGGGCAAAATAGCCATGTGCCCTCAACATAGCACAAAGAGTGCCTGCAGCGGGCACGCCAACCCGACAGCGCCCACCTCTCCTCCGACACGTCCGTGGGGCTCCGGTGCGCTCACCACTGCCTAGCCCTGGGGGAAATCAGCTTCTTCAAGTTACACCCTTGAGGACCCCGAGTCCCCGGCCCGGGCAGACGCAGCCGGGCTCCCAGCCGCCACAAGACCCCCGTCAGGGTTCTCTTCTCTCGGGGAAGGAGCGTTGGCTCACTGAAGTCTGGCGGCGTCTTGAGGGATCTCGGGAGGGCCCAGTGACACTCTCCTGGACGCTCTCCTGGTGAGAACAAGTTTGCCAACAGCTCGCACCTTCCTCGACTACTGGGCCCCAAGAGCGTGGTCCCCAGCTGGTCCCACGCGCCCGCTGCAGCCCCGGGCCCCTGGCCTCAGGGCGACACTGACAGCATCAAGGGCCGGGGGCCACGTTTTCTAACCCGGCCCTAAGAGCAGAGGCTCCCGGCCCGCCGGGTCTCACGCAGGCTGCAGGGAGCCGGGGCCTCCAGGGTCCACGCCAGGGCCCAGGAGTGACTGGGCAGACCCTGCCACCTCAGGGGGAGCCCGGAGCCCGCATCCCTTCCTCCATGGCCCACGGCTGCCCTCCTGCCATCAGAGAAACACCCGGAACCCAGAAGCTGCGTGGAGCCGCTGTTCGGGGCCACAGGCCTGCTGGGACCAGCGGGGCGGGAGGGCCTGTGGGCAGCCTCCACGCTCCCCCTGCCGCCCTGTGGGCCTCCCCTTGCCGCCCGCCTGCCCAGGGCAGCCCCGTCCCCACTCGACATGACAGCTCCTCATGGACGCCCCCGTTCCCCCTCCCCTGAACAGGGGCTCCCAGGCCTGCGCCCAGCTCCCAGGTGACCTGCGGTTCCCAGACAGGTGGGCTTGGAGTCCACCAGGCAGCCCGGTGGAGGAGCACCCTCAACAAGGCTGCGGGACCACGGCTCAGAGCCAGAGGCTATGCCGGGCATGGGATGGGCATCCAGAGGCCCACGCCAGGCACAGGGCAGGCATCCAGAGCTATGGGATGGCCACAGGGTGGGCATCCACAGAGCTACGGGATGGGCATAGGGTGGGCACAGGGAGGGCAGGTATCCAGAGAGGCCAATGCCAGGCACAGGGCAGGCACAGGGTGGGCATCCACAGAGCTACAGGATGGGCAAAGGGTGGGCACAGGGTGGGCAGGCATCCACAGAGGCCCCTGCCAGGCACAGGGTGGGCATCCACAGAGCTACAGGATGGGCATAGGGTGGGCACAGGGAGGGCAGGCATCCAGAGAGGCCAACGCCAGGCACAGGGTGGGCATCCACAAAGCTACAGGATGGGCATAGGGTGGGCACAGGATGGGCATAGGGTGGGCACAGGGTGGGCACAGGGTGGGCAGGCATCCACAGAGGCCCATGCCGGGCACAGGGTGGGCATCCACAGAGTCATGGGGGGGGTGCCTGGGCTCGCCTGGGGTTTCAGGGCCTGCCAAGCATGAACTGGCCCTCCCTGAGCAGGCCCTGCCGTACCTCGCAGAGGTGCCCAGGATGTGCAGGTGAGCAGGATGGACAGGGCAGAGGCTGCCGGTGGGGTCAAGACCAGACAACTGAGGGAGTGAGAGGCGTGTGCACCCCAGACACGTCAGTTCTCCCCTAAACACAGTGCTCAGGAGGGCTGGAGGGTGGGGCATGCATCGGGGGAGATGGGTGGGGCCAGACAGGTGGGGGCCGGGCAGGTGGGGGCAGGCTGGTGGGGGCAGACAGGTGGGCGCAGGCTGGTGGGGGCAGACAGGTGGGGCAGGCTGGTGGGGGCAGACAGGTGGGGGCAGGACAGGTGGGGGCAGGCTGGTGGGGGCAGGCTGGTGGGCAGGACAGGTGGGGCAGACAGGTGGGGCCAGGCTGGTGGGGCCAGGCTGGTGGGGGCATGACAGGTGGGGCAGGCTGGTGGGGCAGGACAGGAGGCAGAAGTGTGGAAGGCATGCACCTGTCTGAGGCCCAGCAGGTCCCAGGCTGGCTCCTCCCAAGAGCCCCAGAGTGGACAAGGCTGGGCAGGCACAGCCATGTGTCTAGGGCACTGGGGGCGCCACGTCTGTCTGCCTGTCTGTCCAACGCTGGACTCCTGAGTCCTGCCGCTGCTGGCCCTGCCAGACAGTTACCCAGAAACCTCTGCCCAACAAAGAGCTTGACTGCGGCACGGCCAGGCAGACGGCCTGGCTTAATTAGGCTGCACGGAGTCTTGTCCCCAGCGCTGAGAGCAAGGCCCTCCGAGGGCTCCCTCCAGGCTGTGAGCCCTTCTCTGAGGGCGCGCGTGTGCACAGGCCTCTGCTTTGGCCCCGACTCAAATTTCTCAATCTCCTTCTAATTGCCCCTGTGTCTGCGGGCCTCTCTGCCTCTCTGGCCGTCCACCCACGCCTGCCCGTCTCCCTGCCTGACTCCGTCTCTATCAGTGTCTGTGTCTGTGTCTCTCTCCCTGTCTATGTCAGTCTCTCTCTCTCAGTCTCTCCCTGTCTGTCTCTCTCTCTCTACGTCTGTCTGTCTCTCTACGTCCGTCTGTCTCTCTCAGTCTCTCCCTGTCTGGCTCTGTCTGTCCCTCTGTCTGCCTGGCCTGCTCTTGCACTTCCTGCCGTGGTTCCTCGGGTCTCCCAGGCTCCGTCTCAGCCACCCTGTCTTCCGCTATGAGCCTCTGACCCCCTTGCTCCGCCCCTGCCTGCCCTCCAGCACCTGCCCTCGGGGCCTCATCAGTCTGTCCCCAGCCCTGCTTCCCCAAGGCTCCACCTCGGCCCAGGCACGTGCTTTGTCTCTCCTGTCTGTCTGCCTCTCACCCACACTCACCCTGAGAGAACAGGACGCCGCCCGCCAGGGGAGGGAAGACATAGGAAACGGAAGACAAGGTCTCTCCCGGAGCAGCCCTGGGGCACAAATGGGCTGGGGGCGGGGTAACGCCAGGCTGGGGCGCCCCCCAGCTCCCCGGCCCCTCGTCGGGGGTGAGCCCGCCCTGTCACTGCGACAGGAGGAACTTCGGGCGGCCACGGAACAAAGACAATCCAGGCTGGCAATTACCCAGCTAATTTCAGCCATGCAGACAGCCAATCAAATATTTCAGTTTTCTTCGAAGCCCACCTCAGGGCCTGAATTAGCCGCCTAATTAATTATCTGTAGCAGCCAGGGGCTGGCTGGGGGGAGCCGAGAGCCGCCTGCGCCCGGATCACGTCCCGTGACGTAATCGTTATAATTAGACTCAACCTGCAGCCCATCCATGACCGCAGAGCCTGGAAAATGTGGCCCCGGGCCACACCCAGACAGCTTCCCTCTTGAGTCCGGGGGAGACGCGGCCCACTGTGGGGCCCCGGTCCGGGGCACGGGGGCCCTAGGGCCTCCATCCTGCCCCTAGCTCCTAGTGCCAAGCCCCATGGCACCCTGCCTCTGGTGAAAAGAGGCCTGTCACCCCTGCCAAGAGGTGGGCTTGCCCTGCAGCACATGACCCACACCCGGCTGCGAAAGGCATCAGGTCAGGGTGGGGCCCACGGAGGCCACGCATGGCCCAAGGTGGGGCTGATGCACAGGAAGACACCTCGGACCACAGAGTCGGCCGGCGCCCGTCACGAGGGCTCTCGCGGCTGGCACCCACCGGGGAGCTGGGTGCACAGGGCTGGCCCCGGAGCCGGGCTGACAAGACCGCTGTGTCAGGACACATCTCTGTCAGTGTGGACTGAAGTCCACAGCCCTGCCCACCTCCTGGGTCAGGGGCTCAGCTCACTGTGAGGTGCCACCTGCCTCTCCTGGCTGTGGTGGCAGCCTTGAGCCAAGCCACAGGGCTCCTTTCAAAACAGTCAGCGGGGGCTCCCTCCCCCAACACACACACCCGGGAGAGCACTGCGGCTGTGGGTGCCCATGAGCTGTTCAGGGCCTTTTCCCTTATCCTTGCGCCAAGCTGGCCCTGAACCCTGTGCCCAGCCAGCCCTGGCCCCCTATGCCCAGCCAGCCCTGACTCCCTATGCCAAGCCGACCCTGAACCCCTGTGCCCAGCCAGCCCTGGCCCCCTGTGCCCAGCTGGCCCTAACCCCTGTGCCCAGCCGGCCCTGACACTATGCCCAGCTGACCCTGACCCCTGTGCCTAGCCGGTCCTGACCCCTGTGCCCAGCCGGCCCTGACCCCCTGACCCCTGTGCCCAGCTGACCCTGACCCCTGACCACTGTGCCCAGCTGACCCTGACCCCTGTGCCCAGCGGCCCTGGCCCCCTGTGCTCAGCCAGCCCTGACTCCCTAAGCCAAGCTGACGATGACCCCTGTGCCCAGCTGGCGCTGACCCCCTGTGCCCAGCCGGTCCTGACCCCCTGTGCCCAACCAGCCCTGGCCCCCTGTGCCCAGCCGACCCTGGCCCCCTGTGCCCAGCCGACCCTGACTCCCTATGCCCAGCTGCCCCGACCCTAAGCCCAGCTGACCCTGACCCCGACCCCTGTGCCCAGCTGGCCCTGACCCCCTGTGCCCAGCTATTCCTGACCCCTGTGCCCAGCTGACCCTGACCCTCTGTGCCCAGCTGGCCCTGAACCCCTGTGCCCAACCAGCCCTGGCCCCCTGTGCCCAGCTGGCCCTTACCCCCTGACCCCTGTGCCCAGCTGGCCCTGACCCCCTGACCCCTGTGCCCAGCCGGCCCTGAGCCCTGTGCATGCTCCTGGCCCTTCCCTGGTGACGCCTCGAAGCCCTTGCTGGCTGCCCCAGGCCCAGCTCCGTCCCTTACCCCTTCTCTGGCTGCCGTGGCCAGCCTGTGGCCTCCTGCACCCCTGCTCGCCAGAGGCAAAGTCCCCATGGGGCCCCCAGATCTGACCAGTGAGACTTCCCCAGTGCCCCTTGGGTGGGCTCCACCCGACCGCAGCATGTGGCATGCACCCTTCCCCACCCCAAAGCCAACCACGGTGACTCGGGGTGCTGCCTGTGGTCCAGAGGAGCCTGCAGCTGTGCTTTCGGGCTGTGCGGCGGTCTGAGGGCGACCCTGTGCCACAGAGGCTGTGCGGGATGCAGGGGTCCCCTCGCCCTACCTCCCAGGGCCTGTTTCATCACGAACTCCATGCCGACGGCTCTGCGTCCTCAGCAGCTCCTCGGAGGGTCGAGCTCACATGCGAGTGTGGCCAGGAGTCCTCTGCCTGGGGGAGGACATGGTCACAGGTCACCCGACGGGGCTGGGGAGGACACGTTCCGCACTCCCGATCAACTTCCCCGAGATGCGGATCTGGGGTCTGAGACAGCATCATTCACGGTCCCTACACACCTGGGGGCCAGACCTCAGCATGGGACAGGCGCCTGGGAGGGTCTGGGAGGGTCCCTGTGACGTGGTCTCATCAAGCTCCTGGGGTCTGTGAAGGTGGCTTTTGGCTGCTACTGCAGGGGAGGGGAGGGTGAAGCTCGAAGGAGGCGGCCTGGGTGAAGCGAGGGCAGCCCCAGGGGCGTTTGGAGGTGACTGGCTTAGTGACTACTTGCTGGAGCCCTGGCCCACAGGGGCAGGGATCTATCTAAGGACAGGAAAGGTTAGTGTGGGTGGCACCTGGGGGGAGCGCCTTGGGTCTGATGAAACTTGGGAGGCCAGGTTCCACCAGGGGAGAGGCCGGCAGTCACTGCCACTCGCCCAGAGATGGGGGCGGGGGGAGGGGGCGGGGAATCCAGCCTTCAGGGAACAAATGGAACGGGGAGTGACCGCTGCAGCCCTGCGTGCGCCGGTGGGCCTCTCCAGGGCAGGTCAGTTGCAGGTCTAGTGGGGAGGGGCTTCTTGTAAAATCAGTAATTGAAGTGCCACCCCCCCCCCCCCCCGCCACCTCCTGTGAAGTCTCTCCTGGCAGAGAAACCCGGGTCCCTGGAGATCCTCTGTTTTATGGGTGTAAATTGTTTTCTTCCCAGATGAAGGAGACCTGTGTTTGTGCGGGTTGGGGAAGGAGTGCCCTCGCCTGCCCGCAAGGCACTGGCGCGCAGGGGCACCTTTGCCGCAAAGCAGATCTTCCAAACTTCTCCCCGGCTCCCAGGGGAGGGAGTCTCAAGGCCACAGAGCGGCCAGGGCGCTGCTGGAGCTCCCCCAAGCCTCCCACTGCCGCACCCCTCGGCTTTGCGGGCGGGCTAGTTGCCCGGCTCTGCCAAGCGGCCCTCAGGCGGGAGCACGCCAGGAGAGAGAAAGAAAGAGACAGAGGACGAAGCAGGGGAAGGGGGGACGCGAGGGGCAGGAGACTCGGAGAAGCAGCAAGAAAGAGGGAGGGCGCTGGCCGGGACCGCGGGGCCGCTTCAGCACCGCCCCGGCGGACAGCGCCCGGCGGGGCCCGGGAGGGGGCATCGCGGGCGAGGAGAGGGCATGGGGGCGAGTGCGCGCCCAGCGGGGCCGGGGAGGGGGCATCGGTGTCGCGGAGGGGGCCGGTTACCTTCCTGGGCCGCGGCCGGGGCGCGGGCGGGCGCGGGGGCGGTCAGCGGCAGAGTGCGCTCGGGCCGGCCGGGTCCATGAGGCGCCCCGGGAGCTGCGGCGACGGCTGAAGGGCACGGCGAGGAGGGCGCGTCACACGGAGGCGCTCCCCGCCCCCCGCCCGCGTCCTAGCGTGACGACGAGGGCGGGGCCGCGGCGGCCGGGCGGGCGCCCCGGGTTGGGGGGGCGGGGAGGAGCGGGACCGCGCCCCCCCAACCCTGCCCCTGGGCCGGGCCGGGCTGGGGGCCGGACCTGGGAGCGAGCTCGCAGCCCGGCGCACCACCCCGGCCCCCCGCTCCGGGCAGAGCCGCAGACGCTGCCCGCAGCCGCCTCCGTCCGATCCCGTCTGCGTGGGCCCGGGCGGGGGCCGCCCCCCACCCAGCCCGAGCCAGGGACCCGCGCTCTCATCCGCTTCCGCCCGTGCGGAGCGCCTGGCGCGCGGGCGGGTCGCCAGGCGCTCCGCAGCCGGGTGGGCAAGGCCTTTTCTCATCCGGGCTCGCGGCTCGCAGCGGGGGTCGGGGGAGGCCCGGGGTCGCAGCCCCGCCCGGCATCCCACTCTCCAAGGGGGCACGGAAAGCGCTTCCCAGCGCGGCGGGTGACCGCGGTCCCCACCGGGCCGAGTGCCCCTGAGCGCTGTTCCGGTCTCGACCCCCGCTGCTGGGCGGGAGAAGGGAGCCCCCAGGCCCCAGAAAACCCATCCAACCGTTGGCGGAGGGCAGCCCGCAGACCGACTCGGACCTATTTGTCTGCATAACAGGGTCGCAAAGAAAGAGCCATGCGGTTTCCCTTTGGCGGGACAGAGACGGAGCAACCCCCGCGCCCTCGGCCGGCGGCCCCACGCAGGGCAGGGACGAGAGAAGGTCACTGCGGAAAGGCCGCTGGGCTCCTGCCCGCGCCACCGCGCCTCCGGGATCGCCTCTGCAGCGGAAGCCAGGCTGCGGGGAGAGCGGGGTCGCTGCAAGGTCGGCGCCCGGCCTCAGCGCTCGGGGTCAGGTGGTGGCCCGCGGCTCTGCAGGGCCCTGGTCTCCGCTGGTCGGTGGCGGACACCCCTGCTGACTGCTGCGTTAACTTTCACTCCCCCCAGGGGGCCCCAGCAGGCAGGGGTGAGGATGGGGACAGGGTGGAGAAGGCCAGCACTGCTTTCTGGGAGTGGGCAGGGGCACCCCCACTCTGCAGCTACTTTGCCCAGCGAGCACCCTGGTGGCCCTGGGGGAGGCCCACGCCCCAGGACACACAAAGCTGCACCCTCCTTGGATGCCAGGGCTGTGGGAGCCAGCCCAGAGCTGCCCACTCTTCCTGCTGGTATCTCCTGTCACCCGGATCTGGGCAAGGTGGGTCCAGAGGGGCTGCTCGGAAGGGCGAGCCTGGGGACACACAGGGCTCACACTGGACCTGCAGGGAGCCCCTTGTGCTTGCCCACCCTGGCCGACCACTGGGAACGAGGTGTCCTCGTCCGTTTCACCTCTGGCCCTGGCCTTCACGCCTCCGCAGGTCTAGGACAGGTGCTCTGGGGAGGGGGTGGTCACCAGTTTCCAGGTGTTGAGGGTCTCGTGGGCCCAGCCTTAGCCCTCAGGGTCTGTGCAGCCTGGCCCCTGGTGTCCTCAGGCCCTGGGTGTGGACGTGGGAGGGAGACGTGTGTGTCCAGCACAGAGAAGCCCCTTTCCCTGCTGGAGCCTCTGCCCTCCAGCCCTGCCGCCATGGACCAGGGGATGACCACAGCTGAGTCCGCAGCAGCGCCGTGACTGCCGACCCCAGAGCTTATAAGCCACGGAGACACCCGGTTGACCTAGGGGCAGCCAGGCTGGTGTGGGCCTGCTGAGCACCAGGAGAGAGGGCGTCGGGACCCATGCCCAGCCCACAGACCGTGACCCCACGGACCCCATGACCCAGGCCCGGCCCATGTCGGGGACCGAGGACATAGGCCCTCTGCTGACCTCGCAGCCTGACCCTCCGCCCCTTAGCCTCTTTCTCCGCCCCCCACCCTTTGGGGGTGACCATTCAGAGGTCACACGTGAGGTCATCACCTACCTCTGTGTTGTTACCCCCTTAGACCCACCACAAACTCATAGCTGCCTACTCGGTTCTCACATCTGTCTGTCCGGGCCCTGGGCTGGGTGAGGGGGACTCAGACCCTTCCATGGGGAATAGACAAGGTTGGTGACAGTCCCAGCTCAAGGCGCCCAGCACCCGAGGAGGCCTGGAGGGCGGGGGTCAGCTCCAGGCAGGCAGGGGGCAATGCCCCGTGACCAGGAGGTGATGCAGCTCGCGGCCTCTGCCTGGCCTTGGGGCCACACCCCAGGTGGGCACTCCGGAAGAGGACCTGGGCGCCGGTGACCAGTCCCCAAGCCTGCAGCCGGCCCGAGAGTCTGGAGCGAAGTGGAAACGTCCACGACAGCAAGAAGGGCTGAGCCCAGGGCGCCCGTGCGCGTCAGGGGCTGATGGCCACAGTCAAAGCTAGAAGGTGGGTGAAGGGTAGGCCGGGCCAGGCACAGGGGGCAGGGAGGGGAGAGGGTTCCCCAAAGGCGTCAGCTTTGGGGCTTGCCCACAGGACAGGGCAAAGCCCTGAGCTCAGGCCTACGTGGGCTCCTGAAACCCTGAAGGCTCGGAACCCCTGACCCACAGTAGGGCTACGCTGAAGGCCAAGACCACCGGTGTTGGTTTGAGATGCCCCCTGCAGCCCCCAAGGGGTCATTCCAGACGGCAGGGGCAAAGGTGGCCCCCTGGCTCCAGCACCCCCAGCCTGCCTCCTGGAAGCCCTTTCCGGGCGCCCGTCACGCCCCTGGGGAGGCCTGGCCCCTGCTGGTCCCCTCTGTTCTGGGAGGGCCAGGATCACTTCAAGTCCTTCTTCGGTCCTGGCGAGGGGTCTGGCCAGGGGGCTGCAGGCCCCGTGGGAAGGACACACTGGCTCACCAGAAACTTCAAATGCAAACTGAATAATTCAACATGGTGGATAATTCAGCCTCTGGCACCGGCACCAGCCATGTGGCCATTTTCCTGCTGGATTTCGTCGTTGCTTTGACACGTGAAAAGCAGAAGCCAACCAGACGGGATCATCGCTGGTGCTGCTTGGAGCTGGGCCAGAGCGCCTCGCTCGGCATGGCAGACCCCGAGCACTCCCATCCCAGGGTCCCGTCCAGCCACGTGGGCTCTGAGGGGAGCTGGAGGTGCTGGCCCGGCCCAGGGTGGCCTGCTCTCTCCTTGGGCCCCGCCCCCGCCTGGGGCTCTGGGACAGGCGGTGCCCGGTCCAGTCGGTGCTGAGATGCACCCTTCCCCACCTGCAGGGGCTGCTCCTCATGCTCCAGGGATGGGCGGGCCTTTGGTCACCCCGGGAAACCCCAAGGGCCCGCCTCCCTGTGGGGCCGGCCCAGGATCTGGGCTCAGAGCACAGTTGCACTCTGCCCGCCGACCCCAGGCCCTGCGGGTTGGTCCCCCTGACTCAGTGCACCCTGCGGACACGCTGTCCTGCAGACGACCCCAGCCCGCTCCCTGCCCTCAGCCCGCAGTCACCTCCTGCCGGCCGACCACTCCCTGGCCTCCTGCCCACCCGTGCCCACCGGGGGCCAGCCCGCTCCTCTTCCTGGTCTCTCGTCACGGCCCTCAGCACAGGGGTCTGTCTGCGGGGCTGTCTGCAGGGTGGGGAGTGTTAGAAAGAGGGGCCGTGACTCCCTGAGATGCCCAGAGAAGGGCCTGGGGCCGTGAGGGCCATGCCCCCCTTCTCCTGCTGCTGCCTGGAGCCTCCAGCCCCTCATGCTCCCAGGTAAAAACAGTTCACACGGCCTGAAAGCAGATCCCACTTCTCCCCGACTCTGCTGCGAGAGGCAACCATGGGGGCGCGGGCTGCACGGCAGCACCAGGCGGCCCTGGGTGAGCTCAGGGGCCTTGGTCCCAAGTGGGGCAAGGGGGCGGCGGGGCAGCCGTGCGTCCCCAGGCCTCTGTGGGGCGGGAGCCCCCATCGCCCCGCCCTGGGGTTAGCTCGCCCGAACCTCCCATCAGGGTCTCTGTGGCCGAAAAGAAAGTGACGTCTGGCTGAGGGGCCCACACCCTGCTCGGTCCAGTGGTCACTCCCTTGCTGCGTGACCCTCACGGGGTGAGCTCCCCGAGAGGCCCCAGTGGTCCCTGCTCTGTGAGTGACCCCACCCGTCACTCTGCCGTCCCCCACGCCAGAGGCCTCCTCTGCCCTCCACAGGCCACTGGGACCAGGCCGGGGCCCCTCCAACAGGCCTCACCACCAGAGGCAGGCTCAGGGCTCCCTGCGCCCCTCGAGGGCCCGAGCTGCCCGCGCTCCATGCAGGCCAGGCCTGGGCTCCTCAGCCAGTGACCTGCGTCCAGCAAGGACCGATTCGGCCAACCACAGAGTGGGCCCCCTGGGGTGGGCTTTAGACTCAAGAAATCCTTTCCAGAAAAGCGGGCCAATGAGATGCCACGAGGCAGCACATCACCCCCCCCCCCCGCCCCTCCCACGCCCATCCCTTAAACCTGAGTGAGGCTTGGCCTGTGAGGGTCCCACTGGCGGGTTTGGGTGCCAGGAGTGCCCCAGGGACCCTGTCTGCTCACTCGGGGGTCTTCCTTTGGTCCTGGGTTGGGCCCCTCCTCCTGTGCTCATGTCCAGGGGGCCTGGCAGCCCCGGTCAAGCAGCTCGGGCTTGCAGGGAGGGGTGGGCAGCTGAATTCAGGCCCCGTTCCTGTAGGCCCAGGGGAGGGGGTGGTTGGAGGCCTGCCTCAGAGGACAAGGAGGCTGCAGCAGCCAGGCCCTTGCAGTGCAGTCCAGGAGACCATCCAGCTGAACAGGCCAGAGCCCAGTGACTGCGTGGCGGTGGCCTCAGTCGGAGGCACCCTGCTCACCCATCAGCACCCTGGACGGAAGGGGGCCCTGGGGGCCAGGCCCGCCCCTGGATCACGTCCCCCTCCTGCAGGACCCTCAGCAGGGCCGACAAGGGGACGCAGGACGGCGAGCCCTCATCCTTCCAGAGCTCAAGCCACCTGTGGCCCTGTCGCCGCATGCTCCACTGCCGCCCCAGAGCCGTCCTGGCCGCGTACGGGCACGCGCCACGCATCCAGAGCAGCGGAGCCGGAGAGACCTGGGGCCGCGGCCTTCGGGGCCAGAGAGACCTGGGGCTGTGGCCTTAGGGGCCAGAGAGACCTGGGCCACTAGCTTCTGGCTGAGCGACCCTGCGCCGCGCCCCCATGCGTCCCAGGGGAGGGTGGCCTCCCAGGCAGCACACCGCAGACAGGTGGAGGGCCTGAGGCGGGGACGGGGCTCCATCCCGCCTCCCAGGGCCAGGCTGCGGACTCTAGGGGCGGGGGGCGGGGGGGGGCGATGGGGGGCGGGGGGAACACCCGGAGGTGTGATCTCCAGGCCTGCGCTGCAGTGCAGATGGAGGGGCCGGCCCGGCCCAGATGGGTGCGACCCCCATCCACCTCCAGGGCCGGAGCCCTCGAGGCCCTGGGACAGCCCCGTCCCCAGACCCCATCCTGGGCAGTCCAGGCTCAGTCGTGCCAGACTCTGCAACCCCAAGGACAACAGCTCTCCAGGCTTCCCTGCCCTTCACTGCTTCCCAGAGTGGTGCTCAAATTCACGTCCATTGAGTCGATGCCACCCAACCACCTCATCGTCTGTTGTTCTCTTCCCCTCCTGCCCTCAATCTTTCCCAGCACGAGGGCCTTTTCCAATGAGTCAGCTCTTCACATCAGGTGGCCAAAATATTGGAACTTCAGCATCAGTCCTTCCAACGATTATTCAGGGTTGATTTCCTTTAGGATTGATTGGTTTGATCCCCTTGCAGTTCAAGGGACTCTCAAGAGTCTTCTCAAACACCACACTTCAAAGGCATCCATTCTTCAGCGGAGGGACTTTCAGGATTCACATGGGAATTACTGCATCACATGCAGAAAAGGAAACAACTGCGGAAGCAGAAGGCTCCCAAACCGGAGAGGAGACTCCCCCTCCGCCCCCAGGGAAAGCCCAGGAGGTGGCCGAGTCGAGCTAGCCCCTTCGTCCTGGCCTGGGCGCCTGTGGGCCCGCCCGGCCCAGGGCCCGGTGTGCACAGCGAGCAGGAGCGGCCCTCAGCGCCCAGGGCTGCCCGGTGCCCCACCCTGCAGCGAGGCTCTGCCCCCACACCGGTGCGCCCGCCCCCATCGGGCTCCTGGGGAGCCCCAGCCCAAGGGCCCCCAGATCCACCTGTGCCCGCACACCCACCCAACAGCAACACGCCTGCTGGGCTCAACGCTGCCTGAGGGGCCCCTCCGGCCCCCTTCCCGCCCCACTCCTCCTGACACTCCCGGGGTGGCCCAGGACTCCGCAGATTGGAGGCCTGCCAGCTGTGTCCTGGCCCTCAAGCCAGCTCCCCCCCAGCCTGACTGGCGCGGGCCCCCCCGCCCCGTTAGCCGTGACAGCCCGTGGGGTCCTCGAAGCCAGAACACCCTCCCTTCTCCAGGGGGGCTTCCCAACGCAGGGATCAGACCCAGGTCTCCTGCACTGCAGGCAGATGCCTCACCAGCTGAGCTCCCAGGGAAGCCCAAGTGCCCCCAGGAGCAGTCCCTAAAGGACAAGGTTCTGACCCCCCAAGCGGGTCTGGGGGGCTCCTGGTCCTGAAGCATTGCTCTCAGGGAGGAGGGTGTGTGCCAGGGGCACGCGGGCAGGGGAGTGAAGGGTGGCAGGGGCACGCAGGCAGGGGAGTGAAGGTGGGGGTGGGGCAGGGGGGGAGTGGGCTGTGTGTGATGTGTGTATGGTGTGTGTGTGGTGTGTATGTGGTGTGTGTGTGTGGTATATGTGGTGTGTGTATGGTGTATGGTGTGTGTGGTGTGTGTGTGTATGGTATATGTATGTGGTGTGTGTATGGTGTATGTGTGTGGTGTACGTGGTATGTGTATGGTGTGTATGTGGTATGTGTGTGTGGTTTGTGTATGGTGTGTGTGTGTGTGGTGTGTGTATGGTGTGTATGTGGTTTGTGTATGGTGTGTGTATGTGGTGTGTGTGTGGTGTGTGTGTGTGTATGGTATATGTATGTGGTATGTGTATGTGGTGTGTGTATGGTGTGTGTGTGTATGGTGTGTGTATGGTGTGTGTGTATGGTGTGTATGTGGTTTGTGTATGGTGTGTGTATGTGGTGTGTATGTGGTGTGTGTGTGTATGGTATATGTATGTGGTATGTGTATGTGGTGTGTGTGTGTATGGTGTGTGTATGGTGTGTATGTGGTTTGTGTATGGTGTGTGTATGTGGTGTGTGTGTATGGTATATGTATGTGGTATGTGTATGTGGTGTGTGTATGGTGTGTGTGTATGGTGTGTGTATGGTGTGTGTATGTGGGGTGTGTGTGTGTATGGTATGTGTATGTGGTATGTGTATGTGGTGTGTGTATGGTGTGTGTATGTGGGGTGTGTGTGTGTATGGTATGTGTATGTGGTATGTGTATGTGGTGTGTGTGTGGTGTGTGTGTGTGTGGTGTATGTGGTGTGTGTATGGTGTGTGTGTGGTGTGTCTGTGGTGTGTGGTGTGTGTGTGTGTATGGTATATGTATGTGCTATGTGTATGTGGTGTGTGTATGGTCTGGGTGTATGGTGTGTGTGTATTGTGTGGTGTGTGTGGTATGTGTGTGTGGTGTGTGTTTGTATGGTACGTGTATGTGGTATGTGTATGTGGTGTGTGTGTGTGTGGTGTATGGGGTATGTGTATGTGATGTGTGTGTGTGGTGTGTGTATGGTGTGTGTGTGGTGTGTGGTGTGTGTGTATGGTGTATGTATGTGTTATGTTTATGTGGTGTGTGTATGGTGTGTGTGTATTGTGTGGTGTGTATGGTATGTGTGTGTATGGTATGTGTATGTGGTGTGTGTGTGTATGTATGTGGTGTGTGTATGTGGTGTGTGTATGGTGTGTGTGGTGTATGTGGTGTGTGTCGTTTGTGTATGGTGTGTGTATGTGGTGTGTGTGTGTATGGTGTGTGTGGTATGTGTATGTGGTATGTGTGTGTGGTGTGTGGTGTGTTGCCGGGCCCTCCAGGCAGCAAGCCCCCCTCCCACAGCCGGGCACTGGGGAGGGGCCGTCCCAGCACCGTGGCCCCAGCTGTATCGTCCCTGGGGTGCAGGGCAGGCGCAGCGGTGCCTGGCAGGGCCCAGCGTGCCTGAGGGCACCCCAGGGCGCTGGGGGACCCGGGCCCAGTGGCTGCAGAGAGAGGGGGTCCGAGCTGGCTTCATGCTGGACAGAGGGTCTCCATTTCCACCTCCGAACTCCCACCTGGGCAGGGGTGCTTCTCCCGGGCCCGTTCACAGACCTGGGGACAGTCACTCTGCGCGCGCTGGGACAGGGCGATTCCCGAGGTCTGTGAGGGACCCACATCTACCAGGCGGTCTGGGGCTTGGTCCTGCGGGCAGTGGGCTCAGCCCCAGCTGGGCGGGAAGGGAACTGCCATGACCAGGGGCCCTGCGGGGCCCGAGCGGGTCTAACCCTGGGTCCCCCAAGGCAGAGCCCGGGCTCGGGCCGGGGGCAGCAGTTCCTCTCTGAGGCCTCGGGAGTGACCAGGGCAGGCCAGGGAGCCAGCGGAGGTCGGCAGCTGAGCTGGCCTGGCCCGTCTTCCTGGGCTGCTCCACGGGTGCTGGTGAAGGTTCACAGGCAAACAAGTCCTTTCCACAAACGGGCGTTTGCTGGGAATCCAACAAGGGCAGGACTCCAGCCCGCCTTTCGTGCTGGAGCCAAGCACGTGGGTGTCCCGCGGCACCCGAGGGTCCCCAGCCCACAAACCCCGGGGCGCGTGGCCTCCCCGAGGCGAGGACAGCCACGTGGCAGGAGCGTGACAAGGGTCCGCCATCGGGGGCTTCCTGCAGAGTAATCACAAGCCCACCTCCAGACTCAGGGCTCAATGCCTGCTGGGACTCGGGGGGCAGCAGAGGCCACGGGGGGCGGGCTGGGAGGGATGGGCCGTGCGGGACGAGGGCCATGTCCCTCGCGACACTCGTCACCCAGATGCTCGAGCGCATGCTGGCTGGGGCCTCTAAGGGCGGGCGGTGGCCAGACGAGGGGGGTCCTAGGGCCACAGGGGCACAGGAGGTCCGTCTCCAGACCCAATCTCTGCAGAGGCGCCCCCCACAGCCTCTGCGAGCGGGGACACGGCTGGCGGTGCTGGCTTAGGGCCAGACTCACTCCCTGAGCCCCCGGGGCCACTGCAGGGGCCACGCCTGGTCTCTGGAGAATGGACACACTGGGGCTGTCACCCACCCCAGTGCTAACTCAGCTGGGGACGTGAGGGAGCGCCCACCAGACCCAGGGGAGGGAGGGCCCTCCAGGGCCTGAGCTGGCACCTGGGATGCGCGTGTGCACCCTCGGGCCTACTTGGGCCATTCGCTGTTCTTCAGGAGGCCTCAGCCTGCGGAGGGCCAGGTTTACGCCTCCCAGCCACCTATGGCTGCACCAACCAGGTGGTGAAGCGGCCACCTCAGAGAGGGGACGGAGCAGCGGCCGGGCCCTCGGCCTCCTATGCTGCCCTCTGCTCAGACCTGTGGCCCAGAATGGGGATGAGGGGGCCCAGGGGAAGAGGCTGGAAGGCCCGGGGCCCCACCGGGAGCCACAGGCTCGCCCTATGCTGGACCAGGAAGGTCCCGGAGGCTTCGGGTCAGAGTCCAGCTGCCCAGACTCCCAGGTGAAACCTTGATCTTGAGGACATGCCCAGAGTGCAGTGCGGGGTGGGTCCTGAGGCCGGTGGCGCCCTCCTCCATCTCCCTGGCATCACAGCCGCCTCAGTGACTCACACGTCGGGCACAGTGTGGGCAGAGTGTGCAGAGCCAGCCCGCAGCACTCCAGGCGGCAGCTCTGGCAGGGCCAGGCCACGGGTGCCGGGCGGCCAGGAGGGGGCGAGCCCAGGGGTGCAGACACACAGGAGGCTGGACCATCACCTCCAACCAAAATCCCAAGGTGCAGAGCCGCTGCCGGCCGTCTTGATGTGCTGACCCCAGGCCCATACCACCCGGCCTTCCTGCTGCAACTGACCGCCAGCCCGGGGCCCGTGGAGGGCCTGGCTCAGCGTGGACGAGGAGCCTGGTGCCGTGGGGCGGGGTCCCTGCGCTGCACCTCCGCGGACAGCGGCAGACGGGCGGGGAGGTGGAGGGGCAGCCGGAGACGAGCATCATCAGAAAATAGTTTAATTCTGTACAGTGGTCACCAGGCTGACTACAGGGGAGACGCGAACGCTCACGGACAGATCCCACAGGTCAGCAGCGTGGCGCCGCCCACCTCGTGGACGCGCCACCAGACAAAACAGGTCACGGCTGCGACACGCGTGGGAGCACGGAGTGCCACGCTTCCTCTGGGGCCAAGAGGGAAAATGAGAGAACTGGGAGGCTTTGGAATGCTTTCTCTTCTCCCGTCGGGAGCGCCATCGGCTCTGACCCGCTGAGCACACGGGCACGACGCGACGACCGGGTGCAGCCATGCCTGCCCACGCCGCCGGAGCCCCGGCCACCCTCAAGGGCCGCTCAGAGCACCGGCTCCAGAGCCAGACACGCAGCCGCGCCCGGGATCAGAAGAGCGGCCGGGAGCCCTGGCTCTCGAACTCGGCCCAGGCATCACTGAGCTCCATGAAGATCATCCGGGCGTACTGCTCGTAGGGCTGGCCCCGGGCCTGCGGGGCGGACGGCACCGTGAGGGCGGCCCCTCTCTGCGCCCACCCACCCCAGCGTCCACGCCCGCCTTGTCCAGGGGACCCCCACCCCGGCGCCCACGCCCGCGCCCACCTTGTCGGGGTGGACCACCAGCACGGCCCGGCGGTAGTGCTTCTTCACTTGCGCGGGTGTCACCAGGTCAGCCATGCCCACTGGCGTCCAGCGGCTCTCGCCATCCCACAGCGCCGTGTGCAGCGTGGACAGCAGGGCACGGATGTTTCTCTCCTTGCCCTCCGTCCACTCCAGAAGCTGCAGGAGACGAGGTGCCGCTGAGGGGCGCTGGGACCCGGCCTGTACCAGCCCCACAGCTGGCGTGAGCCCCACGGAGCCGGGCTCTGACCGTGAAGACACGTGGCCCCGTTTCTGCATTGACCCCCCCCCGGGCACAGTCAGCATGTCCCCGGGTCTGGATGAACGGGACGTGGACGAGACTGGCGTGTGGAACCAGGGACCCCGTCCTCGGCAGGACGTCCGGACGACCTGCCGTCACAGCCTCCGCCTGTCCCCAGCCTGGGGCCCCAGCGACCGGTGGAACGAGGCTGGACTCCAAGGGGCCCCTCAGAGGACCCCGCGGCCCCGTCCCCCACCTGTCCGCCGACGTCCGGGGTGTGAGCACACAGATGTCCATCACCCTGGGGTCTCTGCGGGTCAGACCCTGACCAGAGTCACACCTGGCTGGCCTCAGAGGAGTGAGAAGCTTAATGAGCGGAAGGCTCTCGTCCCAGACACGTGGAGGTGGCTGATCATTCACCACAAAGCCTTCAGAAGAGCAGTGAATGCAGACGGACGCCCCCTCCCCGCAGCGTGCCGCACGGAGGCCCTCACGTCTGAGGTGGCAGCCACCCGGCTGCACCCCTCCCCCAGTACCTTCAGCTTCAGCGGGTCCGAGTCCCGGGCCTGGTCCTGCCTCCTCATCTCAGCGATGGTCCGCGGCCCCTTCCTGTCGGCTCGCGAGGAGAAGCCCTGGCTGGGCAGCAGGTCTTCAAAGTCGTTCTCTGACACCCTCGGCTTTGGACCTGCAGGCGAGCAGACGGTCAGGGGCGCCCAGGCAGCCCGCCCACCCCTCCGTGCTGGGCAGGGGCTCAAGGACCCCTTGGACGGAGGCACAGCAAGGAGACGGGCAGTGGCCAAAGGAGCTGCCCAAGCTGCAGGCTCGCCAGGGTGGGCGGCGTCGTGGCAGGTGTCGGGACCTCCCAGAGGAGAATGCTGCAGTCAGGTCTGGCCCGGCCGCCGCTGCCCGGCCAGCGAGGCAGAGTAGGCTCCTGGACAGCGTGGCCTGGCCGCCGGAAGTGCCTGCCAGGGGCAGAGATCACCCAAGACACAGGCCTGAAACCATGAACTTCCGTCCCAAGGGGCTCCCACCGGTGGAGTCTCTTTAAACGCCCTTCCCCAGGACTGAACTGAGCCGGACAAGACAAGACGTGGCTTTGCTGTACTCCCTTCACGGGCCCGGGGTGGGAGGGGACTCACCGAAGCTGGGGGCGCGGACCCCCCGCTCCTCCCGGCTGCCAATCACACTGAAGCTGGAGGTGTAGTTAGGCCTTGGCTGTACACTGGCTTTGGGGGGCGGCTTGGCTTGGGGGGGCCACGGGGTGCCCTGGGCTGGGGGCCGACTCGTCTGCCAGGAGCCACTGGCCTTGGGAGGGGGTGCTGCTTTGGGACTGAAGCCCCCAGGAGCAGCCGCAGCAGGCGAGCCTGGGGAGACAGTGCCCGCGGGAGCGTCAGCGACGGCCCACACGGGCTGCCTGAAGCGCTCAGCCCTTGGGGACCGTGCCCCAGGTCGGCGGCTGCGACAGGCCATGTTGAGCTGGCGCCTGGCGGGCTCCCCTCCCCACGTGTTCACACGCAGGACCCAGTCCAGGAAGCTCAAAACCAGTGCCCAGAGGCCCCAGCCCCCAACTGGCACACGTGGGCAGGTTGCATGTCACGTGTATGGTCCTCGGCCACTTCACGTGTGTACAAATTCACGCAAGCAGCAGGGTCAAGACATCCCTGTTTTCTGACCCATGACCATCATCTCAAGAACTTTCTGGAAGTGGAATCACAGGACAGGCAGCCTTTGTGATAGGCTCTTCTCGCTCAGGACACGCCCAGCTGCCCCTTGTTGCCAGCAGCCTGGCAGGCGGACATGCTGTGAAGGACTCCGGCAGGTTCCATCTGAGGCCACTGCCAGTGGCGGCCGTGTGTGCTGGGGCCGGACCCCCAAGCAGCCTGCATGTGCCTCTGGGGTGACCAGCAGGGAGGTCGGGTCCATGGGGAGCCACAGACGCCAGCTCTGCGCCTGGCGCTGCCCCCAGCACGGGGCGGGGCTGCCGTCCTCTTCGTCACTTGCTCACTCCAAGGCAGACGCGTCCGGCTCTGTTTCACTGTTGCTGCCCCGACATGTGCGGGAGCTGGTGCGCGTGTGGCTCAGAGCCTTTTCCCCACTCCAGCTTCTCATCCTGCTGACAGCCTTCAGCACAGCCAGATCTTCTGATTAAGTCCAATTTACCCATTTTCCTCTACGGATCGTGGTCCAGGTGGCATGCCTTTCTGGTTCTCTCCTAAAGGCTTCAGAAACCTACAGCCGCCTCTGAGCAGTGGCCCCTTACTTGCTGTTTAAAGTGGGAAGCTCAGGGCGAGGCCTCTTTCCTTGCCCAGTGCCTCTACGAATGGCTTTGCACCGCTGTCTTCCAGCTCCTCCATCCTGCCCCGGGACCCATGTGTCTGTCCTGCCCACACCACGCAGGGCTAATTCCAGAAGCTAGAGTCCTCCAGGGCCTGGTGGGCTGAACGGACCCCCTCCCCCAGCTCTCCGATAAGTTCTACAGTGAGTCCGTCTGAACTCCGGTGGGGACTAAGCTGACGCCTTGCACGCTGCCGGAGAGCCTTCCCCTAGCTGGCCCCTGGGCGGCGAGCTAGTCCCCAAGGCTCCCCGACCTCTGTCCTTGCCGGCTTCAGTAAGAGCTGTGAGTTTCCCTCTTCCTTCTTTTGTGGTGACTGTAGACGGGGCTGCTCTGAACTGGGGGCTTAACCCTGCCGGCGATGCCAGTGAACAGGAGCAGCCCTGGTGTGTCTGTTGCTCCCACGTCCTGGGACCTGAAGTGCTTTCCCAGGCAGACAGCACTGTCTGCACACGGCCACACGCCTGTCCCTTCTGCCCTCTCCTGCCTGCGTGCACTGCTGGGGTCAGCCCCGGGGAGCGTGCGGTCTTCTGAAAACCAGCGTGAGGCGGGCAGCAGGACTCTGAAGACGCGCTGGCTCAAGTCTACAGACTGCGAGCCGCCGGCCTGTCAGGAGTGCCCCCCACAGTGGGGCTGGACTCTGCAGACACCTTTTCTGCACCGTGGGTACGATCACACAGTTCCCCTCCGGAGCCAGCTGACGCGGGCCTTGCTCGTGGGTCTGCGGGTGCTAAGCCGGCCGTGCCTTCTGGGACAAGCCCTGCCTGGCCGTGGCACGCGCTCGCGTTGGTCTGTGAACAATGCTGCCTTGGGGCCTCTGGTTTTCTTCTGCACTATCTCCGTCTGGTTTTGGTATCAGAGCGATACCAGCCTCATAAAATCAACTGCAAAATATTCCCTCCTCTTCCTACTTCCTAGAAAGACCATGCAGAACTGGTGTTCTTTAAACATTTGGTGAAATTCTACAGTGGGGCCTAGAGATTTCCTCCATCAGCAGTTTCTGACTGAGCTCACGTTCGTCATGGTTACAGACCCCTCCAGCAAACCGCCTCCCCGCGTGGTCCCGCACAGCAGGCCTGGGTGCAGGGCTGAGGCCACGAGTCCGTCTTCCTTTGGCACCTCCAGGCTCTGCGGCCGACTCTTGCTAGCCTCTCTTTTAGAGGCTCCTCCATCTTAGGAGAGACTTGTCAGCTTTACTGATCTTCTCAGAGAACTGATGTTCTGATCAACCCATTTTCTTCCATTTTCTTTTCTTTCTCACTGATGTGGGCTTTTCATCATTTCCTTCCATTTTCTTTGAGCTTACTTTGCTTTACAAGCATCTTTAGCTGAGAATGCACGCCACCAGCGAGCCGTCTTCCTCTTTTCCACATCTCCCTCCCACCGTTGCTCTAGCTGCAAAGCTAACGTTTAGCTATCTTGCGTTTTCATTCTGTTTGGCAATTTTATTTCCCTTAAGACTTGCCACATAACCTGTGTCATTCAGTTCTGAAAAGCTGGATTTCTGAGTTGTCTCACTGTCACCGACTCCTCGTTCGGCTTTGCTGGTCGGGGAGTGGCGCACGCTGTGGTCTCCGCTCTCTTGCTGAGGGTCGTTCGCAGCCCAGCGTGTGGCCTTTCCTGGCGGCTGCTTAGGTGCGGAGGGCCTGTGTCCTGCTGCTGGGCAGCGTCCTATGGAAGCCCCACAGCTTTTCTGGCCTTCCGTCTGGCGGCTCCACCTGTGCCGGCACAGGGATGCTGAGGCCTCCAGCTAGAACGCGGGTCTGTTTCTCCTTCCAGCGCCATGAGCTTCACGCAGGGCTGTTTTCTGAGGGGGGTGTGATGGACGTCTGGGGTCACAGTGCCGGGCTGAAGGCGGGGCTCCACCCTGAGAGCGGGCGCCCCGGATCCTGAGAAGTCCTTTCCACCACAGGCAGCGCCCGAGAGGCTCTGGGTGGCCCTGCCTCAGAGAGCCCGGACACACCCGCAGTTCCAGGAACACGTTCGGGGAGACAATGAAACCTTGGGAAACTCCGGCAAGCGTCTGGGGATGTTACTTTCACCTAAAATTCCACACGCTTCCCAACTGCCAAGGGAGGAGACACACTCATGGCCTCCAAAGACCCAACGTCCTTAGAGGGCTTCTCAGAAAGGACAGTGACGGTGGTGAATTCTGCACCCCAGCCCCACACCCCGAGCCAGGCAGGCAGGTTCCACCATCCTGGGCTGAGGCAGCCCCCAGCTGGCCCCCACACCCCACGGGGCCGGCAGAGGAGCTGCTCTGGCAGCTCCTGGCGTTGTCTCTGCGACAAGCTCGTGAGAGGAGGCAGAGGGGCATCTCCTGCTATTGCTGGGCCCTGGGGGACCAGGTGAGGCCGCACCTCAGCGAGGTCAGACCCCCCCCAAAGAGGCCTGGTGCTCCCCACGTGCCTCAGGGGGGTGCAGACTCCCCCCCAGAGAGGCCTGGTGCTCCCCACGTGCCTCAGGTGGCCGTCAGGTTACCTTGGAGGCCGGAACTGAGGTCACCAATGTCTGCAAATGGGTCCTGGCTCTGAGACTTGGTCTGGCTGGCCGGAAGGCCAGAAGGGGCCGGCTGGTCTCCAGGAGAGAAGAAGGGGCCTGGAGAAGAGCAGGGGCGTCAGAACCCACGCACTGGAGTGGCACAGCCTCTGTCCCAGCTCACGTGCTGAAGGCCTCACTGGGCGAGTCACCTCACGTGGGACAGGCCACGTGCAGCGGAGCCGCCCCCCAGGCTCCGTGGGGCGCTCCCCTGGCAGCCCGTGCAAACCGCCTGGGCCCGCCCCGCCGCCCCTCGGCGCGCATCCAGAGCGCGAGTGCGCTTTCCCACGCTCTCCGTGACTCTACGGACTGTCCTGCCCCAACTCCTGGGTCACTGAAGAGTCACTATGAGGTTGTTACAAGTAACAGCAACTCAGAAAGAGCTCTCATCAACTAAACGGAAAAGGGTGAATCTCTGATTCAGAGAAATAAAGAACGTAGAGCAGTTCTCAAAAGAAACACAGATAAGCAAACCCCTACAAAACAATAACCAACCTCCCTCATAACGAGGAAACCGAACGGAGAGGGCGGACGGCCTGTGAGGCCGCCGGAGTCCCCTCTGGAACCGGCTTCCCAGGCGGCGTAGTGATGAGGAGCACGCCTGCCAGGGCAGGCGCTCAGAGAGACCCGGGTTGATCCCTGGGTTGGGACGATCCCCTGGAGGGTCCGGTGACCACTCCAAGATTCTTGCCTGGTGAACCCCACAGACAGAGGAGCCTTGGGGTCCTCGGGGTCACAGACAGACAGGACTGAAGCGACTCAGCGTGCACACACACATCTGTAAAGTCACGGCCCGCAGATGAACAGAACTGAGCGAGCATGCGCCACGGGCCTCACACACACCGCTGCCTCCAGAGCACAACTCAGCACAGGCGTCTCCTAGAGGACACACCTGGCAAGGGAGAGGCCAGGAGCCCTCCCGGCCCCAGGAGGGCAGACCAGGACAGCCTGCAGCCTCCCGGCGGCCCTGCAGGAGGCGCTAAGGAACGGTCGGGGTGAAAACTTCAGAACCAGCCCCAAGTATGGCAGGGAGGGGCTGGGCCCCGCTCCTGACCCCCCTCCTTGGGGAGAGCACAGTCTCCCCACTAACCATCTGCAGCCAGCGCGGGGGCCGGTGCCTCGGCCCAGGCGTCCCAGGCTCCCAGCAGGTCGGGGTGGCTGGCAGAGGCTGTCATCTTGCTGGGCTCGGCGGGCAGGTCCCCTGGGAAGATAGTGGTGCTTTCTGAAGGTCCCCGGCAGGGCGGACACACAGCCTCACACGGGCTCTCAGGGCCCCGGGGACAGGCTGGCTATGAGCTCCGACCACGGGGCGCCCCCATCCCTTGCTCGGGTGGCCGGGCAGGGGGCCCCCAGGCTCTGCTGGGCACCAAGACCCCCTCAGGCTGTGCTCACACCCTCCAGGCCGCCCTCCAACTGGTTCCCTCGGGCTGAGGACATGGTGTGCGGGGTCAGCAAGTGGAGACTCTGAGGGCGGTGCGGAGACCAGTGTCTGGTTCTTCAGGGGCCTCCTCCCGCTGCAGCCAGCCACACACCGACACCCCCAAACCTGCCTCCTGCCCCCTGAACCCAGCCGGGTGCACGGTGCAGACACCGGCTGCGCCCCCGCCCCGGGAGAGGGAGGACCTGAGGCCATGCCCGCCCGCCCTACACCCAGGAGCAGAGGCCGCCCTCACCCAGACGCAGGAAGTCGGTGCTGCAGGCCGGCGGCGGGGCGCTGTGGGTGGAGGGGAAGGGCGTGGGCTGGGTGGCTGGGGCGGCCGAGGTGAGGAATTCCCCGAAGAGGTCAGGCTGCGAGCTGGGGGCGGCATCCGTGTCGGGCGGCAGCAGGAGGGGGCCGAACGGGTCAGCTGCAACGACACCGAGTGGGCGGGCGTGAGTTCGGGCACGGCAATGCACACTCAGCCCAGGCACCCACCCTGGGACGACCCTCCCCAGGCACCTGGGCCCCAAGTGCGGGGCCAGCGCTGACCAGCACCGCCTTGCGATGGCTCGAGGTGCCTGAATGGCAGGGCACTACCGGCGGCAGCACCTACCGGCTGGGGCGGTGGTCTGGGTGGGAGGCGCGGGGGCCGGGCTGCTGAAGAGCAGGGCCGTGTCCCTGTCGAGCAGGCCCCCTGCAGCGCCCTCCGGAGTGGGGCCTGGGGCCCCAAGCAGGCAGCTGAGCAGGTCTGCATTGCTGGGGGGGCCGCCGGGGGCCTGGGGGGTGGGCGCGGGCCCTGCCTCCGCGTGCAGCCCCAGGAGGTCCACGCTGTCCTCCTGCGGCGCGGTGGGGTCGGGCGCATCCTCGTCTGCCGTGTCCCCGCTCTCCGCAGAAGGCGTCGGGGCTTCCTCGTCGGACGGCTCGCTCCCACAACCGTCCTCAGCCACGGCAGAGGGATCCTCCTCGGCTAGGTGACCCTCCGGGCCCGTGGTAGAGTCCCGGTCCTCTGCAAAGACAACAGCAGGGCAGCTGTGGCTCAGCACGAGGGGGCGCCGAGGGGAGCCCCACGGGGCAGCCAGGCCCGCCGACCCACCCCGCCAGTCCAGCGTGTGCAGGAAGTGGTCGGCATCCGCGCTGCGATGCGG
This sequence comes from Budorcas taxicolor, assembly GCF_023091745.1. Classification (NCBI taxonomy): domain Eukaryota; kingdom Metazoa; phylum Chordata; class Mammalia; order Artiodactyla; family Bovidae; genus Budorcas; species Budorcas taxicolor. Next base: position 117,151,505 of record NC_068915.1, on the reverse strand, counting down.
CGAGTCCGACTCGGGCTCAGGATCTGCAGGCCTGGCCTCGGCATCATACTGTGCAGTGGACCCAGGCTGCCGGGGGAGCTCTGGCTTCCCTGCAGGAAGAGGGGGTGTCAGGCCCCCCACTCAGGGCTCCAGGACCAGGCCCAGGGCTGGGACGAGCTTGCACATTCAGAGCCCACAGGACAACCGATGTGGGCCCATCTGTGAATGGATACCACTGCTGCCCGAGCTCACACGTGTGCACACGTGTATACCCACGCACACACAGGTGCTCACAGAGGTGTACGTGCTTTTTAGGAACACTTAGCTGGCAACCCACTCCAGTACTCTTGCCTACAGAATCCCAGGAATGGGGGAGCCAGGTAGGCTGCCATCTATGGGGTTGCAGAGTCGGACACGACGGAAGCGACTTGGCAGCAGCTACACCTCACATAAAAAAATGGAGAAAAAGCCAGCCAAGGACACGGGCAGCTTGCACTGTGGCCAAGGGAGCCCCAGGGTCACCGCCAGGGAGCTTCCGGCGCTTGCTCACAAGTGCTCTGCAAAGAGGCGCCGTGACACACAGATGGGGGGCCACCAGGATGACCTCTGCGGTGGGCACGCCTGCGGGGCCCCCAACGCCAGATCTCACCAAACTTGGACAGGACGTCCTGCTGCTCCTCCCGGCTGGAGAAGAGAATCTTGGGGTTCAGCCCTCGCATGCCCGCACCCTCCCAGGGCGGGGCCTCGCGGCCGGGCTTGTCTCTGGGCTCCACCTCCACCTCCAGGCTCACTTGGAACAGGTCGGGATACTTCTCCTGGATGTCGCAAGCATCCAGGTCATACCTGCAGTTGGAGGCCAAACGCAGGTTAGGAAGGACTACGGGCACCTCAGGGGTCAACGTCCACCAAGATTCGAGCGCGGGGCAGGGCCGTGTTCTCGGCTGGCACCACGCCCGCACCTCATGCTCTGGACATGCAAGCCACCACCGAGCAAAGGGTCAGAGGGGCCTGTGGGGTCTGTGTGCAGCAAGACCCAACCACACTCTCAGAGCAGGAGACCAACTCCCATCACCCCTCAGGTCCTGGGCTTCAGATCGGATCAGGCTCTCAGGTCGCAAAATGCAGGTTCAGACAAAAACAATGCCATCCATCCTGGCAAAACCCCTGTGAACAGATGCCCACAAACCAAGACCTCTGGGAGCTGCTGCAGAGACAATGGCCTACCCCGCGGGGTGGGAGCAGCCTGGCCTCGGCGGCCAGCTCACCGGGCAGCCCGAGGCCTGCGGCCTTCCGCCTGCAGGGAATTCCAGTCTGCGCCTCCTCCCCCGAGGCCACCTGAGGACGGCACTGGTGCACCCCAGCTCCTCAGCCAGGCGGCAGGGCCCGCGGCGGATCCTTCGCTGACCTCTGTTCGCGTTACTTACTGCTTGCGCGTGTAAAAACAGTAAGGGGGTGAGGGGAGGAACTAAAAAGGAGTGGCGGGTCCCTGAGGGCCTGCGGCGTCGCAACCCAACAACATGGGGTGAGCAAGCACGCGTGACGCCAGAGTGACGTCCGCCGGTCAGTCCTTCCCATTGCTCGCAGCCATGGCCCCCTCTGCACGATGAGGGAACCAGGGGCCTCTGCGGGGTGAGGCCAGGCCCACGTGGGTGCAGGGCGGAGCGGCTGCCGGGCCGCGGGGCTCTCCTTCGGGTCCCAGTGGGGCGCCCCCAGAATATGGGACAGGGACAGTCAGCCGTTGGGAGGAGAAGGCGCGGGGACCATGGCAGGGAAGTCCGACAGCGACAGCGGTGAAGGGCCTGGGGAGGGGCCCGTCCACGAGGTGGGGACCAGCCTACAGAGTGCTCGAGGCTGCTAAAGCTCAGCTCCAGGGCGGCAGGGCCCCGGGGCCCACTCCTGGCAGCATGCTGGCAGCCACCCACCCCGCCTCCCCGCCCGGTCCAGCCCAGAGGCGGCCCCCAGGCCAGGGTCTTCACAGCCGGTGAGGACACAATGAGGTCTGTGACCAGAGGTGCAGCCCCCAGTGTCCCCCAAGGGCTGGGGTCTCAGAGGGCCCAGGCCCCGCCCACTGGGCAGGGAACACACGCACTGGCTTTCGCCCCAGACTGTCCCCTGCTGGCTCACACCTGCTCCCCGCCCCCACCACAGGAGGCCCCCCAGGAACCTGAGTCCTTCTGAAGCGGCTCTCTCAACAGCCCGCCAGGCACCCCTTTGCCTTTCTCCTCTTTAACCAACGAGTCCACTTTCAGAGGTGTGACCTGCACTGAAGCACAGCACCCCGTCCACGCAGAGTAAACCCAGTCTCTCTCCAGACACAAGCAGGACCACACCCCCAGGGGTGGCCGCTGCTCAGGCCGCAGGGACCCCACGGCAGGCCCGAGCAGACACCAGGGGTCACAGACGTGGCGCCACGGCTCACCCACCACTCGCCCACCACCAGCACTGGCCTCTACCCAGTCTGGAGCCACTGAGCCTGAGGCTCTGGGGGCAGGGCTAGCGGCACCGCCCTGTCACGTGGAAGTCGCTGAGATGGAGATCTCAGCGGTTCTCAGCGCGAGGAGTTCTCACCACAAGGAAGACTCTAACTCTATAGCCATCTCAGTGGTTCTCATCACAAGAAGACTCCAACTCTATGGCCATCTCAGTGGTTTTCATCGCAAGGAATTGTCATCATGAGAAGACTAACTCTGCGTGGCTCCCAACGTGGTGCTTGTCGCCTTCACAGCTCTGAACTGCTTCCCGGGCAACAAGGGACGCTCACAGGCCATGTGGACGCCATCCCTCTGAAGTGCCACGAGCCTCCTGCCCACCTTTAATAGGGGCTTTCTCTTCTCAATCCCCGTTTCCTTACGTGTCCTGGATACGGCCCCACAGGTCCACCCGTGGCACGCGTGCTGCAAACGTTCCGTTGCCTGAAAATGTCTCTGACTGGCTGTCGCTTTTGAAGGGTGATTCCCCCAGACGTGGAATTCCCAGCTGGTGACGCTCTTCTCCCGTTAAGTGCCCCAACGTGGCTCCACCGCGCGGGTGCACAGCAGCTGCCGGTCTCCTTACTTTGAAGGCCACTCGGGGGCACTGGAAAGGTCCTCTTCGGTCTTCAGCAGTTTGACACCCCTCCTTCCAGAAGCTGCTTGCTGCTTCCGGTGTGCTTTTTATTCGGCTGTACTGGACGTTCAGTTGCGGCACATGGGCTTTAGCTCCCTGACCAGGGATCGAACACAGGTCCCCTGCACTAGGAGCTTTGAGTCTGAACCACGGGACCACCAGAGGGGCCCCGGCATCCAACTTTGCATCTACGGTTTGCTGTCTCTCAGATCAGTCTCAGAAAACTGCCGGCTAGTGGTCTTTCCAGCACTGTCTCCACCGCACCCTCTTCTGCTCAGACTCCAAACAGGGCTGCCTGGCCTCTCCCCAGCACCTGACATCCCCACCTCCACCGTGTCCCACATCTACCCTGCTGCCACGCGTGCGGCGGCTAGCGGTTCCGGCTGTGACGGGCCACAGCCCCCGAGTCACACCCGCCTCCTGTCTACCCGCTCCAGGCCTGCAGCGAAACCCCTGTGTTCCCCACACACATGACCCAAGCAGGAAGCGCCACCCCCAGCTCAGGCGCGGAGCTCTTCTGCTCAGTGTCTTCATCACCGGCATCTACTGAGAGACACGCCTCAGGCAGCAAGGCCTATGGGAGCCCTGAGGCAGCCTCCCTGAAAGAGAAAAAACCTGAGGCCTAAAGATGTAACCCTCCTCGTCTCTGTCTTGTTGTCACATAAAGAAGAACGCAAGGAGCCAACGTGAAAACACACTAACAGACCGGACCGAGCCGCGAGGCTCTTAAAGGACAACGACAGGCGGAAACACGAGCCTCGAGGCTCTTAAAGGAGCAACAACACGCAGAAACACAGGCGGCACCTCCAGCCCACACCACTGATGCTGGGGGCCCCCCGAGCCATCACCACGAGCAGCCCCCGCATGGCACCTCCTGCAGGAGCCTTCCTGGGCCCCTGCCAGTTTCCACCACGCGGCATTCATCTGCACCCCACCCACAGCAGGGGTGTCTGTGTGCCCCAACACCCCATCCCCCCATGGTGTGGCACCAACATACTTGGCAAACTTCACAGTCGCTGCGTTCCGAGGCACGAACCCTGTGTGAAACTGGATCTGAAACATCTTCATGGACGCCATCTGCGGGAGGGAGCACAGGAGCAGCCGTTCTCAGGCTGGGTGGGGGCCCTGCCAGGCTTCTCATGGGTCCTAGGGTCTGAGAGCTACAGGCAGGGCTCCAGGTCGCGGGGACACACAGACATCAGGGTGGTGCCTCTGCTGACAAGCAGCTCCTCGGCCCGCAGGGGAGCCCCAGGCCACAGCCCAGCAGGCCCTCAGGCCCGTGCAGAGGGCAGGTGCAGGCTGCCGACCGGCTCTGCTGCACAGGCAGGACTGGGGCCCTCACTGCACACGAAGGGCCAAGCTCAGCTTTGAGCCCAGGGCCGTTGGCGCCCTCCCCCTTACCTTGGCCTGCAGCCTTCCTCCCAGGGTGGACCTCGCATGATAGATGACGATGAGCACGTCCCCCTGGACCGTTATGCCCAGGGGAATCACCGCTTTGCCATCCTCAATTTTAAAGTCTCTGGAGAACAGAACCAAGACCAGCAATTCCCTTACATAAGCGAGAGGCACACACGCTGATGAAGACTGAAGTGCGTCTCCTCCTGCCTCGTGGTTTTTCTACCAAATTAGGTCAGGGTCTGGGCGGAAGGATGCTCCAGGAAATGACGCGCAAGGAGCCACTCAGCACAAAGACCCGGAGGAACCCCCAGGGCTCCGCCAGCTCTGCCTCCAGCCCACCGCCCCGAGGCCCACCACCCAGCTGCAAGCCCAGGGAACGGGCGCCTCCCACAGCTCCAGGAGCACGAGGCTGCGCAGACAGAAGGGCCTGCGCCCCAGCCCACCTCATCCTGTCGTATTCCTGGGACGTGGTGGCCACATGCTCATCCCCCACGTAGACCTCACAGAAGGGCCTGCGCCCCAGCCCACCTCATCCTGTCGTATTCCTGGGACGTGGTGGCCACATGCTCATCCCCCACGTAGACCTCACAGAAGGGCCTGCGCCCCAGCCCACCTCATCCTGTCGTATTCCCGGGACGTGGTGGCCACACGCTCATCCCCCACGTAGACCTCACAGAAGGGCCTGCAGCTGCTCCTCTGCTTGCTGAAGAGCGGCACTGGCGTCATGACCACGGCCTTCACCAGGACGGGCTTGCTGTGGGGCGTGACAGGCTCCTCGGCCACCATGTCGCACATGTACTCAATGTACCTGGAGGGCAGGAGGCAAGCCGGGTCATGTGTGCTCCGTACTTGGCCCATGGGATCATCCACGTGCTCCACGTGCAGCCCACACGCTACGTCACATCCATGTTCCCTGTCTCTGGAGCCTGTCAGGACATCCACCTTTTTTCAATCACAGGTAAGCGTTTCATGTGAAATGCCCCTCAAAGCAATGTTCTCGTGTCATCTCGCGAATCTGACGCAGTTTTCACTCAGTTCAAAGTGTCTTTACATTTCCCTTGAGACTTCCCCTCTGATTCATGGCTACTCACAAGTAAGTTTTTTCCCTTGGAAACATCTAGGGTTTCCAAAGCAGTCTTGCTGTCCTGGTTTCTGGATTAACTCCTCAATGGCCTGGGAACGCGTCTCACATGACTTCTATTGTTCTCAATCTGCTGCAGTTTACGGGCCCAGACTGGGCCTTTCCGAGGGCTCTGAGCACACGTTCCTACCGTGGGACATGCTGTGGCTCTGATCTGACCCACCGACTTGCTCGACTGGCCACTGAGACCGTCCGCGTCCTGCTCTGTGGGTCTGCAACCTGCTCCTGCGACTCCTTTCACGTTTCAACGGTTCCATGGCTCCGCCCGCTCTGAGGCACTGCCCTCTCTGGGGCCTGGCCCCTGTGTGGCTCTGCCCCGTATGGCACCACCCCTCCCTGAGGCTCCGCCCGCCTCGGCGTGGCTCCACCCCTTCTGCGAGGCACCGCCCCCCGAGAGGCTCCGCCCCCTCAGTGTGGGGCCACCCCCACTGAGGCACCGCCCCCCGAGAGGCTCCGCCCCCTCGGCGTGGCACCTCCCCCTCCCTGTGGCGCCGCCATCTCTGGCCCTGGTCTAACCTGCCTCCCGGGAACAAGCAGGGGGCACGACTGAATTTGAACCCACAACTGTCACACTTCATGTTCCCAGAGCACTCTCGCCACTCGCGACAGCTGTGGTAAGACCGCCGTGTGCCAGGAGACCTGGGCACTTTTCACCAACAGTAAGAAGCCAGGACCCGTGACCCACGTCCACAGCCTGAGCGAGCTTGGAAGCAGCCGCGAGCGCCAAGGCTGAGAGGAGCAGGCAGCCTGGGCAGTTCCTGAGAGCGGGCGGGCGGCATGCCCGGGAGTTCCGGCCTCTGGGCACGGCCCGCACACGCCCCCGCCCACCTCCGTGAGGGCCGGGGCGCAGGCCCACAGCGCCACGAAGCGGCTTCCCAACCCCCGCCCGCCCCCGGCCCATGCTTCCCGTCACGAGCTCCTGGGTCACCCGAGCCCGCCCCAGGCCTCCCGTCGTGGCCTCCGCGTCTCTCTCGGCGCCCACACTGGCCGTGTGGAGGGCGCCCGTGGCGGCTCCCGGCGGCCCAGGCGTGCCTTCTGGTTTGTCCTGTGCCCTGCTGTGTCCTCCGGGCGTCCGAGGCTCAAGCTCTTCCGTTAACTTGGGGGAATCCTCAGGACCTCCTCCAGACTCCATCTCCCACAGGGACCCGGGGGGTGTGTCTGGGTCCTCTGACAGGGCCAATGGCATTTACGCCCCTCCAGGCACAGAGCTTCCGACAGGCTCCCTCCCTGCTCAAGCACGGCTTCCAGCCTCCGCTTCGTCAGAGCCTCGAACACACGGACCAGCAGCCCCACACTTTGAGCACGCTTCCGAGTCTCGGGGCAGGCCGCCTCATCTGACTGTCCCTGGGGTGACCTCATGCCCCCTGAGCGGCAGCCTCCCTCGCCAACCTGTCCTTGGGGCGCAGACCCCGCCTGCGTCTCCTTTGGGCCCTGTCCCTCCTGGGCTGGCGGCCAGCTGAAGGCTCCAAGACGGCTTCTCCGACAGGCGTGGAGAAGCTGTGCGCTCAGAGCTGGCGCTGCTCTTTAGCTGCTGCGGGCAGGAGGGAGCGGACACTCTCCACACGTGCACGTCTCCAGGGCAGCAGCCTGGGGTCTACTAGGGGGCCCAGGGCCAGGCACACACACACTAGCAGCAACACTGCTGGCTCTGACCACAACCCCGAGCGGGGCCCTCACCGCAGGCACAGCTCCGGAGCCCTAGGTACGCCCGCACGGGAGGCTGACAGGCCGAAAGGGTTGGAAGCCTGCCTGGCAGCCCAGTCCTTGCTCTCCTGCCCCTTCTGCACCATGGATGGGCCCCCACCCCCTGGAGCCACACAGAAGACATCAGAGTGTGGCCAGCCCTCTCAGGAGGGTGAGGGACAAGGTGCTGCCCCGGGCAGTGAGCCGACAGGCTGGGCCGACAACCAGGAGAGGAGCAAGCTCCCCACCCCACCATCCAGGCCATGGAGCCACCCCAAGTGAGGGCGGTGCCCACAGCGGTGCCTCACCAGCCTGGACGCTCCCCAGTGTCCCCCAGGGTCAGGGCCCTAGCTCTGCCCGCTCCAAGGCCCTCCCCACAGAGGAGGGAAGCCTCCCCAGAGGCTCCAGGGCCTAATGACTCCTCAGAGCACCAGGCTCCCTCTTGCCGCGAGGTGGATGGAAGTGAAACATGCTGGCCTGGGGGCAGGCAGTGGCCCCAGAAAGGCAGCGGGTGGGCAGGGGCCAGCTGCAGACCCAGGAAACCATCTCGTGTAAGTGGTCAGCAAAGACAGCCTGGAAACCCACGTGTCCCACAGACCCTGATGCAGGGGACACAGCGCAGAGGGGGCGCTGCCCTCGTGTGCACCCAGAGAGCTCCCAGACGCCGCTCCACCTGCAAGCTGGAGCCAGCGGGCCACGTGCCCCCGCCCACCAAGCAAGAAGCCATGGTGCTGGGAAAGCAGGTGCCAGGAACGGACAGAGGCACTGCTCAAGGGCCCTGGTGGGGCAGGAAGTGAAGCCACCCGACTGCACCTGCAGGCCTGTGCGCCCCCGATGCCACACCCACACCCCACAGCAGACACCGTACCTCTTGTGGGATGGCCAGATGCCCGGTGGGCAGCGCTTCATGCTGAACATGTACACAGCGGCCTCCGCGGTGCTGAAGAGCCGGCAGAAGCACAGGAAGGAGCACACGGCCACGGCCGACGCCGCCCTCCCGTCCTAGGACAGAGCGTGGGGCGCGGACGGGCAGTGTTCACTCCCCCGGGACGGTCATGGCCTCTGCCTGGGGCTGGGGCTCCTCGGGGGGCTGAGGAAACCCCACCTGCGGCAGGGACGCAGGGACCCACAGCAGAAGGCCTGAGGCGGCAGACCAGACACTGCACACTCACAGTCCCGACCCGACCTCTGCGCCCAGCCACCCACGGGCACCCTCATGACTCCCCATCGTCACTCCTGCCTGACGCCACCAACACCAGGATGGCAGCGCTGACCTCCAAGGGCAGGTTCCGGCAGGTATCCCACTGGACAAGATGTCCACAAATCCTCAGCCCCAGAAGGGGGTCAGACACAGGGTCCCAGGAGGCAGAGCAGCCTGAGGGGACCCACCGTCTTCCACCAAAGAGGCAGGAAGACCACCGTGAGGACGGTTTTCTGCCGGAAGCCCTGTTGCCAGGGGACCCAGGCGTGGACACAGCAGGTGCAGGGCCTGCGCCCCCCACCCTCCCCGACAGCTGCTGCTCCCTCCAGTGTCTGCCGCCCTGGGACTACAGGACCCACCTGGGGCACCAGGCCCGGGCCATGGCGCAGCCCCAGGCAGAGCCACGGCCAGGAGCGGTCGGCGGCTGGCGCTCGGTGTCGCCCGAGGTGGGGCAGCTCAGCGAGGAGCCCCGGGAGAGCCTGCCCAGACGGCCACTCGTCTCATCCCAGTGCCACCGCCCGGGAGCTGGGAGGCCCCCTCTGCCCTGAGTGCCCAAGGAGGGTGCCCGCTCACCATGCAATGCACCACGCAGACGTTGCCAGGGTCGCGGCGCAGCCAGGCGTGCATGTTCCTGCAGAGGCGGTACAGGCTGCAGAGGCTCGGGGCCCGCCGGGCGACCCAGCCGCAGTCAGAGACCTGCAGGGAAGGCGGCTCGCCAGCGGGGTGCAGACACGGGCCTCCCCACAGCACCCGACGCCGCCCGCCCACGCGTGCAGCAGGGCTCGGGAGCCAGGCTCCGGCGCGTGTGGCCAGAGCTGCAGACTGCCGCATCCGCGCTCACTCTGCACCGCGAACGGCGTCCACGAGCCGAGCGACAGCAGAGGAGACTGCGTGGCCTGGTGTTCCCTCTGGAGGCACCGCGGGCTCAGTGACGCTCAGAGATCCTTGAGAACCGCCCCCAACCCCCAGGCGGCATCCGGGGTGGACCCTAAGCATTGGCACCAGCCCTCTGCTCACCCGGTTGTGGAACTTGGAGGGCCGGTAGGTCCGCGGGGACAGGTTGTAGACGGCGTAGCGACCTGGGTGCTTCGAGTCCAGGAACAGCCGCACATCCTCAATGTTGTTCTTGATGGCCGACTCCACGCCCTCCGCCGGGAACGACATGACTGAAAGACAGGAGCCCCCACAGCCTCTCCAGCCATGGTGTGAGGTCGGCCGGGTGAGGCCCCTCTGCTCGTGGCTGCCGGCCCGTCAGCACCGTGGTCCTGAGAAGGGGGATCAGAGGCCCCTAGACCCTGCCCTGCCGCTCACTGGATCCCCAGTCGGGGTCCCCAAGACCCTCCTGAGGCTCAGCCTCTACACGGCCCGAAGCACCACAGGCTCTCCAAGTGTCTGGACTTAACATGTGTGGCCTCGCATCACTTTCCTCAGGACCTCAGCCTTTCAGAACATTCCAGACTGGGGAGGGGGCTTGACCGGGGTCCTGGGTTGACACAGGACTGCTGGCTGCAGGGCCTGGAGGCACACTGGACACACGGACAGACACCCGAGGCTGGCACCCGGCACATGTCACCAGACAGGAAAGAACCAGAAGACGTCCTCATGGCTAGCGCTGGCAAGCATACCTGCGATTCTGGATGTGATGTAGGAAAGATCCAGGTCTCCCTTCGCGTAGCTGGGGTTAAGAACAAAGGGAGCTTGGTTATCACAGGGAATTTCTACGGTTAGGTCATGAACCTTCGCATAGCTGGGGTTAAGAACAAAGGGAGCTTGGTTATCACAGGGAATCTCTACGGTTAGCTCATGAGCCTTCGCATAGCTGGGGTTAAGAACAAAGGGCGCCTGGCTATCACAGGGAATCTCTACGCTGAGCTCGTGAGCCGGAACTGAAGCGAGTCCTCGAGCGGCTGCAGTGCTCAGGCTGCAGCCTGTCAGTGTGCACGCATGTGCCCGGGTGACTGCACACACGCACACGTGTGCACGTGTGGAGTGACATCTACCTACGAGGTGAAGGAGAAATTATGAACCACGAGGGGGAGGCAGGGCCCGACAGGAAGGACCTTTGTCCTCTCACTACTGAAGGTGGGCGCTGAGGGTTTGGCAGAGAGATGCCGACAGAATGAAGACAGCTTCTGACGCAGTGCATCACGTCTGGCTAAACACTCACAAGGTACCGAGGGCCGAGAAACAGTCTAAAGCGACAGAACGAGCATCAGGACCAGACACGGCAGGGGCACTGGAGCTACCAGGCTGGGAACAGCTGGGGTCGGGGTTCTCTGGCGGCTCAGTGGTAAAGAACGTGCCTGCCAACGCAGGGGACAAGGGTCCAATCCCTGATCTGGGAAGAGCCCACGTGCCACGGAGGAACCAAGACCGTGCATCCCAAGTGCCAGAACTCCTGGGCCTCTGCTCTGGAAACCGGGGACCGCGGCTGCTGAGCGCACACAACCTGCAGCCCGTTCTCAGAACAGCAGAAGCCCCGCAAGGAGAAGCCTGCTTGCCACCGCAGCAGGTCAGCCCTCCCCACCTCAAAAGCCCACGCGGCAAGGAAGACCCCGCAGGCGCAAAAACCAGAAACAGCTGGGGCTAACGTGCTGAGGGCGCTAACGGCTAAAGCCAGCAGTGTGCGGGTCAGACAGTAAGCAGAGGTGCAAATTCTAAGCAAGAGACAGAAGGAAACGCGAGGCGGAGGCCCTGAGCAGAAAAGAAGGCTGCCTTTGATGCTGAGTAGACTGGACATGGTTGGGGAGGAACCTCGGAGCTAGATCTCAACAGAATCCCCGAAAGCCAAGAGCACAGGCTGGGGGATGGCAGAGAACATCTAAGGCCTGTGGGGTGAGCCTATGACGTAACGGGGACCCCGAGAGGAGGAGAGAGGGGGGAACTGAAGACGTGCGCACATCCTAACTGAGAATTTATCTAAATCAGCGTCAGACACCAAACCACAGACCTGGGAGCCCAGAGGACACCCAGCAGGACCAACACCAGGAGAGCCACCCGAGGGCACGTCAGCCTCAACTTCGGGAACAATCAAAGGTGAAGACAAAATCCTGAAAGAAGCTCGGGGCAGGGGACACTTTACCTACGGGGGAGCTATGGTAAGAACTACGCCTGGCTTCGCCCCAGCAACCAGGCAGGCAAGGAGTGAGGCCAGATGTTTACAGTGTTGGAAGGAAAACCAGCAGCCAGGACTCTGACCTGAGACACCGTCCTCGAGACCTGAGGAGACACGAACAGCAGGGACGCGGGGACAGGAGGGTGGTGGCAGGAGTCAGGAAGCACACCGCCCCCTGGAAGGAACAGCATGCTATCTGAAAGCGGACCTGGGCCAGCTGGTGACCACACGCGCCAGGGCAGCCACTGAAGTCAGCAAAGAAAGAGCCGTGTAAGTGGCGAAGTGAGCAAGGAGAGAGCGTGGGATCACAGAAAAGGCTCAGTTAGAACCACAAAAATAGAGAAAGAACGGAAGACAAACAAAAAAACTAAAAACAAGAAAGCAACAAGTACTAGAAAACACAGCTGTTGTTCAGGCACTCAGTCCTGTCTGACTCTTTGCAACCCCATGGACTGCAGCACGCCAGGCCTCCCTGTCCATCACCAACTCCCAGAGCTTGCACAGACTCATGTCCACTGAGTTGGTGATGCCATCCAACCATCTCATCCTCTGTCATCCCCTTCTCCTGCCTTCACTCTTTCCCAACATCACGGTATTTTCCAAGGAGTCAGCTCTTCGCATCAGGTGGCCCAAGTATTGGAGCTTCAGCACCAGTCCTTCCAATGAATATTCAAGGTTGATTTCCTTTAGGATTGACTGGTTTGATCTCCTTGCTGTCCAAGGGACTCGCAAGAGTCTTCTCCAACACCACAGTTCAAAACCATCAATTCTTTGGCACTCAGCCTTCTTTATGGTCCAGCTTTCACATCTGTACATGACTACTAGAAAGATCACAGCTTTGACTAGAGGGACCTTTGTCAGCAAAGTGACATCTCTGCTTTTTAATGCGCTGCCTGAAGCCAGCGTTTTCACTCTCCTCCTTTACTCTCATCAACAGGCCTCTCTGCTTTCTGCCATTACGGTGGTGTCACCTGCATATCTGAGGTCATTGATATTTCCTCTGGCAATCTTGATTCCAGCTTGTGCTTCATCCCTACTAATCCAACCCCAGGCGCTGTGGAGACATGGTGGGCTCGGCTACAGTCCCCTGCAGTGAGCCAGGACCCAGCAAAGCGAGCCGTGCGGGCACCCTGGTTCCCGGCACATCTTAGTTACATTTATACTACTCAGGTTTGTTAACGTGCAGTGTGTTATGCCCAAAAGACAGTGCTATCCCTTCAATTAAAAATACTTTATTGCTAAAAAATGTGAACTGTCGTCCGAGCCCTTCAGCGGGTCTCACAGTAACACAGGAGGCCACTCACTGATCACAGATACAACACCACGTACAATAATGACGAAACGTCGGAAGGTTTTCAAGAACTACCAGACGGGACGTGGAGACACAAAGTGAGCAGATGCTGCTGGGAAAAGGTGCTTACAGACTCGCGGATGTGGGGCTGGCACAGACCTGTCTGTGTGAAGCGCAGGGAAGAGAGGCTGTCCTGTGTGCCAATGAGCACTTTACACACCAGTGACCGACATACACCAACTAACAGATCGTCAGAGTGGGTCAAGACATACAACCCAACTATGCTGTCTACAAGCAACGTGAAACTGAGCATCTTCTTGTGTTTACCCACCTCATTCTGAGGTCTAGTCGCTCAGTCCTGTCCACCTCTCTGCGACCCCGTGGGCCGTAGCCCGCCAGGCTCCTCTGTCCAGAGGATTCTCCAGGCAAGCGTACTGGAGTGGGTTGCCGTGCCCTCCTCCAGGGGCTCTTCCCGACCCAGGGACCAAACCCGCATCTCGTCTGTCTCCTTCACCGGCAGGCAGGCTCTTCACCATGAGCGCCACCTGGGAAGCCACTGACCCTCACACGCTAAGCCGCTCAGTCATAACCGGCTCTGTGACCCGTGGACTGCAGCCTGCCAGGCTCCTCTGTCCACGGGATTCTCCAGGTGAGAGTACTGGAGTGAGCTGCCATTTCCCTTCTCCAGGGGATCTTCCCAACCCAGGGATCGCACCCAGGTCTCCCGTAATTGCCGATGGGTTCTTTACCGACTGCGCTTCCTGGGAAGCCCATTATAATCCTATGCATACTAGCTGTGATTCACACAGTCCGAACGTATTTACTCCCAACCCACTGGCACATTCTCCTGTTAAAGAAATGTGCTTTTCCAACGAACAGAGAATTTTTAATTCAGTTAAATCTATTAGCCGCTTCCCCAACCCTTGTGTGCTTTTGGTCACAGTTAAGACATCTTTCTCACTCTGGTGTTACAAACACACCTCTGCGTGCTTGATCAGCTTTTCCTCGGAAACAGCTTTTCACAATCAGATCTGTTAACAGATCAGACCTACTGTATCTTGCTGTTATTAGATGAGATCCCGTTTTTTCTTTTTCGACACATACCCATGATCTCATCAACATAAACTCATTAATCTGTTATTTTCTTTGGACTCACCACTCATGGTTTATAGCACCCCTCCCTAAGTACATGTCATGGGTAAGTCTAAACACATCTAACAACAGATGCTTAAAAAAAATTGACATAAAATGAGGTCTGTCTCTGTTCTTAATTTTAAAAACATTGCTGGAAATTTTGGTACCTTACATGTGAATTCTGGGATCAAAGTCTGTGGCAACAATGTCAGGATTTTCATCTTTAAAGTAAAGAACTTGAAAATGCACCGAGCAGCGCCATGACCTCTGAACGTAAACCCCCAAACTCACAGACGGCCGGCGCCCCCACTGCAGTCTGCTGCTTCCGTCTTCCTCACCGGCGGGGGCAGGGCCCCCTCCGCAGGTCTGGCCTGGATGGGGCGGTCCCTCTCGCTGCCTCCCGCCCGCGACCTCTGCCCGCGCGTGCGGCCACCAGAAGAGGCAGCCCCTGCAGACCAACTGTCCTGAAACGGGCCGCGGGGGGGGACGCGCCACACCCTCAGAGGCCGCCCGGCATGTGCAGCCAAGCCCAGAGAGGGCCGCTGACTCCCTCAGGTAGGGAGAAGGCGGGCCCGCCTCCTGTGCGGGGGGGGGGGGGGGGGGGGGGGGTGCGCAGGGGGTGAGCAAAGTCCCCAGAGGAAGGTCCGGGTGTGCCACAAACCCAAGCATGCAACGGAGCCACCGAAGCTCCACCTCCAGTATCCCGAGACGCCTACAGCCTGCCTTCCTTTCTCCCCCTGGCTGCACCGTGCGGCCTGAGGGGTCTGGTTCCCTGACCAGGGACAGAACCCAGGCCCATGGCAGTGAGCGCGTGGAGTCCCGACCAGGGACGGCCAGGGCAGGCCCGCGCTACTGACAGCCCGGGCAGGAAAGGCCTCCAGGGCAGAAGACGGAGGGCTCAGAGGGAGCATGGGCAAACCTGCGCCCGAGCGACGCCGGCAGCGGGCGGGGGAGAGCGCCGGCCACGCTCACTACACGCACCGCCTACAGCGTGTGGCACCACGTCAGCGGGAGAGACGGACACCCGTCGTGAAGCAGAGCACAGGCCGGAGCAGCAGCCCACGCGGACACGCGGCCGGAGGGCTGCGCCCCAGGCCAGAGCCTGCGGCTCCACACAGCACGCTCGCTGCTGGCACGGCTGGCGCAGCCCGGCCACTCGCCCCGCTGCCCGTGAGGGGCCCGGGTGCCTGGTGGAGGCGGCCGTGAGGGCCTGGCGTGTGGGATCCGGGACACGTGCACGTCTGGGGCCTGCGCCTGAAAGCGCTGAGCGACTGACGAGAGGCCACGGGCGCGCAGGAGCTCAGGGTCAGGACTGCGAGCCAGAGGCCACAGGGCGGGCCCGCACACCCCGAGAAAGGGTCCCGCCTGCAGCCCTGGGGCTGAGCGGCCCTGGAGGGCCCTGTCACCAGGCCCTGACTGGACCCTGTGACAGACCTGCAGGAAGCCCCTGGCGAGCTCAAGAATCATGGCCGCCGTGCTCGTCTGACCCACAGAGCAAAGGCCGTTCCCTGGGGACCATCGCTCGCCTGGGGGTCGATCCCTGGGGACCATCCGCTCGCCTGGGGGTCAAGGCCCAGGGTGTACTCCCCACACACTTGCGAGCCGGTGGCCGCAGGGATGCCCCTCCCCAAGCCAGCGTCCTAAGCTGGGTCCCCACATCCGGTATCGGCCTGTGTGGGGCGTGGCCTCCCTTTCAGGGAGGACCTGAGGTCCCGTCCACCCTGTCCTGGCCCTGTGCTGGGGAGTGCGGGAACAGGCCACAGTCCAGGGCCATCACCGTGCCAGGCCTTAGCACAGAGCCCCTGGGCAAGTGTGCTCACGCCAGTACCTTCAAGAGCTTCACAAGCCCCGGGGCACCCTGGGCAGGAGGCGGCTACCTGCCTGGCCCTGGTGCGCAGAGAGGCTGCCCGCAAGGCTGGCTTGCGGGCACGCACCTCAGCCGCATGGGAACGCGGTTCCTCTCTCCTCCGCAAGGCCGAGTGGCTCCTCTCAAGTCTGCTGGCTGCTGTTGGCCTGCTGTTCCCGCCGGGTCCACCCGAAACCCCACGACAAACCCCGCTGGGAGGGAGACAGGAGGACGCGAGTGCGGCCGTGGGCATCTCGGCGGCAGACGTGCAGGGAGGGCTGCAGGCGGGAGGGCAGCCGCCACACACAAGGTCAGCCCTCGCCGGGCCGCAGCAGCACCGACGACGGCTGACAGGGAGGCCCCGAGCAGGGCCCTCCACACGCCCACGCCCCACCCGGGCCTCAGGTCTTCACACCTGCCCTGGGACAGGACTCTGGGGAGCCAGGTACCAGACAAAGAGGTGCCTCTGACCTTCCTGCTGGAGACGAGGTGCAGCCCAGGCACCACAAAGGGCCGCATCGCACAGGCGTGAGCAGGCACCCTGCCTGGCCAGAGCCCGCACTGGGCAGACACCAAGCTCCTCTCATCCCTACAGTCACGTCAGAGGCAAAGCACTGGGGCGCCACTGAGTCCCCTCACAGGACCCACACGTGTGCATGCACACTCACACACAAGCACGTGAGCCCCTGCCCGCGTCCCCAACAGCTGTGAACGTGCAATAACCACAGCGCAGAGAAGACAACCCCGAGGCCTCCGCGGCCGTGCAGGGGCGGCACTACCCAGCGGCTCACGGCACAGAGCACAGGCCGCCCCCGCCCCACGAGGCGGGCACACGCCAGACGGAACCCGACTCTCCGGGGCTCCCTGGTCAAAGCCAAGAGCTCTTGGAGGATGGCACCAGCAGACTGTGTGTGTGGCTGCCGTCTCCGTGGACAGGGCCACCCTCAGGAGAGGCGCGGCCCGGAGCCACGGTGTACAGCCTCCCGCAAACACCCTCCAGCGCGAGGGCAGGAAAGCGGTGACGCCTGAGCTCGCGTAGGGGGCCAGCTCACACTGAGCACGCCTGCTCACCCGGCCGTAAGTGCGGGTTCTGCACATCTGGACGCAGGTCCGCACCCAAGGCTCCAAAAATCGCACAGCAGAGAACCCACGTGTCTGCACCCTCGACTCACTTGGCAACGGACTGGATGACCTTGGAGGAGGTGCCCTTGATGTTGGTGAAGAGGCGCTCAGTGCCCCCACGCAGAATGTCCAGGAGCCCGCCGTAGGGCTGCTCGCACTCAGCGACCACCAGGCCTGCAAGCAGAGAGAGACTGCAGGACTCCAGGCGCCGCAGCAGCCCATGCGTCCCTCCACTGGGGCCAGGTGTCCCCCACCTGGCTGCCTACGCCCCACGCCCAGCATAGGAACGAACTGGGTAGAAGGGAGCCCAGAGCAGGACCTGGGTGCATCAGCAGACTAGAGCCTCTGGGCGCGTAAGGCTGTTCCCACGTCCCAGACGTTCACCCAACTCACTCCCAGCGCCTGCTGGGCACCAAAAGGGACCCTGCCTCTGACAAACACGTGCTAGAGCCCGGGGAGGGGGTGAGCAGGCTGGTACACAAGGTACGAACATGCCCACAGACGGAGGCTGCCGGTGCGTGGGAAGGGGAGAGGAGGGGAGGGGGCAGGAGCAAGGCTGCGTGTGGCACAGGAAGGCCCCAGCGGCCCCCGCTCTGCTGGTCTGCAGGGCAACAGGCCCCTAGCGGCCGTGCGGACAAGGCCGGAGCAGCGGCCCACGAAGGCCCCAAGACCAGGGTCCAGGGCACAGCTGCACCCCGGTCGTGAATGCAGAAGTCGGGCAGAGGACAGCAAGGAGGGTCCACGCGCTCCCGTGCGGGGGCGCCTGCAGCCTCTGGATCCGGTGGCAACACGTGCGTGACACCTACGCCAGCCCTCTGCCCCGCACCCTGTACGCACGTGGGGCGTCTTTCCGGGCACCTCGAGGGGGCCCCACACTACGCCCCAGGGAGGCAGCTAAGCCAGAGCTACTCTGGTGGACAAGGAGCCGGGACGCGGGCGGCCAGCTGCCGGCATCAGCCCTGGGGCGATGGGCTGCAGCAGGACCCTGGGGTGGGCCTGGAGAAACAGGGCAGAGGCGCGTCTGCAAGCTTCTGGGCCAGCCGCACTCAGGGCTGACTGCGCCAGCCGCCAGAACCCCCAGGCTAACTAGCAAATCAAGTGCAACCCTCTCAGCAAACACGTCCGAGCCGTGAGACTAGTCCACCGGCCCCCGCCCCCCGCCAGACCCACCTCCCCACCCGAGCCCGCCTCATGGTGAGCGGACGCTGCCCCTGCGGGCCCCTCACAGCCACTCTGCTCCCTCACACACCGCCCCCAGGCTACCCACAGCATCACCGCGGGCTAGTCTGAAGGCACACCCGCATCTGACCGGGCAGGGGCCACGCGTACTGGAGACCTGTGCGGCCGCCCAGTCCCCCGGGGCCCGAGGCTGAGGCAGCCCACAGGCAGGCCCCCTAGAGCCCCTCGGGCAAGGCTGGGGCTCAGAGGATCCAGGTTGCCCGACAGCGGGGGTTTGGGGGGACAGCAGGCGCCCGGCCTCTGGCCCCCTCTCCAGTCCTGAGCCTCACCGAGGGGCGGCCCTGCTGAGTCTTGGGGCGGCTCAGGAACCGTGAACTGGGGTCCCGGGGATACTCACTGCTGCCCATGGAGCCGGGAGGGGCCGCGTGCCCATAGCCTCCATTCTGCTCCAGGAGCTGGGAAGGTGCAAACTCAGGTCAGGCCAGGTGCTCGGGACACGTCGCCCACCGAGTACACCCTCCTCCACCTGGCTCGCTACATAACCACCAAGGACCACCCCCCCCAGGGTCTCGACGCGTCCTGGACCCCAGGGCTGATCTGTGGGGCCACCCAGGCACACGGCTCTGTTCACAACACAGGCAGCAGCCGTGAACCCACCCCAGCCACCGAGGCTGCAGGCCCTGCCGTCGACAGGACACAGAACGGGACCCACGGAGGCTCGGGCAGGATGACCGCCATGAAGCGCAGCCGCAGAGCACAGTGGGCTGAGCCCGAGGCCGCACCAGCTGCTGTCGCAACACCACAACTGCCCTGGAGACCCGAGGCACCCCGCGACGGGCCCAGACGAACCCACTCGAGGGCCGGCCTCACGCTCACCCGGCCAGAGCAACTGCAGCTCCGTGTCCACTCTCTACAAGCTACACGGCACTTGCTTTGAACTCTCTTGTGGAGTTTCAAAGAGCATTCTTACTTTCGGGTTAACATGTCACACTAGACTCAAGAAACACCGCATTACGGCCTCTATGGTACGTGCCGCGCTGAGAGTGGTCAGTGATAAACGGAATGCTCCAAGGAATCTTAAAAGTAACACCCGCGAAGCGTCAGGCACACGTGTCTTAGCTCAACTGTGTCATTTACTCAGAAACCAGAAACTCTGTTTTGTTGTTTCACCAGCTTCCCGAAGACGCGGGGCACCTCCTGGCAGGACTGCAGGCCCCACACCGCCTCGGAGGCTGCAGGGAGCGTGCTCAGAGGCGCCAGGCCCAGGCTGTGGCACACAGAGCCTCTGGCTCTCCTGACCCCTTTCCCACAGGCTCCTGCGTATCAATCAGCCCAGCCTCCTGCCCGGTGCTTTCCTGGTCTCAGAGTGCACCGGGGCCGGTGCGCCCACGCTGCCCCGAGGACTGGCTGACTTCTCTCCCACGAGGCCCCGGGCAGAGGGCGCAGGGTTGGACTGCTGTCTGGCCCTCGGTCCCTGGTTCTAGACGCACTGAGAGCAGCACGTGCTCGTGAGCCCCAGCAGAAGAGGCCTGTGTCCTTCCTCGGGCGCTTCCACCCTCCTTGTGGAGCCGTCCTTAGGGGCACACCCAGGCTGGCTGCCCCTGGACCTTGGGCCCAAACGCCACCTGAGACTTGGCCCACCCGGGGGCCCAGGTTCTCCGGAAAGGCCATGGGGCAGCCCAGGCCAACCTGACACAGCGGCCCTCTCCTCCTCGCCGCTGGCCTCTCTCAACCTCAGAGCCCAGCCCCAGGCTCTGTCTCCCAGCTCCAGGAGCCCCACAGGGCAGCACATTGGCCCTCAGACAACCCTGGGGTCTCCTCCCTCCACGAGAGCCAAGTGGAGCTGGACCCCCTGGCTCTAAAGCAACACAGACAGTGTCATCGCGAGAGGCACACAGAGGCCCACCTCGGTGATGGGTGACTTGGGGTTCACGTTGCGGGCGGCCGCGATCTCCTGGAGCTGGTTGACCAGCTCCGTGATGGACAGCCGCTCCTCTGGGTTGACCTTGAGCGTCGCACCTACAGGAGAGGCAGAGGTCACCCTAGAGGCGGCCAGGCTGG